>NC_041392.1:154963857-154984957 GCF_002162155.2 Triticum dicoccoides | reverse complement strand
CAGGAGTTATTTTTGAATCGCTAACTGATACATGACCACTTTCCGCATTCCTCTGTAAAAATTAAAAAGCAATGTATATTATCGATGTATTCTCCAAGATAGAACAAAGGATAAAACATAACTACTAACTGGCTCACCTGTAAATTCGACTTGGAACGTCCCGACAAAATTTTAGCTGGAGCCATTGAAACAGCTTGCTGACGAAGGACTTTATTTTCAGATTCTACATTAGATAACTTCTCCTCTAGCCTGAAGGAGAATATGCAGAGACTCAATGTCGCATAACATGATGACAATGTACTTAGATATTAACATGGCTGTAATTCGGAGTCCGCTATAGAGAAGAAAGAGAAGGGATTACAGTATGCATAACAAGCAACATGTGAAAAGCTTAACCTTCTCAGATAGTCCTGAAATTGGCGTATTTTTACTTCAGTCTCTTCTATCTTCTTTTGCTTTTCTTCATTTGCTTGTGCTTCCTCGGAGCGTTTCTTTTCTAATTCATCTGCTCTTTGTTTTTCTGATTGAAGCGAGGTCTACAGGCAAATGAGTTGGGGTACATCACAAAATTATTGAAAGTGAATCATCAAATGAAAGTGCTTAGTTATCTGATAGTATTTATTTGTGCAAAATTACTGGACGAACCAAACATTAGGAAATTCTGGTCAACAACTGCAATGGTGATAGTCTAGTAGATTGCGTACCTTAAGTTCATCTACCTCTGCTTTCAAGGTATGAACCTTCTCAGTGTCTTGGACTATAACCTCAGTTTCCTTTACCACAGGAGGTGCTTCCGCGATAGCCTTTTTAGCAGCTTCTCGTTCCTTTAGAAGCACTGCATTTGTCTCATCCAATTTAGCTTGCAGGGCATCCATGGAACTCTGAAATTTTGATAACTCCTGGGCTTTTGCTTCTTCCAAATCTATCTGTATGCATATGAATTGATTTGTGTGAAATGATTGAAACAATAGATCCATTGCACATCAAAAGTACTTCTGTGAAGCAACAGGTCAAAATTATAGAAAAACAAGTCATGATTGTAACACATTTTTCTTATTTTAAGTGTTTATATGAAGCGGAAGATATATAACAACAAAATAAGTAACATTGTACCCGCATTCGCTTCTCTAACTGCACACGCCATGTAAGCTCTTCCACTGCCTTTTCAAGTTTATCCTTTGCTTGCTTGAGTGCACCCGTTTCCCTTGCTTCCTGATAAGAAGATAATAGCAGTGCATTAGAATAGAAGTGATAATTTTGTGCGTTGGTGCAACCTTATTACTGATTTTGTGAACTTAACAATACATAACTCTTGCTTCCTGAAGAAGATAATAGTAATGAACTATAAATGGTTTTGTGCTTTGAATGCACAGAAATTATGATTTTGCATGTCCCTTCATTAAGGGAGAATTGAAAACCAAAATCAGTACGTCACAAACTTAAGTAACGCAAACAGCACGTTAATAGATCCAAAAGCAAAGGTATAGTGCCCTAAAACAAAAGAAAAATAGTTCAGAAGTTGGATGACAACTGAAACCCTAAATTCAGGACTGCAAGAGGCTATTAAGCATTGTTTAACCGAAGCTATCTATGCATTTCACTCTGGCCAGCCTCTATTATGTGCTTTTTTTCTTGATTGCTTGGACTAAACAATGAACCGAAGTAAATTCATTCTTTCTTCCTTCCAATTCATCAAAACACTCTCCTGTGGTGTTGAAGAACACACTTTTAAGATTGATTCCGTCAAGATTAAAAGGACTCCGCAATCTGAGGTGTGCAGCCAGCGAACTTCTCCATGCTATGATGTGTGCCCATATTTGGTGAACAACTAACGCTGGAAAAGATGAAGGTTAAACTATGAGGGGGAAGAAACCCCCTAGCCTTCATCCTAAAGAAGATGGGAGACTCAAACCCAGGTGGGCTGAGTGGAACCATGTCTCACCAGCCATTTTCTGTAGGAAACCTCCCAAGATGATGGGTCGACTATGATGTTGATGGCGCACCACACAGTGGCTTTGGTAGTCCTCGTCTTTTAAAACTATCCGCTGCCCAACATCTACTCAGATTGCTTACCGCATTAAGTACTTGCAGTGCAAGGAGGCACAAGGGCCATGGCAAGCGGAAGGGGCCATTCATTGAAAGCGAGGTAGTCTACAGTGTTATAGCACTTCCACAAATTTCAACTTCAAATATAACAAACAAAAAGGGGCAAGTTTGTTTGAATAGCGGTATTTATCTTTTCCATCTTTTTCCTACTGATTTAATTTAGCACTTAACTTTTTTTTGTCAATTTGATTACTTCTAATGCATAATGGGTCTGAACTCACAATTTTATACGTAGGTACATGGCATCAAGAACACAAATAGAATTTTCTTGGAAAAGTTCTATTATGATTTGATGCCCAAAAAGAAGAAGGCAGTTGCATGAGTACACCACATAGGGATAATCACATAGGATTAGCATGAGTTGGCTTATATAACAATGTTATAAAACCGTAAAAACAGCAGGTATAAATAGGACTAGGGAACTTTAAAAATCTGATGATAGGCGCTCTGCCCAGCCATTAAAGGAATCAAATTCACAGCACCAGTCCCAGGTGGACACGCCAGTAAGGACTGGCTATTCATGTTGTATCATGACTAATATCTATGTAACAATAGTGCATGGACCCGGATATCCAGCGAACGCCAAATTTTTAGGCATGGCAAAACAAATGTTTTTCATGGCAAGTTGTGTTCGCCGAGGATGGCAATTTTAGTTGGCGAGCATGGCAAATCCGCCTCAGTTCATTTTTTGCCAGGAAACTGCCGTGCTTGCAAACTTAATGTTTGGTTGCCATCCACACTTTGCCACACTTGTGTGCCACAAGTGTGGCATGCCACAGTTTTTGTGGTGGCCAAATTGGTCGCCACACTTGCGGCGCCACAAGTGTGGTGGCCAAATTGGTCGCCACACTTGTGGCAAAAGTTGGCTAGCAACTGAGTCTATGACAAGTGGGGTATGTGACTGAAAAAGTGTGGCATGCCACAACTGTGGCTGCAACCAAACATTTGCCTCAATTTGCCACACTTCTGGCACAAAAGTGTGGCAAAGTGTGGATGGCAACCAAACATGCCCTGAGAATTTGCCATCCTCGCACCAATACAAATTGCCATGAAAAGAAAATCGTTCGATTTGCCATGTCTAAAATTCTGAAGTCAGATTTTTAGCCTTTCCGTAGTTCAATTTACTGTGGTAATACACATACCATTTTAAGTTTCCTGAGTTCTTTCCTTGCAATCCTTCCCCGCCATCTGCATTGTGCAACAATGGCTGCAGCCTTTAACTTCTTATGGTATGAATGAGCTCGATGGCACCTATAACGAGCCTGTAACAGAGAATCAGGACTTTAGGAATATATCATGTGTTGAGCCAGTAACAAGCTGCATAGCAGTTCTCCTAGGATTTTACCGAACCCAGATAAAAACAAGAGCTGCATAATTGTGTAGTCTTATTATTTTGGAAGAACTGAAGGGCACCTGAATTGTAACCGCTGCCTTAGATCGCTTTTTATGTCTGAACCCATTCCTTGCTGCCATTGCACGCAATGCTGTTTGTATTACGAGAACTGAAGAAACTTGCAGTTTGTAGGACCTCCTAGCCTGATGCCCACGTTGGTTTTTCTGAATTTTGACAGAAGCTGCTTGCCTCCGCATGCGATCATAGAGTTTACAAGCCAATGTTCCTAAAACACAAAGTGTGGTTTTAGCATTATTGGTAAAATGAAAATTCACCTGGTCTACAGTTAAGTACAAGCCAAACAGACCTCTCCAAACTGCCTGAAAACATACAGATGCCTTCCTCAAAGAAACAAACTTCTTCCGCATGATATGTGTTCGCATTTTCCCTTGAATTGTTTTTGCAGCAACACTGAGAACTTCAATTCTTCTAGCATCTAATTCAGCCATCTGTCCGGCTCTCAGAAAAACTTTTGTTTTACCTATCTGAAAAGTACAAACAAGTGACAGTGTAAGCTAAATAATTAAATTCTGACGATATTGTATTTGCCCTTTTTTTCTGCTAGCACTGTAAGGCCACCCTGCATGTGATAATCTGACAGTTCAAACCTATATAAGCTACAAATTAGTCCGATAGTTCAAACCTATATAAGCTACAAATGAAGCAAGTAAACCAGTTTTGTTACAGTATTTCCTTTACCAGATCATTAATATTTATCCAATGTATGCTAGGCATTCAAAGAAGATAGAACATTTTCAGTTCAAAAAAAGAAACAGAAGATTGAACATTTAATAGAAAGAAATGTGCCAAGGCAGAGATGAACAGTTAAGGTTAGTTACCTGAAAGCCTATAAGACCCTTCTTTTCCAGAATCCTCTTGCATGCAGCCTTTTCATCACAACTATTGAGATACAAAAAAAAAAATCTTAGCTATTGTCACTTTTATATGCAAATAAAAACTCTTGATGATGATTCAGTGATGTTAACTACAAATCTGCATGACTAATAAGAACTTACTTTCCTTCAATGGTATCTGGAGCGAGTATTCCAAAACGATGCAAAAACTCATAAAATGTGCGACGTGTAGGATAACCGGCACAACTGATCCTGATTGCCTCAAGTACACCCTGATGATACACGGCATGCAATTAAATGTAACTTTGTGAGATAGATCAAACCTCCATTAAATTGCAGTACAGTAAAAAAACAGATATTAGGTCAGAGGCACTTACACCACAACGCAACTGTTGCATAACATTGACATTCTCAAAAATTGCCGGTTTTAGGACATTGTTTGGCTTAACACATCTGATATAATGAGGTTCAGTAGAATTTAATGTTTCCATAAGAGCTTGAAGTTGTTGCTGCCACACAAAAAATCAGCGGTTGGTAAAAATTAGTCATGCATAATAGTATTACTGAAGAAGAAATAGAGATGCTGATAGGTAGATATAGAACTGGCAGAAAATTCTAAAGGATAATCATGCAGAACTGAAAGAGGGGGGAAACCTTGAAGCGTGCACCAATCGAAGAAAACTTCGAGGATTTTGATGTTTCTTCTGGCGGAGGAGGAAATAATCCTGCGATAAAGGAGCATCTAGAAGCACTCAGTAGCTCCTGGTGCTCTGCCACAACGTAGTCTTTGTTTTTGTCAAGGAATTGGTCAGACTGATACATCACCTGCATACCGCAAGTATAAGTATCAGTTAAAACCCGACAATATCCTGGAGCAATTGAATTTGATGAATAAAAGCTAACCTCTCCAGCGTAGTGAGCGATTGCAAAATCTGTGCGAGATAGCTTAGGTTTGACAAACCGTTTATGCTTTTGAAAAGTCTGGTACAGCTTCTGGGCAAAGGTCTCGTGTGTTGACTTGGGAAACATACTGAAGAACAGTTAAATAGACAACAATTATAACATAGTTTTGCATCTTAACGACGGACATTAATTCAAATATTCAACTAAACATACACAGTAAAATAGAATTGATTAAATGAACAAAGCAAGGATATGGTAAGCATACCATGCCTCATCTAGAAGTGCAATAACGCCACCAGGTTTCTGCCGAGGGATATTTCAGTAATACATGCAAAAGAAATGAGTGAGCATCAATTGCAAAACTGATTTTAAAAGATGTAAAATAAGCACAAGAAAAAGACGTGTATTTGCCTGCCTAAAATAGGGCTTCTCTGGTTATGCAAACTTGTGGAGGCTAGTCGGCACTAAAGCTCTACGAGCCCTGCCACTGCATGCATGACCTCCAGACAATGTGGGGTCTTACTTTTGCTTATTCTAGGCTTGCTTAGTTTAGCCTCGATTGTTTCTTTCTTAACTTCTATTCATTTTTGGTCTTTTGGTCGAAGACAGCATGACTGGTTTGTAAATGGAGTGCTTCATTTGATCAAGAGAAAAAATGATTGATCTTGTTTTAACCTTGCCAGCCTTGCCCATTAGGTGAAGCTTAACTTTGGCCAAATAGGCACTAACTGAGAAGTATTGGATTGCACTCTACAGCAGCACGACCCTATTACAATACTTGAGATTTCCCATCAATATACTGGATGCAATTAAACTGATTAAGATCTTACAAATCCTTTATCCATTCATGTACAATGGTTACACATACCTTCTCAATAAGATCAAGAACATCTTGATTATCGACAAACTCAATATAGCTCCAATCAATTTGTTCTTTAGTGTATTCCTCTTGCTCCATCTTAAAAACGTGCTGAAAAAGATCATAGAGGCACCTTTCAAGTAAATATATGTTCTTTAGTTGTCAAACGGCTATGGGTGTTTGGTGTACATGAACCATTTCTTGTGAGCAAGTGTTACCTGATTGAAATGTTGCTGTAATTTCTCATTTGTATAATTAATACAGAACTGTTCAAAACTGCAGAAAACATTATTTGCCAATTTGTGAGAACAATCTAGTGGATTATAAATACAATACTGGACCGCAGTAAATCTGTAAATTTTACCTGTTTGACTTAAAGCTCTCAAAACCATAGATATCCAGGACACCAATAAGACATTTAGAGTTAGCATCTTGCCCGATGGAACTATTAATTTTATCAACAAGCCTGCAATATAATGATGGGTTGAAACAATGAATGCAATCTTCTCCTGTGTTGCAATGGAATTTGGACACTTGTAACATATATATGTAATAAAGAACAAAAGGACACTATTCTATACCAATCGAACAAGCGGGAATATATTGTCTTTGCAAAACCATCCCTGCTGATAGTTGCGCTGTAAGGATCAAGACTCCTTTTTATAACCTCCTCTGGTGTTACCATGACACGCTTACAGAGAGCATCTGTCAAAGCTCCAGGATCACACCTGACATAGAATACAAGGCAATCATTGGAGCTTGCACGTAGTAATACTAATACCATACATTAGAGAAAGAACTAAATAAAGGTAGTTACATAAGGAGTTCGGCAGCTGTTTCAAGATGAAACTTAGATTTGTCATCTTTCAAAACTGAGGAATCAGCTTCTTTCCCCTTGGCAAATTCAATGTTGCCAATATGAAGAATAGCTGCAACCACCCTGAAAATAGCATCCTGAAGACAAATTAAGTGCAAGCAAGTGAGAAACAAAATCAGTTCAGGCAGCCACCAATCATATCAAAGAACATATAGGATTGAGTTACCTGTTCCTGGGTACTGATACCAACAATATCCATTGCTCTTCTGGTAGCCAAATATTCACGAGCATCACTGACCCCAACCAAATCGTAGCAATTTGATTTATTAAGATAATGATAAGTCCTAGGATGTTCTAATTTGTACTTATCAAGTTCCTGAAAATTGAATGCCAGTGCAGATTATTTGTGTTAGGTACCAAATCTCAAGTTAGTGTAAGAAAACACCAACAGTGAGTTCATTGAGACCCACAAGAAGTACCGAAGGAGAATATTGATCGTTACCTCCTGTGGTGCCGCACAAAGGAGATAAAAGCAGTGGTAGTTGCGTTCAGGATCAGAAATTTGGCATACTCGTGACCTTTCAAGCAGGTATGTTCTGACAGCAGCACCTGAGATCCTCCCATGCTTATCAAATTGAATCTCAACAAACTTACCAAATCGACTGCACCAAACATTGGGACAAATAATGAGATCCGAACATATATATACACCTCCATGATTTGGAACCATGCAAGTAAACTTATACACACAGTTTTTTTTTCTAATCTGGCCTACCTAGAATTGTTATTTCTGACAGTCTTGGCATTGCCAAAAGCTTCAAGGACTGGATTTGACTGCAGATATAAGAATTTAAAATAGAAAAGTTCAATTGATGCATTAATAACTAAACATTACAACTGTCTTGCATGGCTAAGTACTGGCTGCCTTACTTCAAGAACTTGTTGTTCTACTGTTCTTCCTTCTGTTGCAGCGCGGCCACCCAAATAGGCAAGATACTGCATAAGCATTTTTGTTGTTTCTGTTTTACCAGCACCACTCTCACCACTCACGAGAATAGAGTTGCTCCTTCCTTCATGAATCATAGCCCTATTACATGTAAATATAACAATGAGATCAACCAGTCCTCTGAGGAAATACTAAAACAGTTTTCGGCTATGTTTACTTACCTGTATGCAACATCTGCGACAGCAAAAACATGCGGACTTAACTCACCAAATGGTGCACCCTTGTACTGTTGCATCATATGTGAGTCATATAAATGTTGCAATCTTTGGAAAGGATTCACAGCAATGAGAATATTTCCAGTGTATGTCTGCCCAAACGAAGACATATCAGTCATAAGAAACATTACCTGAGTTCCAAAAATTAAACTCAAGACAGTACAGCTAACATAACGGCATATCTAGAGCAAGTGGCCAAGCAGCAAGCAGTAATAAAGATGAACATACATAGATTTCATTAAGTTCATATCTGGTGGCCAAATTCTGCAAAACTCCTGGCTCATGGAGATAGGAGAGCTTTGTCATGTCATCAACTCCACCAGCAGCTGCTTCCATATCTTTGGGATATAATTTCGACAATTTTTGAACGATCTAAAATTGTGACAGTAAACATAAGTATCGGTATTTTATCAAACTGAATGCCCATAAGTACCAGTATTATACAGCACAACTTACCTTTTTTCCATTGGCTACTTGGATCTCAGCCTCTTCGCCATTGATCTTAACAACTTCTCCATCGACCCAAGCAACATCAGGCTCTTCAGCCCACACATGTGAGCCTACTATAATGTTAACTTTCGTCCCCTGGAAATGAAAATATACGTCTCTCAATTATGCTAGCCTCTGAATAAACGATGACAATGCATTTGCATTTCACAATGCCGAAAGCTGAAAGTAATAACAATAAGAAAGAATTCGCTTGGATCCGAAATCTATTGCCTCAATCAGGAATCTAGTCTCCATCCATTCAATGCAATTGCAATGCTAGGCATAACTCTACCGAATCCTTGGGTAAAAACTATGCAACCAATCACCACGATTCAGACCGGGGAAACAGGGGAACAATCGCGACCCTGGCTAAACACCGCTTTGCCACTGCATTTTACTCAAGCGGTCGCAAACCACACGAGGCGAGTTTACCATTTCGCCGGCCGGTGGAGGATGATCAGTTGGACGCTGTGGGCGACGGGGCGGACGAACTCATATCCCTCTTCCCCGCGCTCGTGCTCGCCGGACACCCTCCGTACGCCGTCGTCTTCGTCGTCCCGTCGTCGCCGCCGCGCGCCTCGGAGGAGGGAGAGGTGGTGGTGCGGTGCAAAAGCGGGGGAGTGGGGAGGGGGAAGGGGATGTGTAGAAGGCAGGCGGTGTGGGGCGGAGAGGGTGCAGTACGTGGAGCGGCCATGGCTGGCCTCGCCTCGATCTCTGCGGGGCGCCATGGATTAGGGGCGGAGCTGGACATGCGGCATGGGTTGAGGTTGAACCCCCGAATTCCGGGAAAACAATCCGCTATTAGTAGTTGTGAGTGAAACACAGGCTCAGGCACACCCGAGCCAAATACATTGCGCTATGGCTGTCGCGTTATTTCTGAATTTATTTCAAAATTTCCGGCAACATGCTTTTATTGAAAGAAGATGTTTTTATCGACGACGAGGTGTCTATATGACTTTATAAATTTCAAGATGATATACCGACTCAGTCTCTTGAAGATGCTCATAAAGATAGAGTATGCATGTGTGCGGTCACACAAGTGAATGTATGTGCGTATGTATAAGCGTTTACGTTTGTATTGTGTTCAAGAAAAAAACATGTTACATTCCTATTAAAAAAACTGTTGCATTTTAGAGGAGAAACAAAAATTATACAAGGAGTTCGCTTCTCTCCTCTTTTTTTGATGTTTAGGATGTGAAGTTGTTCATCAAAACAAACACTCAAATATCCACTGGCATATTTGGACATGTACATTGAAAGTGTTAGCGGAGTCGGCCATCCAACTCTATACACGAGATGTCTGCTCTTTTACAAAATAATAATATAATATATCAAACCAAATGTCTATCATGCATGCTCACTTTGAATTGATAGCAATTCAAGCATACACTTAAATCCTAAACAAAAGCATCGAATGTTCAATAAGTTTTTTTAATTCAACCATACTCCACAAAAGTGGCCTTCATCTCAAGCTTTCTCTTCTCGAGCTTGATCTTCTTCATCGCCACATGTTCATCCAGATGGGCTACCCCTTAAGCTTCATCCAACAATGTATCCATGTGAAGAGGCTTGCCCTTTGTCGGAGACGATTCTGACATATCCCTCGGTTGGGTATCCCGGAGAGGTGAGTAGGTCGGATGGTAACAAAGAGACAAGTTTTTGTACATGTTCGGGCCCTCTGATGGAGGTAAAAACCTACTCATGATCTGTGTTTATTGTGATAGGGATGTACAAGGTACAAGGTATGGAACTGGTAAATTTATTGTTGAATAGCTCGGATCATGACTTATATAGCATAAAAGCGCCCTAGGATTACAGATCCTAATTGGCTACGTCGGTGGAGGTGGATGATGCGGCTTGAACTACGTCGGTATTTTCTCAAAGAGGAAGGGATGATGCAACACAATTACGGTAGGTATTTTCCTCAATAATGAGATCAAAGTTATCGAACCAGTAGAAAAACCACGCAACATTATGTAAACGGTACCTGCACACAAAAAACAAATACTTGCAACTTGGCGTGAAAGAGGGGTTGTCGATCCCTCCCGGATAAAAAGATAGATAAATTGTAGTAGATTGGATAAATAGATCTCGTGGGAACGTGAAATAAAATAAATAATAAAAAATGCAACAATGTATTTTTGGGTTTTTGGATTAATAGATCTGAAAATAAAAGCGAATGAAAAATATCTCAAAGGCAAATATGATGAAGAATAGACCTGGGGGCCGTAGATTTTACTAGTGGCTTCTCTCGAGAAAAATAGCATACGACGGGTAAACAAATTACTATTGGGCAATTGATAGAACTTCAAATAATTATGACGATATCCAGGCAATGATCATCATATAGGCATCACGTCCAAGATTAGTAGACCGACTCCTACCTGCATCTACTACTATTACATCACACATCGACCGCTATCCAGCATGCATCTAGTGTATTTAGTTCATGGAAAAATGGAGTAATGCAATAAGAACGATGACATGATATAGACAAGATCTATTCATATAGGAATAGACCCCATCTTGTTATCCTTAATAGTAACGATACATACGTGTCATGTCCCCTCTTTTCACTGGGATTGAGCATCGTAAGATCGAACCCATCACAAAGCACCTCTTCCCATGGCAAGAAAAATTAATCTAGTTGGCCTAACTAAATTAAAGATTCGAAGAAGAAGTACGAGGCTATAAGCAATCATGCATATAAGAGATCAAAACTCAAATAACTTTCATGGATAAAATAGATCTGATCATAAACTCAAAATTCATGGATCCCAACAAACACCGCAAAAAGAGTTATATCAAATAGATCTCCAAGAGACCATTGTATTGAAAATCAAGAGAGATAGGAAATCATCTAGCTACTAACTACGGACCCGTAGGTCTACAATGAACTACTCACGCATCATTAAAGATGCACCTATGAGGATGATGAACCCCTTTGTGATGGTGTCTAGATTGGATATGTGGTTTCTGAAACTTGCGGCCGTTAGAATTGTGTCTCGTCGACTCCCCTAGGATTTTGGATTTTCGGGGTATTTATAGAGCAAAGAGGCGGTGCGGGAGGCGGTCGAGGTGGGCACAACCCACCAGGGCGTGCCTGGGCCCCCAAGCGCGCCCAGATGGATTGTTCTCCCATCGAAGCCCCCTCTGATACTTCCTTGACCCATCATGTGTCTCCTGGTCCAAAAAAATTCTTCAAAAAGTTTCACTGCGTTTGGACTCTATTTGGTATTGATTTTCTGCGAAAAAAATAAGCAAAAAACAGCAACTGGCACTGGGCACTATGACAATAGTTTAGTCCCAAAAAAGATGTAAAGTTCCTATAAAATAATTATAAAACATCCATGAATGATAATATAACAACATGGAACAATAAAAAAATTATAGATACGTTGGAGACGTATCAACATCTCAAGCTTAATTCCTGCTCGTCCTCGAGTAGGTAAATAATAAAAACATAATTTTTGATGTGGAATGTTGCCTAACATGTTCATCACATATTCTTTTCTTTTGTAGTGATACGTCTCCAACGTATCTACAATTTTGGATGTATTCATGCCATGTTTATAATATTTTTACATGATTTTGGTATAATTGATTAGAATTAACCCGGACTGGCGCTGTTTTCAACAGAACTCCTGTGGTGGTGTTTTTGTGCAGAAATAAAAGTTCTCGAAATGCGCTAAAAATCAATGGAGATTTTTTTGGAAAATATAAAAATACTGAAATGAAGAGTTACCGGAGGGGAGTCCCGTGGACCCCAGGAGTGTGGAGGGCGCGCCCCTGTGCCTCGTGGACTTCCAGTGGGGCCCCCTGACTTGTTCTCGATGCCAACCTCTTCTATAAATCCCCAAACCTCCAAAAAATAACATAGATCGGGAGTTCCACCGACGCAAGCCTCTGTAGCCACCAAAAACCAAAGGGACCCTGTTCCGGCACCCCGCCGAAAGGGGGGAATCATTACCGGTGGCCATCTTCATCATCTCGGTGCTCTCCATGATGAGGAGGTAGTAGTTCATCCTCGGGGCTGAGGGTATGTACCAGTAGCTATGTGTTTGATCTCTCTCTCTCTCTCGTGTTCTTGATATGGCACGATCTTGATGTATCGCGAGCTTTGCTATTATAGTTGGATCTTATGATGTTTCTCCCCCTCTATCTCTTGTAATGGATTGAGTTTCCCTTTGAAGTTATCTTATCGGATTGAGTCTTTAAGGATTTGAGAACACTTGATGTATGTCTTGCATGTGCTTATCTATGGTGACAATGGGATATTCACGTGATCCACTTGATGTATGTTTTGGTGATCAACTTGCGAGTTATGTGACCTTGTGAACTTATGCATAGGGGTTGGCACACGTTTTCGTCTTGACTCTCCGGTAGAAACTTTGGGGCACTTTTTGAAAGTCTTTGTGTTGGTTGAATAGATGAATCTGAGATTGTGTGATGCATATCATATAATCATACCCGCGGATACTTGAGGCGGCATTGGAGTATCTAGGTGACATTAGGGTTTTGGTTGATTTGTGTCTTAAGGTGTTATTTTACTACGAACTCTAGGGCTGTTTGTGACACTTATAGGAATAACCCAATGGATTGATCGGAAAGAATAACTTTGAGGTGGTTTCGTATCCTACAATAATTTCTTCGTTTGTTCTCCACTATTAGTGACTTTGGAGTGACTCTTTGTTGCATGTTGAGGGATTGTTATATGATCCAATTATGTTATTATTATTGAGAGAACTTGCACTAGTGAAAGTATGAACCCTAGGCCTTGTTTCGAAGCATTGCAATACCGTTTGTGCTCACTTTTATCATTAGTTACCTTGCTGTTTTTATATTTTCAGATTACAAAAACCTATATCTACCATCCATATTGCACTTGTATAACCATCTCTTTGCCGAACTAGTGCACCTATACAATTTACCATTGTATTGGGTGTGTTGGGAACACACAAGACTCTTTGATATTTGGTTGCAGGGTTGTTTGAGAGAGACCATCTTCATCCTACGCCTCCCACGGATTGATAAATCTTAGGTCATCCACTTGAGGAAAATTTGCTACTGTCCTACAAACCTCTGCACTTGGGGGCCCAATGATGCCTACAAGAAGAAGGTTGTGTAGTAGACATCAAGTTGCGATTGAATCTTTTTGTTTATTGTGTTATCACTAGTTTAGTATATAAAAGAAAACTACCAAAAAATCGAATTGAGGTTGCCTCATATGCTTCATCTTTTTAATATCTTTCATGAAAATGATGGAAAGGAAAATTGTGCTCAAGTGTTAGAAGAAGAATGCATTAAAATGTTTGGCACTAAATATTTGAATGATGAGCATGATTGCAATGTTGTTAGTATGAATTCTTTGAATATCCATGATGCTAATGATATGCGAAGCCACAAGCTTGGGGATGCTATGTTTGATGAAGATGATATTTTTTTGTTCCCTAAGTTCTGATGAGCAAATTTATTATGATGAAAGCATCCCTCCTACCTATGATGATTATTGTGATGACACGTATGCTATAAAGAATAATGATATCCATGAAACTTGTCATCATGGTTTTAACTTTCAATTCGATTATGCCTCAAATGATAGTTATTTTGTTGAGTTTTCTCCCACTACTATTTATGAGAAGAAATTTGCTTATGTGGAGAGTAATAAAAATTATATGCTTGTAGATCATGAAAAAAATGCTTTATGTGATGGTTATATTGTTGACTTCATTCATGATGCTACTGAAAATTATTATGAGGGAGGAATATATGCTCGTAGGAATTGCAATAATATCAAGTTTCCTCTCTATGTGCTTAAAATCTTGATGTTATGCTTGTTTTGCTTTCCTATGCTAGTTGATTCTTGTTCCCATAAATTGTTTGCTCACAAAATCCCTATGCATAGGAAGTGGGTTAGACTTAAATGTGCTAGTCATATTCTTCATGATGCTCTCTTTATGTTTCAATTCTTATCTTTTATGTGGGCATCATTGAAATCGTCATGCCTAGCTAAAAAGAAATTAAAGAAAAGCGCTTGTTGGGAGACAAGCCAATATTTACTCCTACTGTTTTTGTGTGTTCACATGATTAAGGTATTGTAGTAATAATGTTTTATAGCTTTTGTTTGAATAAAGTGCCAAGTAAGACCTTTGGGAGGGCTTACAGTGATAGTTGATTTGATCTTGCTGAAAAACAGAAACATTTGTGCTCAGGTAAACAATTCTCATTTTTAACAGAAGCGTGATAAAATACTGATTCTTTTTTCAGAAGATTAATAAACAAATTTCCTAGGACTTCCTAATTTCTCAGGATTTTTGGAGTTACATAAGTATTCGAGAGTTACAGATTACTACAAATTGTTCTGTTTTTGACAGATTCTGTTTTCGATGCATAGTTTGCTTGTTTTTTAGTTTTTGTGGCTTATATTGCTTAATATAAATTGTAGAAATGATATGGTACAGTAGGAATCATGTGAGAAAAATTATGAATCTTGTCTTGACAGTACCTAAGTGGTGATTTGCTTTCTTATACTAACGGAGCTTACGAGTTTTCTGTTAAGTTTTGTGTTGTGAACTTTTCAAGTTTTGGGTAAAGATTCGTTGGACTACGGAATAAGGAGTGGAAAGAGCCTAAGCTTGGGTATGCCCAAGGCACCCCAAGGTAATATTCAAGGACAACCAAGAGCCTAAGCTTGGGGATGCCCCGGAAGGCATCCCCTCTTTCGTCTTCGTTCATCGGTAACCTTACTTGGAGCTATATTTTTATTCACCACATGATATGTGTTTTGCTTGGAGCGTCATTTTATTTTATTAGGATTTGCTTGCTGTTACTTAGAGTAATATTTTGCATCTTTTACTTCAATAAAAAGGTCAAGTATAGCCTTTACCATGCTCATTTTGCAAGTCCATATGTTGCTGTTTTAAAAACAGAAGTTTGCTGTTATGTTTTGAATATTTGTGAATAGTCAGGACATGATAAAATCTTGAAATTTTTAAGCAATTAGTAACAACAAATTATCTACAGTGTGGTAATTTGTCATAATTTTTGGAGTTAAATAAGTATGATTCTTCTTGCATTCTTTACAGACTATCCTCTTTAAACAGATTGCTGTTATGATTGCATTGTCTGCATATGTTTGCTTGTTTAATGATTCTATTTGATGATAGGAGTATTAAATATGCAGAGGAATTTAGTATGAAATGCCAAATTATAATTTTAGTGATTTTCTACAGTAGAGAATGATAAGGTTTTGCGTTGCTTTATACTAACTTATCTCACGAGTTCTTGTTGAGTTTTGTGTGCATGAAGTTTTTAAGATTCTAGGAAACTATGATATGAGAGGAATTAAGGAGACACAAAATCTCAAGCTTGGGGATGCCCAAGGCATTCCTAATTAATATTTCAAGAAGTCTCAAGCATCTAATCTTGGGGATGTCCCGGTTGGCATCCCACCTTTCTTCTTCAACAACTATCGGTCAGTTTTGGTTGAGCCTAAGTTTTTGCTTCTTTACATGATATGTGCTATCCTTGCAATGTCATTTTTTTTGTTTTGCTTGTTGTTTGAATAAAGTACTTAATATCTGAAATTTTATTTATGAGAAGGAGTCTTCACATAGTTACATAATTATTCAACTACTCATTGATCTTCACTTATATCTTTCGGAGTAGTTTCTCGTTTATTCTAGTGCTTCACTTATATCTTTTAGAGCACGGCGGTGGTTTTATTTTGAAGAAATAGATGAACTCTCATGCTTCACTTATATCATTTTGAGAGTCTCTAAACAGCATGGTAGTTTGTTTTGGTTATGAATTTAGTCCTAATATGATGGGCATCCAAGAGGGATATAATAAAAACTTTCATATAAAGTGCATTGAATACGATGAGAAGTTTGATTCCTTATGATTGTTTTGAGATATGAAGATGGTGATATTAGAGTCATGCTAGTGAGTAGTTGTGAATTTGAGAAATACTTGTGTTAAGGTTTGTGAGTCCCGTAGCATGCACGTATGGTGAACTGTTATGTAACGAAGTTGGAGCATGAGATATTTTTTTATTGTCTTCCTTATGAGTGGCGGTCGGGGACGAGCGATGGTCTTTTCCTACCAATCTATCCCCCTAGGAGCATGCGCGTAGTACTTTGTGTCAATAGCTAATAGACTTTTGCAATAAGTATGTGAGTTCTCTATGACTAATGTTGAGTCCATGGATTATACACACTCTCATCCTTCCACCATTGCTAGCCTCTCTAGTACCGCGCAACTTTCGCCGATACCATAAACCCACCCGAGGGAGTCCTGGATTAGGGAGTACCACAGACGAAAAGTCTCACCATTGGTGCTTTCATTGAGAGTTCCTCTGTGTCGTCGCCTTTAGGCCCGATGGCTCCTTTGATCATCAACAACAATATGGTCCAGGGTGAGACTTTTCTCCCCAGACAGATCTTCGTCTTCGGCGGCTTCGCTCTGCGGGTCAATTCGCTCGGCCACCTGGAGCAGATCGAAAGCTACGCCCCTGGCCATCAAGTCAGGTTTGGAAGCTTAAACTACACGGCCGACATCCGCGGAGACTTGATCTTCGACGGGCTCGAGCCACGGCCAAGCGCGTCGCACTATCTCGAGGGGCATGATCTAGCTCTGCCCCCGGACAGTGTCCTGGAGGCCGCACACGCATCGGTTCCGACCCCTAACTCAGAGCCTATTGCGCCAATCGAGGATGAACGGTTGGACGTCACCTCAGGGGCTGCGATCCCAAAAGCTATCGAGCCGAACGCTAGCCCCGCACTCTGCACGACCCGTGACTCCGAGGATCCGGACTCCTCCCCGAACTCCGAATCCCCCGCGCCCTTGCCAATCGAATCCGATTGGGCGCCGATAATGGAGTTCACCGCCGCAGACATCCTTCAGCACTCGCCCTGTGGCGATATCCTGAACTCTCTCAAGTCTCTCTCCTTATCAGAAGAGCCCTGGCCGAACTACGGTCGGCGAGGATGGAATACGGACGATGAATAAATTCAAAGCCCACCCACCACCCACTTGGTAGCCACTGTCGACAATTTAAACGACGTGCTCAACTTCGACTCTGGAGACATCGACAGCATGGATGACGATGCAGGAGATACCGACGAACCAACGCCCATAGGGCATTGGACAGCCACCTCATCTCACGATGTGTACATGGTGGATACCCCTAAAGGAAGCGACAACGAGGAAAAAGGGGATGGGATGGGAGATTGACCCCCCGAAAAGCAATCAAAGCGTCGGCGTAAACGCTGACCCAAGCCCCGCCTCAACAAAAACCCAGCCATAGAGCAGGACGAGCCGTTAGACGACGAGCAGGCCTTAAAGCAACCGTCCGAACAGGGCAACACGGATAGAGAAACCGAACATCCCTCCTCCGGGCGAAAACGGCATTCCGGACGACCTCACGCCGAATAAACCTATGGAGCAGAAGAATCTCCACGAGAGGCTCGTTGCAACTGCACGCAGCCTAAAGAAGCAAAAGCGGAAGCTAAAAACAGCGGAAGACGCACTCCGGATTAGATGGAGCAAAGTAATCAATACCACAGATAAGTACGGCGACAGTCGCCGCACTAAAAGCTATCCGAAAAGAAAGCTACTGCCTGAATTCGACGAAGAGGCCCTAGAGCCCTCGCATTCAAAAAATGAAAAAGCCACACGGTCGGATAGACGACCCCATAAAGCGGCAAGCGGCGCCGCACCTAAATCGGCATGCGACCCACTTAAGGATTCGCATAATGGCCCAGTCAGGTCCATTTATGGCCAAGAAAGCAAGCTCTCGTAAGCAACGCTATGAAGCCATCATCAGAATCCGGCACACCCAAATACAGGGGCGCCGCACACCCCCTATGTTTCACCGATGAGGTTCTGGACTATGAATTCCCAGAGGGATTCAAACCCGTAAACATAGAGGCATATGATGGAACAACAGACTCTGGAGTCTGGATCGAGGATTATATCCTCCACATACACATGGCTAGAGGAGATGATCTCCACGCCATAAAATATCTACCCCTTAAGCTCAAAGGGCCAGCCCGGCATTGGCTTAAAAGCCTTCCCGAAAACACAATTGGAAGCTGGGAAGAGCTCGAGGATGCTTTCTGAGCAAACTTTCAAGGGACCTATGTCCGCCCTCCGGATGCAGACGATCTTAGTCACATAACTCAACAACCCAAAGAATCAGCTCGGCAGTTCTGGAATAGATTCCTCACTAAAAAGAATCAGATAGTCGACTGTACGGACGCCGAAGCCTTAGCAGCTTTCAGGCATAACGTCCGAGACGAATGGCTCGCCAGACACCTCGGCCAAGAAAAGCCAAGAACAATGGTCGCACTAACAAGCCTCATGACCCACTTTTGTGCAGGGGAGGACAACTGGTTGGCAAGGTGCAGCCCCAGTGACCCAAGTACATCCGAAACTAGGGATGGAAACAGAAAACCGCAATGCAACAAGGACCGTCGCCGGACTAAGGACAAAAGTCCGAAGAGCACGGCAGTCAATGCCGGATTCAAAGGCTCACGACAAAATCAGGAAAAATCGCCCCCCCCCAGGATAGCAGGGACGATCCATCCAACCTAAGTAAAATCCTGGACAAGATATGTCAGATACACAATACTCCCGGGAAGCCTGCTAACCATACCCACAGAGACTGTTGGGTTTTCAAACAATCCGGCAGACTCAATGCCGAACACAAGGGGCTCGACACACCAAGCGAAGACGAGGACGAACCCCAAAAGCAGAGCACCAGGAAACAAAAGAACTTCCCACAAGAAGTAAAAACAGTGAACTCACTTCACATAACAAAACGTGCGGCGCCCGTAAAGGTACGCACCAGACGGCCCAAAGGGTCCTGCCACTGGTTGTCAAAACCGATCATCTTCGATCAGCTAGATTATTCTAGGAATATCAAGAATGTAGGCTGGACTGCCTTGATACTCAATCCAATAATTGGCGGACTCCAGTTTTCAAATGTCCTTATGGACGGTGGCAGTGGACTAAACGTGATATATCAGGATACAATCCAGCACATGGGGATAAACCCAGCAAGAATCCGCCGCAGCAAAACCTCCTTTCAAGGGGTAATACCTGGTCCGGACACCCATTGTATGGGTTTTCTCCGGCTCGAAGTCATATTCGGCTCTGCCGATAACCTTCGCCGTGAAAAGCTGACCTTCCATATCGTCCCGTTCTCAAGTTGCTATCAAGCACTACTGGGACGCGAAGCTTTCGCTCGCTTTAATGCAATACCGCATTATGCATCTCTTACGCTTAGGATGCCCGGTCCACGAGGCATTATCTCTCTGAAGGGGAAGCACTAAAGTGCGCCTCCCCAAGCGGAGGACTGTGCGGCCGCTCTGACAGCCCCATGGCAAAATGGCCTCACCGGCCAAAAAACTTCAAAATAGGTCATTCAAGACCACGAACGCGGATAGACGAGTTCGGTGCAAAATCATCATTGATGCAGGCCTAGAAGCCATATACCTCCGCACTAGGGGCTCCACGCATATACGATAAGAGAAAATAAAGCTCAATCTTATATATCTTACTTTATACTTTGCTTATTTTAAACTTTTCGGCACGACCCATTTTCAACTCAGTTCCTCTCTTTTACAGATGAACGTCGTGCGACGCCCGTCCAGGATACAGCACAACGGAGACACAGGCGCAGACGTGCAGTAGGGACCCGTCCTAAACGATTCTTTTTAGATTAAGACCCTGCGTAAACCTTTTTACTGTCTCTTGTTGCTACACATCCCCTGGTTTTTTCTTTCTGGTATAACCAAGGAGGAGGCTGGCGTCTTGGCATGTGGCCACGTCAGAATTTTTGCACGTACCTGGACACTAGGGGCTTTTTTAATAAAGAGTGTTGTTTCGCCCGCACTCAAAAGACCGAACACCTTAGGGAGTATTCGGCGTCGCGAGTTTTGGCATTATATGCATCAGCTCCGAATCATGTCTTTGGTCAAATGTTGGGTTGCCCGGCTCCTGAGTTCGGCTACCTTACGTTCCACTCTATCGGCTAAGGTAGCACCAGGAGAACTACTGCGATTGTGCCCCCGGTTCGGCCGGGCGAGCACCTCAGTAGAGAAAGCCGAAAACTGACTATCATGATGTAGCGTGAGACTGATCAGCTACTCGATGACCTATCAGAATCTATAGGATTCCTCCGCTTTAACGAAGGGCCGCTTCCCGGTCAGGCACATACATGCCCTGAATTCGGACGAGCGCAGTTGCCACCAAGGAGCTACCTAAAGAGTCTCATTGTCAAACACCTATGGCTAAGTGAAAATGTTAAAGCATTATAGTCCGGTTGCCTGGCCCGCTGCGCTATCACCTCCTTTATAGGACCAAGACGTTGGGTTAAGTGTGAAAATGCGTCTTCTGCAAGCACCCCCGCACTATGTGCGTGGGGGCTGAAGCCAACGACTGCCATCTTTTAG
>NC_041392.1:154910339-154963494 GCF_002162155.2 Triticum dicoccoides | reverse complement strand
AAAACGGCCGCACAGGAGGTGTTCCCAATACTTGGAGGCAAAAGTATAAAAAAGGCCACTACAGTTTATCAAAATATTACTTTATAATTACATATGCTATCATAACATAGCATCTTACGGGCACCGCGTCTCTATTACACGAGCGCCTTCAAGAACCTCCTGAAAATAGTGCTCGGAGGGTACTCGGCTTTTGTTCGAATCTCGGGACGCAACAACGGTGGTCTCCATCTCTGCCCAGTATGTCTTAACACGTGCAAGAGCCATCCTAGCGCCCTCTATGCATGCTTGACCTCTTCATTGCATTTATACGCGGCACCGCGTTAAGGAATTGCTACACCAAGCTGAAGTAACTCTTCGGCTCCGATCTCCCCGGCCACAGGTGACCCATGACGTACTTCATGGCGAGTCCAGACAACCTATTCAGTTCGGCCCATTGAGCCAAACGATCATCCACTGCCAGTGGATGCTCTGGATTGTGAAACTGCGACCAGAAAAGCTTTTCCACTTCGCGATCTTTCTGATCTCGGAAGTGTTCGGTCGCATCAGCAGCACTCGCTGCCAAATCCAGATAGGTATCCTCCACACTCCACATCCGGTCCAACGGAGCAAACTTCGGATCACAAAACTTCCTCCGCAGCATAAAGGGCTTTCCAGCCGCAATCTGTTCGGCTTGACGCAGCTCCTCCCTCGCAGCTCTCATCGCAGAGCGAGCATCCTTGGCATCGGCAACGGCCTTCTCTAAGTCCGTCTGTCTCGCCCGGTCTTCTTTCTCAAGAAGTTTGCAATGGTCTGCAGCGCTCTTTAACTTCTCGGCCATCTCGGCCATCTCTTCTTTGCTTCGGCAGTGAGCAGCCTGTTCGGCTCTCAGCTCTTCAAGGGCCTTCTCGGCAGCCGCATCGCTTTTTCTGGCTTGCTCCTTAGCTCGGGCAAGTTCTGCCCTAAGATTCTCCACGGCGGCCGTACCATCTGCGTCAAGCACACACATTGTAAGAAACTGGCATGAAGCCCCTCTTACTTGATGTCGCCCGAAGAATTACATACCTTGAGCCTCATCAAGCCGCTTGTTGACAAGCGCGATGTCAGCATCTGCCACGTCCAGTTGCCGCTTTAGTTCGGCCACATCATCAGTTCGGCTTGATTCCGGACACCTCGCCACCTACATTCAAAGGCAACATCTTAGACCTGGGATTATGATCCTCTGCGTGCCGTCATTTCTTGACAACACGCAGAGTCTCAGGGGCTACTATCTATACAGGGCGCATCTTACTTATGCGCACCTGACAAAAGTGTACATTATTTAACGTACCTCAAAACCCGCCAGTAAACTTTTGACGGCCTCATGCAATCCGCTTTCTGTGGATGAAATCCTTTCAATCACCGTGCCCATCAATGCACGGTGCTCCTCTGAGATAGAAGCTCGCCCCAGCAGAATCTTTAGCTCCTCCGGCCGAGCACCAGACGGTGCCGGACTTGTCCTATGGCCTCTTTCGAAGGCCGGACATGGAGAACCTTGGGGGGCCGCACAGCCACCTTCCGCCCCTGCCGGATTTGGAGAAACCCTCCGCGACGGCACCTCAGGGTCGCCCGCCTCGCTAGGCGGCACGGCAGGGGGAGGCGTCCCGCTCTCCATCATCTCCGGCAGAAGATCCCTCGAAGACGAGCTCTGCTGAGAAGGGCTGAGGTCCGAGCTACAAGGTAAAATTGTTGGAAATATGCCCTAGAGGCAATAATAAATTAGTTATTATTATATTTCCTTGTTCATGATAATCATTTATTATCCATGCTAGAATTTTATTGATAGGAAACAAAGATACATGTGTGGATACATAGACAACACCATGTCCCTAGTAAGCCTCTAGTTGACTAGCTCGTTGATCAATAGATGGTTACGGTTTCCTAACCATGGACATTGGATGTCATTGATAACGGGATCACATCATTAGGAGAATGATGTGATGGACAAGACCCAATCCTAAGCCTAGCACAAGATCATGTAGTTCGTATGCTAAATCTTTTCTAATGTCAAGTATCATTTCCTTAGACCATGAGATTGTGCAACTCCCGGATACCGTAGGAGTGCTTTGGGTGTGCCAAGCGTCACAACGTAACTGGGTGGCTATAAAGGTACACTTCAGGTATATCTGAAAGTGTCTGTTGGGTTGGCACGAATCGAGACTGGGATTTGTCACTCCGTGTAAACGGAGAGGTATCTCTGGGCCCACTCGGTAGGACATCATCATAATGTGCACAATGTGATCAAGGAGTTGATCATGGGATGATGTGTTATGAAACGAGTAAAGAGACTTGCCGGTAACGAGATTGAACAAGGTATCGGGATACCGATGATCGAATCTCGGGCAAGTGTCGTACCGATAGACAAAGGGAATTGTATACGGGATTGATTAAGTCCTTGACATCGTGGTTCATCCGATGAGATCATCGTGGAACATGTGGGAGCCAACATGGGTATCCAGATCCATCTGTTGGTTATTGACCGAAGAGTCATCTCAGTCATGTCTGCATGTCTCCCGAACCTGTAGGGTCTACACACTTAAGGTTCGGTGACGCTAGGGTTGTATGGATATGTATATGCAGTAACCCGAATGTTGTTCAGAGTCCCGGATGAGATCCCGGACGTCACGAGGAGTTCTGGAATGGTCCGGAGGTAAAGAATTATATATAGGAAGTGTTATTTCGGCCATCGGGACAAGTTTCAGGGTCACCGGTATTGTACCGGGACCACCGGAAGGGTCCCGGGGGTCCACCGGGTGGGGCCACCTATCCCGGAGGGCCCCATGGGCTGAAGTGGGAAGGAATCCAGCCCAAAGTGGGCTGGGGCGCCACTTCCCCCTAGGGCCCATGCGCCTAAGGGTGGGGAAACCCTAGGGGAAGAGTCCTAAGAGGGGAAGGCACCCCTAGGTGCCTTGGGGAGGAGGGATTCCTCCCTTGGCTGCCACCCCCCTAGGAGATTGGATCTCCTAGGGCCGGCGCCCCCCTAGGCTCCCTATATATAGTGGGGAAAGGAGGGCATCTCAAAATACGCCTTGGTGCCTCCCTCTCCCTCTCCAACACCTCCTCCTCCTCCATAGAGCTTAGCGAAGCCCTGCCGGAGTACTGCAGCTCCACCACCACCACGCCGTCGTGCTGCTGTTGGAGCCATCTTCATCAACCTCTCCTCCCCCCTTGCTGGATCAAGAATGAGGAGACGTCGCTGCTCCGTACGTGTGTTGAACGCGGAGGTGCCGTCCGTTCGGCGCTAGGATCATCGGTGATTTGGATCACGACGAGTACGACTCCATCAACCCCGTTCTCTTGAACACTTCCGTGCGCGATCTACAAGGGTATGTAGATCCACTCCTCCCTCGTTGCTAGATGACTCCATAGATTGATCTTGGTGACACGTAGGAAAATTTTGAATTATTGCTACGTTCCCCAACAGTGGCATCATGAGCTAGGTCTATGCGTAGTTTCTATGCACGAGTAGAACACAAAGTAGTTGTGGGTGTTGATTTTGTTCAATATGCTTACCGTTACTAGTCCAATCTTGATTCGGTGGCATTGTGGGATGAAGCGGCCCGGACCAACCTTACACGTACGCTTACGTGAGACCGGTTCCATCGACTGACATGCACTAGTTGCATAAGGTGGCTGGCGGGTGTCTGTCTCTCCCACTTTAGTCGGATCGGATTCGATGAAAAGGGTCCTTATGAAGGGTAAATAGCAATTGGCATATCACGTTGTGGTTTTTGCGTAGGTAAGAAACGTTCTTGCTAGAAACCCATAGCAGCCACGTAAAACATGCAAACAACAATTAGAGGACGTCTAACTTGTTTTTACAGGGTATGCTATGTGATGTGATATGGCCAAGAAGAATGTGATGAATGATATGTGATGTATGAGATTGATCATGTTCTTGTAATAGGAATCACAACTTGCATGTCGATGAGTATGACAACCGGCAGGAGCCATAGGAGTTGTCTTAATTTATTTATGACCTGCGTGTCAACATAAACGTCATGTAATTACTTTACTTTATTGCTAACCGTTAGCTGTAGTAGTAGAAGTAATAGTTGACGAGACAACTTCATGAAGACACGATGATAGAGATCATGATGATGGAGATCATGGTGTCATGCCGGTGATGATGATGATCATGGAGCCCCGAAGATGGAGATCAAGAGGAGCAAAGTGATGATGGCCATATCATGTCACTATTTGATTGCATGTGATGTTTATCATGTTTATGCATCTTGTTTACTTAGAACGACGGTAGTAAATAAGATGATCCCTCATAATAATTTCAAGAAAGTGTTCCCCCTAACTGTGCACCGTTGCGACAGTTCGTTGTTTCGAAGCACCACATGATGATCGGGTGTTAGATTCTAACGTTCACATACAACGGGTGTAAGACAGATTTACACACGCGAAACACTTAGGTTGACTTGACGAGCCTAGCATGTACAGACATGGCCTCGGAACACAAGAGACCGAAAGGTCGAGCATGAGTCGTATAGAAGATATGATCAACATGAAGATGTTCACCGATGTTGACTAGTCCGTCTCACGTGATGATCGGACACGGCCTAGTTGACTCGGATCATGTAATCACTTAGATGACTAGAGGGATGTCTATCTGAGTGGGAGTTCACAAGATGAACTTAATTATCCTGAACATAGTCAAAAGGTCTTCGCAAATTATGTCGTAGCTCGCGCTTCAGTTCTACTGTTTAGATATGTTCCTAGAGAAAATTTAGTTGAAAGTTGATAGTAGTAATTATGCGGACTAGGTCCGTAAACTGAGGTTTGTCCTCATTGCTTCATAGAAGGCTTATGTCCTTAATGCACCGCTCAGTGTGCTGAACCTCGAACGTTGTCTATGGATGTTGTGAACATCTGACATACACATTTTGATAACTACGTGATAGTTCAGTTAAACGGCTTAGAGTTGAGGCACCGAAGACGTTTTGAAACGTCGCGAAACATATGAGATGTTTCGAGGGCTGAAATTGGGATTTCAGGCTCGTGCCCACGTCAAGAGGTATAAGACCTCCGACGATTTTCTTAGCCTGCAAACTAAGGGAGAAAAGCTCAATTGTTGAGCTTGTGCTCAGATTGTCTGAGTACAACAATCATTTGAATCGAGTGGGAGTTGATCTTCCAGATGAGACAGTGATGGTTCTCCGAAGTCATTACCCACCAAGCTGCTTGAGCTTCGTGATGAACTATAATATATCAGGGACATATATGATGATCCTTGAGATATTCGCGATGTTTGACACCACAAAAGTAGAGATCAAGAAGGAGCATCAATTGTTGATGGTTTGTGAAACCACTAGTTTCAAGGAGGGCAAGGGCAAAAAGGGATGCTTCATGAAACGGCAAATCAGCTGCTGCTCTAGAGAAGAAACCCAAGGTTGAACCCAAACCCGGGACTAAGTGCTTCTGTAATAAAGGGAACAGCCACTGGAGCAGAATTACCCTAGATACTTGGTAGATGAGAAGGCTGGCAAGGTCGATAGAAGTATATTGGATATACATTGTGTTGATGTGTACTTTACTAGTACTCCTAGTAGCACCAGGGTATTAGATACCGGTTCGGTTGCTAAGTGTTAGTAACTCGAAATAAAAGCTACGGAATAAACGGAGACTAGCTAAAGGTGAGCTGACGATATGTGTTGGAAGTGTTTCCAATGTTGATATGATCAAGCATCGCACGCTCCCTCTACCATCGAGATTGGTGTTTGCGTTGAGCATAGACATGATTGGATTATGTCTATCGCAATACGGTTATTCATTTAAGGAGAATAATGGTTACTCTGTTTATTTGAATAATACCTTCAATGGTCTTACACCTAAAATGAATGGTTTATTGAATCTCGATCGTAGTGATACACATGTTCATGCCAAAAGATAGTAATGATAGTACCACCTACTTGTGGCACTGCCACGTAAGTCATATCGGTATAAAATGCATGAAGAAGCTCCATGTTGATGGATCTTTGGGCTCACTTGTTTTGAAAGGTTTGAGACATGCGAACCATGTCTATTGGTGTATATGCATGAAGAAACTCCATGCAAATGGACCGTTTGGACTCACTTGATTTTGAATCACTTGAGACATGCAAATCATACCACATGGGCAAGATGACTGAAAGCCTCGTTTTCAGTAAAATGGAACTAGAAAGCAACTTGTTGGAAGTAATACATTTTAATGTGTGCAGTCCAATGAGTGCTTAGGCATGTAGTGGATATCATTATGTTCTTACTTCACAGATGATTTGAGTAGATGTTGAGTATATTTACTTGATGAATCACAAGTCTGAATTATTGAAAGGTTCAAGTAATTCAGGGTGAAGTTGAAAGATCGTCGTGACAAGAGGATAGAAGATCTATGATATGATCATAGAGATGAATATCTGAATTACGAGTTTGGCATAGAATTAAGACATTGTGGAAATTGTTTCACAACTAATACAGCCTGGAACACCATAGTGTGATGGTGTGTCCGAACATCATAACTGCACTCTATTGGATATGATGCATACCATGATGTCTCTTATCGAATTACCACGATAGTTTATGGGTTAGGCATTAAAGACAACCACATTCACTTTAAATAGGGCACCACGTAATTCCGATGAGATGACACCGTATGAACTATGGTTTAGAGAAACCTAAGCTATCACTTCTTAAAAGTTTGGGGCTGCGACGCTTATGTGAAAAAGTTTCAGGCTGATAAGCTCGAAACCAAAGCGGATAAATGCATCTTCATAGGACACCCAAAATAGTTGGGTATACCTCCTGTCTCAGATTCGAAAGCAATAAGGGATTGTTTCTAGAATCGGGTCCTTTCTCGAGGAAAAGTTTCTCTCGAAAGAATTGAGTGGGAGGATGGTGGAGACTTGATGAGGTTATTGAACCGTCTCTTCAACTAGTGTGTGGTAGGGCACATGAAGTTGTTCCTGTGGCACCTACAACAATTTAAGTGGAAGCTTATGATAGTGATCATGAAACTTCAAATCAAGTCACTACCAAACCTCGTGGGATGACAAGGGTGCGTACTACTTCAGAGTGGTACGTAATCCTGTCTTGGAAGTCATGTTGCTAGACAAACAATGAACCTACGAGCTATGGAGAAGCGATGGTGGGCCTAGATTCCAAAAATGGCTCGAGGCCATATAATCCGAGAGAGGATCCATATATGAAAACAAAGTGTAGACTTTGGAAGAACTACTTGATGGTCGTAAGGCTGTTAGGTACATATGGATTTTAAAAGGAAGACAGACAATGATGGTAAGTATCACCATTAAGAAAGCTCGACTTGTCGTTAAGATGTTTTCCGACAAGTTCAAGGAGTTGACTATGATGAGACTTTCTCACTCGTAGCGATGCTAAGAGTCTGTTGGAATTATGTTAGCAATTACTGCATTATTTATGAAATCTTGCAGATAGGATATCAAAACATTGTTTCCTCGACGATTTTGAGGAAAGGTTGTATGTGATACAACCGGAAGGTTTTGTCAATCCTGAAAGATGCTAACAAGTATGCAAAGCTCCAGCAATCCTTCTAAGGACTGGAGTAAGCATCTCGGAGTTGGAATGTATGCTTTGATGAGATGATCAAAGATTTTGGGTGTATACAAAGTTTATGAGAAACTTGTATTTCCAAAGAAGTGAGTGGGAGCACTATAGAATTTCTGATGAGTATATGTTGTTGACATATTATGGATCAGAAATGATGTAGAATTTCTGGAAAGCATATAGGGTTATTTGGAAAGTGTTTTTAAATGGAAAGCCTGGATTAAGCTACTTGAACATTGAGCATCAAGATCTATAAGGATAGATCAAAACGCTTAATGGTACTTTCAAATGAGCACATACCTTGACATGATCTTGAAGGTGTTCAAGATGGATCAGTCAAAGAAGGAGTACTTGCCTGAGTTGTAAGGTATGAGGTTAAGACTTAAAGCTCGACCACGACAGAAGAAAGAGAAAGGACGAATGTCGTCCCCTATGCTTTTGTCATAGGCTCTATACGATATGCCATGCTGAGTACCGCACCTGATGTGTGCCTTGCCACATATCTGGCAAGAGGGTACAAAGGTAATCTAGGAGTAGATCACCAGATAGCGGTCTAAATTATCCTTAGAGGAATAAGGATATGTTTCTCGGTTATGGAGGTGATAAAGAGTTCGACGTAAAGAGTTACGTCGATGCAAGCTTAACACCTATCCGGATAGCTCTGAGTAGAGATACCGGATACATATAATGGAGCAACAATTTAGAATAGCTCCAAGTAGAACAGTTATTTGAAATGGCTCCAAATGTAGCGTAGTAGCTGCATCTACAAGATGACATAGAGATTTGCGAAGTACATACGGATCTGAAAGATTCAGACCCGTTGACTATAACATCTCTCACAAGCATAACATGATCAAACCCAGAACTCATCGAGTGTTAATCACATGGTAATGTGAACTAGATTATTGACTCTAGTAAACTCTTTGGGTGTTAGTCACATGGGGATGTGACCTTGAGTGTTAATCACATATCGATGTGAACTGGATTATTGACTCTAGTGCAAGTGGGAGACTGTTGGAAATATGCCCTAGAGGCAATAATAAATTAGTTATTATTATATTTCCTTGTTCATGATAATCGTTTATTATCCATGCTAGAATTGTATTGATAGGAAACTCAGATACATGTGTGGATACATAGACAACACCATGTCCCTAGTAAGCCTCTAGTTGACTAGCTCGTTGATCAATACATGGTTACGGTTTCCTAACCATGGACATTGGATGTCATTGATAACGGGATCACATCATTAGGAGAATGATGTGATGGCCAAGACCCAATCCTAAGCCTAGCACAAGATCATGTAGTTCGTATGCTAAAGCTTTTCTAATGTCAAGTATCATTTCCTTAGACCATGAGATTGTGCAACTCCTGGATACCGTAGGAGTGCTTTGGGTGTGCCAAGCGTCACAACGTAACTGGGTGGCTATAAAGGTACACTTCAGGTATATCTGAAAGTGTCTGTTGGGTTGGCACGAATCGAGACTGGGATTTGTCACTCCGTGTAAACGGAGAGGTATCTCTGGGCCCACTCGGTAGGACATCATCATAATGTGCACAATGTGATCAAGGAGTTGATCACGGGATGATGTGTTACGAAACGAGTAAAGAGACTTGCCGGTAACGAGATTGAACAAGGTATCGGGATACCGACGATCGAATCTCAGGCAAGTGTCGTACCGATAGACAAAGGGAATTATATACGAGATTGATTAAGTCCTTGACATCGTGGTTCATCCGATGAGATCATCGTGGAACATGTGGGAGCCAACATGGGTATCCAGATCCCGCTGTTGGTTATTGACCGAAGAGTCATCTCGGTCATGTCTGCATGTCTCCCGAACCCGTAGGGTCTACACACTTAAGGTTCGGTGACGCTAGGGTTGTATGGATATGTATATGCAGTAACCCGAATGTTGTTCGGAGTCCCGGATGAGATCCCGGACATCACGAGGAGTTCCGGAATGGTCTGGAGGTAAAGAATTATATATAGGAAGTGTTATTTCGGCCATCGGGACAAGTTTCGGGGTCACCGGTATTGTACCGGGACCACCGGAAGGGTCCCGGGGGTCCACCGGGTGGGGCCACCTATCCCGGATGGCCCCATGGGCTGAAGTGGGAAGGAATCCAGCCCAAAGTGAGTTGGGGCGCCACTTCCCCTAGGGCCCATGCGCCTAAGGGTGGGGAAACCCTAGGGGAAGAGTCCTAAGAGGGGAAGGCACCCCTAGGTGCCTTGGGGAGGAGGGATTCCTCCCTTGGCCGCCGCCCCCCTAGGAGATTGGATCTCCTAGGGCCGGCACCCCCCTAGGCTCCCTATATATAGTGGGGAAAGGAGGGCATCTCAAAATACACCTTGGTGCCTCCCTCTCCCTCTCCAACACCTCCTCCTCCTCCATAGAGCTTAGCGAAGCCCTGCCGGAGTACTGCAGCTCCACCACCACCACGCCGTCGTGCTGCTGTTGGAGCCATCTTCATCAACCTCTCCTCCCCCCTTGCTGGATCAAGAATGAGGAGACGTCGCTGCTCCGTACGTGTGTTGAACGCAGAGGCGCCGTCCGTTTGGCGCTAGGATCATCGGTGATTTGGATCACGACGAGTACGACTCCATCAACCCCGTTCTCTTGAACGCTTCCGCGCGCAATCTACAAGGGTATGTAGATCCACTCCTCCCTCGTTGCTAGATGACTCCATAGATTGATCTTGGTGACACGTAGGAAAATTTTGAATTATTGCTACGTTCCCCAACAAAAATTTCGGTTAATCTTCTCAGATATAAATCAAGGATTTCTCTCATCCCTCAAAAGGAAAACCTCTCTCTACTTATGGCTCGCTGGAGGGCTGATCCCCTTGAGGGCCTAGTCCGGCCGAGGGACTCCCCGGCGTCGGACCCTCTGACGAGGATTTTCTCCCCCGTTTCGAGGCCATGGTTTCCGGGTTGTCAGAGGCGGCCCTCTTCTTCCCCTTAGGAGAGGAATTGTTGGTTCCTCCCTTCGGAGCAGCCTCCTTCGAGGAGGCCATAGCTTCCTCGTCCTCCCCCTCCAAAGGCATTATCTCCAGCATCCTGACCAGCACAGGATTTGGCCTGGTTTCAGGAAGGGGAGCCGGACACCTAATCAGCTTGGACTTCGCTATCCACTCCTGTTTAAAAGGACGACTCTTTTAGGGGCAAGTTTATGACAATTATACGGATAGAAGGTCCGGGCACGAGGTTGCTTACTTGAGTATCCGGGCGATTGCAGCTTAGGCCTGCGTCCTCGGTTAAATCCGGACACATCTCTTGTGATCCGAAGAACAATCTATACATCTCCGGGGGCATTGCGCCCATAAAGTTCTGGAGAGCTCGCGGTCCCTCTGGATTAAACTCCCACAGGCGAAGGGGGCGACGTTTGCCGGGCAATATTCGGCGAATCAGCATGACCTGCGTCACCTTGACCAAGCTGAGGCCTCCTTCCAAGAGATCCTTAATTCGGCCCTGTAACAGGGGCACATCTTTGGGCAAACCCCAATCTAATCCTTTGTTGACCCATGACGCTAGTCGTGATGGGGGACCCGAGTGAAAGGCAGGAGGCGCCGCCCACTTGGCGCTCCCGGGAGCGGTGATATAGAACCATTCTCGTTGCCACAAGCCGAGCTCCTCTTGAAAGGAGCCCTCGGGCCATGGAGCATCAGCATTCTTACTTATGACAGCGCCTCCGCACTCTGCGTGCCGTCCCTCGATCATCTTCGGCTCCACTCCAAAGGTCTTGAGCCATAATCCGAAGTGAGGAGTAACATGGAGGAACGCTTCGCACACAACGATGAATGAGGAAATATGGAGGATGGACTCCGAAGCTAAGTCATGAAATTCCAGCCCGTAATAAAACAGCAGCCCCCTCACGAAGGGATCCATCGGGAAGCCTAACCCCCGAAGGAAGTGGGACATGAACACTACGCTCTCACCGGGCTGGGGACTGGGAATAGCCTGCCTTTGAGCAGGCAACCTATGCGGAATTTCCGCGGTCAAGAACTTAGCCTCTCTCAACTTTAGCACGTCCTCCTCCGTGACGGAGGAGGGCATCCATCGGCCTTGAAGGTCGGAACCGGACATTGTCGAAGGTCCGAAGCGCCCGGAATCTGGAGCCTAGGGTGTTGGAACTCGAGGCGATGGGCGAACTCGTTTGAGATTGGAAAAAGGAGTAAGGCCTTGGTCTCTTTATAAGAGGTTGAATACCAGGAGCCCTCCCCGTAACCGTTTGGGACTCGCCTTTAATCGAGAAAACATGCTAACGGGCATGATTGGGTTACCCACGTCCGTATTGATGAGAATCCCGTAAAGAGGGGTACACGATCTCTGCTTTGACAAGACGTGCCAAGGCAACCGCCTCGCAAAACATGCTGAGGTGGAAAAGTAAAAACAATTCGAGTAAAGGACTTGGCTGTAGTGTGATGACACACTGCGAAATACGTCAGCAGATTTGATTTGCGTTAATATTATTCTCTCTATGGCAATATGTGGAAACTTATTTTGCAGAGCCGGACACTACTATTGGTGTTTACAATCTTCTATGAAGGACTTGGAGGAGGAACCCGCCTTGCAATGCCGAAGACAATTTGCGTGCCGGACTCGTCGTCATTGAAGCCTGGTTCAGGGGCTACTAAGGGAGTCCTGGATTAGGGGGTGTTCAGGTAGCCGGACTATACCTTCAGCCGGACTCCTGGACTATGCAGATACAAGATTGAAGACTTCGTCCCGTGTCCGGATGGGACTTTCCTTGGCGTGGAAGGCAAGCTTGGCGATGCGGATATTCAAGATCTCCTACCATTGTAACCGACTTTATGTAACCCTAACCCTATCCGGTGTCTATATAAACCGGAGGGTTGTAGTCCGTAGGCAATCAACTCCATACACAACAATCATAGCATAGGCTAGCTTCTAGGGTTTAGCCTCCTTGATCTCGTGGTAGATCTACTCTTGTACTACCCATATCATCAATATCAATCAAGCAGGAGTAGGGTATTACCTCCATCGAGAGGGCCCGAACCTGGGTAAAACAAAGTGTTCCCTGCCTCCTGTTACCATCCGGCCTAGACGCACAGTTTGGGACCCCCTACCCGAGATCCGCCGGTTTTGACACCGACACCACCATATACCTTCCTCGAAACAGCCACCATACCTACCTATTATGGCATTTCCATAGCCATTCCGAGATATATTGCCATGCAACTTTCCACCGTTTCGTTTATTATGACATGCTTCATCATTGTCATATTGCTTTGCATGATCATGTAGTTGACATTGTATTTGTGGAAAAGCCACCGATCATAATTCTTTCATACATGTCACTCTTGATTCATTGCACATCCCGGTACACCGCCAGAGGCATTCATATAGAGTCATGTTTTGTTCTAAGTATCGAGTTGTAATTCTTGAGTTGTAAGTAAATAAAAGTGTGATGATTTTCATTATTAGAGCATTGTCCCATGTGAGGAAATAAAAAAAGAGAAAGGCTAAAAAAAATAAAAGAAAACAAAAAATGAGACAAAAAGAGAGAAGGGGCAATGCTACAATCCTTTTACCACACTTGTGCTTCAAAGTAGCACCATGATCTTCATGATAGAGAGTCTCATATGTTGTCACTTTCATTTACTAGTGGGAATTTTCATTATAAGAACTTGGCTTGTATATTCCAATGATAGGCTTCCTCAAAATGCCCTAGGTCTTCATGAGCAAGCAAATTGGATGCACACCCACTTAGTTTCTTTTTGAGCTTTCATACACTTATAGCTATAGTGCATCCGTTGCATGGCAATCCCTACTCACTCACATTGATATCTATTGATGGGCATATCCATAGCCAGGTGATACGCTAGTTGATGTGAGACTATCTCCTTCTTTTTGTCTTCTCCACAACCACCGTCTATTCCACCTATAGTGCTATGTCCATGGCTCACACTCATGTATTGCGTGAAAGTTGAAAAAGTTTGAGAACATCAAAAGTATGAAACAATTGCTTGCCTTTTCATCGGGTTTGTGCATGATTTAAATATTTTGTGTGATGAAGATAGAGCATAGCAAGACTATATGATTTTGTAGGGATAGCTTTCTTTGACCATGTTATTTTGAGAAGACATGATTGCTTTGTTAGTATGCTTGAAGTATTATTGTTTTTATGTCAATATTAAACTTTCGTTTTGAATCTTATGGATCTGAATATTCTTACCACAATAGAGAAGATTAGATTTATAAATATGTTAGGTAGCATTCCACATCAAAAATTCCGTTTTTATCATTTACCTACTCGAGGACGAGCAGGAATTAAGCTTGGGGATGTTGATACCTCCAACATATCTATAATTTTTGATGTATTCATGCCATGTTTATAATATTTTTACATGATTTTGGTATGATTTGGTTAGAACTAACCTGGATTGACGCTGTTTTCAGCAGAACTACCGTGGTGTTGTTTTTGTGCAGAAATAAAAGTTCTCGGAATGCGTTGAAAATCAATAGAGATTTTTCTTGGAAAATATAAAAAATACTGGAATGAAGAGTTACCGAAGGGGAGTCTTGTGGGCCCCCTAGGGCGCGCCCCTGTGTCTCGTGGACTTCCTGTGGGGCCCCCTGACTTGTTCTCGACGCCAACCTCTCCTATAAATCCCCAAACCTCCAAAAAATAACCTAGATCGGGAGTTCCGCTGCCGCAAGCCTTTGTAGCCACCAAAAACCAATCAGGACCCTGTTCTGGCACCCTACCGGAGGGGGGAATCACCACCGGTGGCCATCTTCATCATCCTGGCGCTCTCCATGACGAGGAGGCAGTAGTTCACCCTCGGGGCTGAGGGTATGTACTAGTAGCTATGTGTTTGATCTCTCTCTCTCTCTCTCTCTCTCTCTCTCTCTCTCTCTCTTTCTCTCTCTCTCTCTCTCGTGTTCTTGATATGGCACGATCTTGATGTATCGCGAGCTTTGCTATTATAGTTGGATATTATGATGTTTCTCCCCCTCTATCTCTTGTAATGGATTGAGTTTTCCCTTTGAAGTTATCTTGTCGGATTGAGTCTTTAAGGATTTGAGAACACTTGATGTATGTCTTGCATGTGCTTATCCGTGGTGACAATGGGATATTCACGTGATCCACTTGATGTATGTTTTGGTGATCAACTTGCGAGTTCTGTGACCTCGTGAACTTATGCATAGGGGTTGGCACATGTTTTCGTCTTGACTCTCTGGTAGAAACTTTGGGGCACTCTTTGAAGTTCTTTGTGTTGGTTGAATAGATGAATCTAAGATTGTGTGATGCATATCATATAATCATACCCGCGGATACTTAAGGTGACATTGGAGTATCTAGGTGACATTAGGGTTTTGGTTGATTTGTGTCTTAAGGTGTTATTTTACTACGAACTCTAGGGCTATTTGTGACACTTATAGGAATAACCCAGTGGATTGATCGGAAAGAATAACTTTGAGGTGGTTTCGTACCCTACAATAATCTCTTCGTTTGTTCTCCACTATTAGTGACTTTAGAGTGACTCTTTGTTGCATGTTGAGGGATTGTTATATGATTCAATTATGTTATTATTATTGAGAGAACTTGCACTAGTGAAAGTATGGACCCTAGGCCTTGTTTCGAAGCATTGCAATACCGCTTGTCCTCACTTTTATCATTAGTTACCTTGCTGTTTTTATATTTTCAGATTACAAAAACCTATATCTACCATCCATATTGCACTTGTATCACCATCTCTTCGCCGAACTAGTGCACCTATACAATTTACCATTGTATTGGGTGTGTTGGGGACACAAGAGACTCTTTGCTATTTGGTTGCAGGGTTGTTTGAGTGAGACCATCATCATCCTACGCCTCCCGCGGATTGATAAACCTTAGGTCATCCACTTGAGGGAAAATTTCTACTGTCCTACAAACCTCTGCACTTGGAGGCCCAACAACGTCTACAAGAAGAAGGTTGTGTAGTAGACATCATGTAGCATGGGCAGTTGTACTTTTATATGATTCAAAGCAATAGTCTAGTTTTGACATGAAGATTTCAATATTCAAGCATATCAACAAGCAACCACGTCTTTCAAAATATCAATACTAAAGCAAGTTATCCCTGGCCCATTATGCCCAATCATTGATCCGTTCATGAAACACACTCGCATATTAGCTACACCCAATGCTCAAGTATGATCATAGTGCCCCTTAGTTGGTGCTTTGTAAGAGAAGATGGAGACTCAAGTAAAAATAAAAATTGCGTAAAGTAAATAGAAGGGCCCTTCGCAGAGGGAAGTAGGGATTTGTAGAGGTGTTAGAGATCAAAGCGAAAAAAGATAGAGATAAAACATTTGGGTAGCATGCCTTTCCTGTCAACGAAAACGACCGAGTAGTTCCAATACTTTCCGTGCTAGATATATCATAGGCGGTTCCCAAACAGATAATAAAGTTTATTCCTTTTTCCACCATATTTTCACATTCCATGGCTAACCGAATCCACCGATACCGACCATACCAACACTTTCCAAGGAATTTATTATTTGACAACATAAAGTAAATTCATTTTTCATTTCGGGACTGGGCATCCCTAATACCTTTGCCATACTCTCATGCAATGACAAGTGAATAAACGCTCATCTTGAGAATAACACATCTAGCATGGAAAAATATCAGCCACCCCCTACCGTTTCATGAGCGGTACAAGCACATAAAAAGGAAATTTATTTTGAAGATTAGAGATGGTACATACAAATTTTCTTAGAACGACACGAAAATACCGCATATAGGTAGGTATAGTGGACTCATATGACAAAAAATGGGTTTAAGGATTTTGGATGCACAAGTAGTAATCCCACTTAGTACAAGTGAAGGCTAGCAAAAGATTGAGAAGCATCCAACCAAGAAATGAAAAATCTCATAAGCGAGCATTAAGCATAACTAACACCAAATAATACATCACAAGTAAGATGTAATTTCATTGCATAACTATCGACTTTCGTGCTTTCATAGGGAATCACAAACCTTAACATCAACATTCTTACTAAAGCATGATTACTCAACAACATGACTCACATATTATATCATCATACTGCAAAACTATTACAAAGAATCAAGTTTATTTTGTTCAATGATCTTCATGAAAGTTTTTATTATATCCCTCTTGAATATCTATCACTTTGGGACTAATTTCATATGTTGCTTTTGATAGCTCAAACCAATCTAAGTGAAGAACATGAGCATAAAAAATTTCTTCTCTAAAAATAATTTAAGTGAAGCATGAGAGGATTTCTTAAAAAATTTACTAACTCTCAAATAAATCTAAGTGAAGCATGAGAGCATTTCTTCAAAAATACTAAAGCACATCGTGCTCAAAAAGATATAAGTGAAGCACTAGAGCAATTTCAAAGCTCGAAAGATTTAAGTGAAGCACAGAGAGCAATTCTAACAAATCATAGCATAATTTTGGCTTTCTCAAATAGGTGTGTCCGGCAAGGATAGATGACACAAAATAAAAAGCAACAAGCAAAGACTCGTATAATACAAGACACTCCAAGCAAAACTCATGATATGTGACGAATAAAAATATAGCTCCAAGTAAAATACCGATGGTCGTTAGAAGAAAGAGGGGATGCCACTCAGGGGCATCCCCAAGCTTAGTTGCCTGTTCCTCTTTGGATAATAACTTGGGGTGCCATGGGCATCCCCAAGCTTAGGCTCTTCTTACTCCTTATTCCTCCATTCATTGTGATCTCACTCAAAACTTGAAAACTTCAATCACACAAAACTCAACAAAACCTTGGCATCCCCAAGCTTAGTTGCTTGTTCCTCTTTGGATAATAACTTGGGGTGCCATGGACATCCCTAATATTAGGTCCTTCTTACTCCTTATTCCTTCATTCATTGTGATCTCACCCAAAACTTGAAAACTTCAATCACATAAAACTCAACAAAACCTTTGTGAGATCCATTAGTATAACAAAGCAAATCACTACTCTAAGTACTATTGCAAACCCATTCATATTTTATTTTTGCATTATATCTACTGTATTCCAACTTTACTATAGCTTATACCCCCCAATACAAACCATAGATTCATCAAAATAAGCACACAATGCAAAGAAAACATAATCTATCAAAAACAGAACAGTCTGTAGCAATCTGAAAACTTCGTATACTTCTATAACTCCAAAAATTCTAAAAACATTTAGGACAACGTAGGCAATTTGTATATCAATCTTGTGTAAAAAATTCAAAAAAATCGTCGCTTATGTGATCTTTGAAAATTATTTTGCTGGACGCAAAAGTTTCTGTTTTCCAACAAGATCAAATCAACTATTACCCACCATGATCCCAAAGGCTTTGCTTGGCACAAACACTAAATAAAACATAAAAAGCACAATCATAACATTAGCATAATTGTGAAAACACTCAAGAACAGAAAAATGACAAAAATAAATTTTATTCATTGGGTTGCCTCCCAACGAGCACTATCGTTTTATGCCCCTAGCTAGGCATAATGCATAGATCTAAGTGTTGTTGTCTTTAGTGCTAGATCCATAAGATGCCCTCGTGATTGATTCATATGGTGGCTCGATTCTTGTTCTAGGGAAGTGTTCCATTCCCTTTCTTAGTGGAAATTGAAATTTAATATTACCTTCTTTCATACCAATCACGACACCAATAGTACGTAAAAACGGTCTACCAAGTATAATAGGACAAGACATATTGCAATCAATATCAAGAACAATAAAATCTATGGGCACATAATTCCTATTTGCAAGAATAAGAACATCATTAATTCTTCCCATAGGGTTTTTAATAGTAGAATCCGCACACTCTTCAATATTGGTAAGACCAAGCACATCACATAAAGATTTCAGAATTGTAGAAACATTAGCACCCAAGTCACATAAAGAAAAACACTCATAATTTTTAATCTTGACTTTGATAGTAGGTTCACATTCATCATGTAATTTTCTAGGAATGGAAATCTCTAATTGCCACTTTTCTTCCAAAGCTTTCATCATAGCATCAACGATATGTTTAGTAAAAGCTTTATTTTGTTCATAAGCATGGGGATAATTTATCATGGATTGCAACAAAGAAATACAATCAATCAAAGAGCAATTATCATAATTAAAGTCTTTGTAATCCAAAAGAGTGGGCACATCACTAGTTAAAGTTTTGACCTCTCCAAACCCACTTTTATCAAAATTTTCAACAAGATTTTCACCCTCCAAATTATCGGGACGCCTTCTAGCTAAAGTTGACTCTTCTCCAGTCCCTTTATCATCAATCTTAATTTTACTAAACAAAGAATCAATAGAAGAAACACCAATTACTTTAAGATCTTCCTCATTTTTATCTTCTAGCGAGATAGGTTTAGCGGCCATTTGATTTACTAGGGTATCTTATGCATTGGATATTTTGCCTAGCAAACTTTCAGCAACTGGCCGGGTCGCCGAACCCAACCGGGTCACCGAGGTGTGGACCCGTGGTGGTGCCATCGGCCGCGCACTGGGCGCAACCCCGCCCATCTATGACACTCCCGTCAAGAACATGCGCGCCGCGGAGGCGGCCGCCATGGGCCTGGAGCAGCTGTAGGGTGAGGAGCTACAGCAACGCCTGCAGTGCATGCGCAAGCTGCTCGGCATTGCAAACATGCAGCATGACCGCCTTGACTCTCCCGTGGCATCCGAATCGCACCGCACCAAGGACCCCGAGCAGCGGAACATGTCTTCTTCTCCGCGCCCCAGTGAGGCTCATTCCAGCCGGACCCGAACCAGGCGCAACCGCGCCATGACGGTTGGCGATAAAAACATGGGCGCAACCCCTAGTGTCCGAGCTAGAGTGTTGCAAGCGTCTAATCGGGAAGTACCGATCCTTCACATGATGTAGAAGAAATCTCCAATGATTTGCAACCTCCGAACAGCTTACCGGCTCTTGCCGCATCATGACAATCAGTTTTCGGCTTTCTCTACTGAGGTGCTCCTTTGGATAAACCAAGGCACAATCGTAGTAGTTCTCCCTTTACTACCTTAGCCAATATAGCGGAATGTAAGGTAGCAAGCACAGGAGACGGGCAACCCAACTATTGACCAAAGACATGATTCGGAGCCAATGCATATAATGCTAAATTCGGGGTGCCGAACTATACTTATAAAAAGTGTTCGGACTTTTGTTGCCATAGTGTGGGGTGCTATGAAGCCCCTAGCAAATTGAAACACACCCGAGTGTACAGGTGTTACCTGATAGAATTATCAGAAAGGAAAAGACAAAAATAAAGAAAAAGTAGAACCAGTGGTGAGCTAGAGCCGTGAAAATTTGGGCCGCAAATTGTTTCTATTATAATTTCATTGGTGCGTTAAAGCGCATTTATACAGGTAGTGCAATAAGCAGAAAGGCTATTTACTATGCCTTCACCAAGAGAGAGCTGTGTATGGGTCCTGAAGATAGGTAAAGGGATCATTAAAGAGACCACCTAAGAGTTTTCCAGTACGTCCATGCTTCTTGTTGTCTTAGTGTTTTTATCCTTCGAAAAGAGTCGATGGTCAAGCCGCCAGAAAAGGCCTGTAAAAAGGGAAAATAAAAGAAAAAAGGGGAATAGTAAAAGTATGAGTGTCCGGGGCGGTCTAGCTGAATTGCAGATCATAAACTAGCTATGCCTCCGTCGATGCCCATTGAATTTTGAGTGCGTAGTTATGTACACGTGGTGCGAATGCCACTACTTGACCAGGACTGAGACGGAGGCCTAATTGCTAGTCTAGTTCCTGACAAGCCGAGCTGTCCTACTGCAGGGTAGTTCAGACCCTCTTGACAGTGTCTGAGGGCTCGGCAGCCGAATTAAGGTTCTGCTTGAGAAGGCCGCTCTGTACTTCTGCTGCTAAGGCAGCTGTGTGCTCTTCGGTACGGAGGGAGCGTTCCGTATTTCCATTGACTATTATGACGCCACGTGGACTGGGCATCTTGAGCTTGAGATAAGCATAGTGCTGCGTTGAATCGGGCGAATGCGGTCCATCCAAGCAGTGCATGATAGCCGCTGCGAAAGGGGACTATGTCGAAGATTAACTCCTCACTTCGGAAATTGTCCGGGGATCCAAAGACAACCTCGAGCGTGATTGAGCCCGTACAACGGGCCTCTACACCTGGTATGACTCCTTTGAAGGTAGTATTTGTGGGTTTGATCCGTGATGGATGAATGCCCATTTTGCGCACTGTATCCTGATAGAGCAAGTTGAGGCTGCTGCCACCGTTCATCAGGACTCGCGTCAGGTGGAACCCATCAATTATTGGGTCCAGGACTAGTGCGGCTGAACCACCATGATGAATACTGGTCGGATGATCCCGACGATCAAAAGTGATCGGGCATGACGACCATGGATTAAATTTTGGGGCGACTGGCTCTATCGCCTAGACGTCCCTGAGTGCATGCTTGCGCTCCCTATTGGGGATGTGTGTAGCATATATCATGTTCAACGTTTGACCTGAGGGGGAAACTTCTTCTGTCCCCCTATGTTTGGCTGCAGAGGCTCCTCGTCATTGTCCTCGCTCTATGATCCCTTTTCCTTATTCTCGGCATTTAACTTGCCGGCTTGCTTAAAAACCCAGCAATCTCTGTTGGTATGGTTGGCTGTTTGTCTGGGGTGCCATGGATTTGGCACGGACGGTCGAGTATGCGGTCCAGGTTGGATGGTCCCTGATTGTTTCTCTTGTACGGTTTCTTCCGCTGGCTGGACTTGGAGCCGCTGAATCTGGCATTGACTGTAGTGTCGTCGGTATTATTACCATTGCTTCGACATTTGTGTTTGTTACGTCGGAGCTTGCCGTTGCTGTTTTTGGCCTCAGAGGGGCCTGCGTCGCTGGCCATATTTTTACTATGAGCCAGCCAACTATCCTCACCCACACAAAAGCGGGTCATAAGTGCCGTGAGGGCTGCCATGGATTTCGGCTTTTCTTGGCCGAGGTGGTAGGCGAGCCATTCGTCGCGGATGCTATGTTTAAAGGCTGCTAGAGCTTCGGCATTCGAACAGTCGACGATCTGGTTCTTTTTGGTTAGGAACCTAGTCCAAAATTTCCTGGCCGACTCTCCAGGTTGTTGGACTATGTGGCTTAAGTCATCGACGTCTGGTGGCCGGACATATGTACCTTGGAAGTTGTCAAGGAAGGCTTCTATAGGATCTTGAAGTAGATGTGTCTAGAGGGGGGGGGGGGTGATTAGACACTTAATGCTAAAGTTGCAATTTTTAGGCCTTTTTGGTTTGAGTGGAGTTTTAGGCACAATTTCAACATACACAATACATATCAAGCAAGCATGCAAAGAGTATATGAGCAGCGGAATGTAAAGCATGCAACTTGCAAGAATGTAAGGGGAAGGGTTTGAAGAATTCAAACGCAATTGGAGACACGGATGTTTTTCCCGTGGTTCGGATAGGTGGTGCTATCCTACATCCACGTTGATGGAGACTTCAACCCACGAAGGGTAACGGTTGCGCGAGTCCACGGAGGGCTCCACCCACGAAGGGTAATGGTTGCGCGAGTCCACGGAGGGCTCCACCCACGAAGGGTCCACGAAGAAGCAACCACCCACGAAGGTTCCACGAAGAAGCAACCTTGTCTATTCCACCATGGCCATCGCCCACGAAGGACTTGCCTCACTAGCGGTAGATCTTCACGAAGTAGGCGATCTCCTTGCCCTTACAAACTCCTTGGTTCAACTCCACAATCTTGTCGGAGGCTCCCAAGTAACACCTAGCCAATCTAGGAGACACCACTCTCCAAGAAGTAACAAATGGTGTGTTGATGATGAACTCCTTGCTCTTGCGCTTCAAATGATAGTCTCCCCAACACTCAACTCTCTCTCATAGGATTTGGATTTTGTGGAAAGAAGATTTGAGTGGAAAGCGACTTGGGGAAGGCTAGAGATCAAGATTCATATGGTAGGAATGGAATACCTTGGTCTCAACACATGAGTAGGTGGTTCTCTCTCAGAACATATGAGTTGGAATTGTGTATGTGTTCTGATGGCTCTCTCCACGAATGAAGAGGAGGTGGAGGGGTATATATAGCCTCCACACAAAATCCAACCGTTACACACAGTTTTCCAATCTCGGTGGGACCGAATCAACAAACTCGGTCGGACCAAAAAGGTAAACCTAGTGACCGTTAGAGATTTTCGGTGGGACCGACTGGATCAACTCGGTGGGACCGATGTGCTAGGGTTAGGGTAAATCCAAAACTCGGTTTGACCGATTACTCAAACTCGGTGGGACCGATTTGGGTAATAAGTGAAACAGAGAGTTGGCCAAGCAAACTCGGTGGGGCCGATTGCATATCTCGGTGGGACCGAAAATATTGCAATAGGTAACAGAGAGTTTGCAAGCCCATCTTGGTGAGACCGAGATCCCATCGGTGAGACCGAACTGATTAGGGTTTCTGGCAGTGGCTATGACAGGTGAAACTCGATGGCGCCGGATAGGAATAATCGGTAGGTCCGAGTTTGGCTTTGGGTTTAGGTCATATGTGGAAGTGGGAAAGTAGCTGAGGATTTTGGAGCATATCATTAAGCACATGAAGCAAGAGGCTCATTAAGCAACACCTCATCCCTCCTTGATAGTATTGGCTTTTCCTATGGACTCAATGTGATCTTGGATCACTAAAATGTAAAATGAAGAGTCTTGAGCTTGAAGCTTTAGCCAATCCTTTGTCCTTAGCATCTTGAAGGAGTTCCCACAACCTTTAGTCCATGCCACTCCATTGTTGAACTTATCTGAAACATGCTAGATAGAAATGTTAGTCCAACAAGAGATATGTTGTCATCAATTATCAAAACCACCTAGGGAGCACTTGTGCTTTCAATCTCCCTCTTTTTGGTAATTGATGGCTACATACATCAAAGCTTTAGATAAAGATATAAAGAACAACAAGTAAAGCTTTGGAAGGACATGTAACAAGCATAGGCTCCCCCTACATGTATGCACTCATGTAAATATGAAATATAGAGGCATGTGAGAGCATAACCATGACAGAGTAGGAAATGTGTTACATGTATCTTGGCCATATGCATCAGACTAAAAGATTATCAAGGAAAATACCTTCATGCTCATGAGTCCTTGCAAACAATATGTACATAAGCAAGAACTCCTCATACTCATGATTTTGATGCATATACTTACCTTGTGGTCTTGAGTTGGCTTAGGATGGAATGAACCTGCACAAACAAAGTTAGATAACACAGGTACATCCACTAGCCAGAGCAAACAAAAGAAACCACAAGAATACCAAGACTGGGATGACATGTAGAGAGTGAGTACAAGGTACCACATTGGAGTCAACATGTCCCCAAGAATAAAGATATGCAATGAATTTGACTGATTTCTTTCCCTTAGGTGTCTTGCTCCCCCAGAATCTTACATGGGATATTGGGAGAAGATAAGGAACAGCAAATCAGAGCTGAAAGATACAAATGAACATGTCTTTCCCCCTAAAAAGACATGTGACATCTCTCCTCTTGAACATCAAGCATCAAGCATCTGGGACATCTGGGATCCTTGAGTATTCTCTCCCCCTGGAAGTCTCTCTCTCCCCCTTAATACTTTCTCTCTTGTAGGTTTGGTCCTTGAGACTTTTTCTCTCCCTTGATGTGATCTCTCTCTCCTACAAGCTTTGATGTGATCTCTCTCTCCCCCTTTGACATCATTTTCCAAGAAGGGCTTTCTGGAATCCGTCGTATAGGTTTGGTCCTTGAGACTCAGCACAAAGCAATGGATAAAACTGTGATGCTTGTAGAGGACACGATTCATTGAGTAGAGCTAGATCAGAAGAAATATAGAACAAGTGGCAAACTGTTTTTCCTGTTGCGAAGTCGGTGGCACCGAGTGGTATGTTTCGGTGGCACCGAAAAGATTCGGTTGGACCGAAAATTACAAGTCAGTGAAACCGAGTTCACACAGAGAAAAACACTTGTCACCTCAGCTCACTAGACATGTAGGATCTCACAAAGATTTGCAATGAATTACCTGAAGGATTTGCAAGGAATTAAATGCAGAAAATGCAGAACATAAACAGAAAGAAAAGAGAAGAGACTGAAAAATCTAGATGGAGTTTTTTTTTTGAAAAAGAGAAAGAAACTAAACATGCATGAGATACACACAAAAAGAACACAAGAGAACTTCATCTAGAGTTGGGCGGTGACATAGTCACCTATGTTAGAGTATATTGACTTAGGAGTCAAGTGAGAACACTTGATCATAGGTCATACTCATCATTTAAGCTCAAAATGGGGTTACCATTTTTCGTTTAAGCATCTTGATGTATTCACATCTTGTTGAGTTGCTTTGACTCATGTCTTGGAGTAAAGCTTCTCTAAGATGGAATAACATACCTTGGGTGGTGGTGTGGTTCTTGCTCATGTAGTTGAACTTGTGTGGGTGCTCAAGGTTGATGTAGCTCATCAAGAGTTGAGAGTACCACTTGGAGTTTGAGTTCATCTACCTACATGGGTTAGTTCTTGCAAGGAAGAGCACTTGTGTATCCAAAAATGACAATCATGAAGCTCAACATAGAATTTGTCAAAGGATATGTTTGAATGGTTTTGTGCTTCCTTGTCTTCAACCGCCATTGTGTAGAGACTTGGTGATGTAGAGATTGCTCAAGATGTGAGTGAGTCGCAATCTCATGGAATTAGATTCAACCAAGCACCTACATGGGTTAGACAACATGCAAGGTACAAATATATCCAAGACATAAGATAGTCATCATAAGAGATATATCATGGATTAGTCATAAGCTCATGTCTTGCATGTATCCAATGGAGTTTCTACTCCAAGTTCGAAGCATCAATGATGTTCAATTAACCTCTCAACCTGCAAAATACTTTCTCATCAAGAGGTTTAGTAAATATATCCGCTAATTGCTTATTGGTGCGAACGTGCTTAAGATTAATGTCACCCTTAGCAACATGATCTCGAATGAAATGATGACGAACTTCAATATGCTTAGTTCGAGAATGTTGTACAGGATTATGACCAATTTTGATAGCACTTTCATTGTCACACAGCAGTGGAACATGTTTCACATACATCCCATAATCTTTAAGAGTTTGGGTCATCCAAAGTAATTGAGCACAACATGAACCAGCGGCAATGTATTCCGCTTCGGCGGTGGATAAGGATACCGAGTTTTGTTTCTTGGAAGACCAAGACACAAGAGATCTACCAAGAAATTGACAAGTACCCGAAGTGGACTTTCTATCAACCTTGTCTCCGGCATAATCCGAGTCGGAATAGCCAACAAGATCAAAAGAAGACCTCTTAGGATACCAAATGCCAAAATTTGGTGTATGGATTAAATATCTCACTATCCTTTTCACAGCCTTAAGATGACATTCTTTAGGAGCAACTTGATATCGTGCACACATGCACACACTTAGCATAATATCGGGACATGAAGCACATAGGTATACAATGAACCAATCATAGAGCGATAAACCTTTTGATCAACCGGTTCACCATCTTTGGTCAAATCATTATGTCCACTAGTAGGCATGGGTGTAGACATACCTTTGCATTCTTGCATATTGAACTTCTTGAATAAGTCCTTGGTGTACTTCGTTTGAGAGACAAATGTACCTTCCTTAGTTTGCTTGATTTGCAAATCGAGAAAGAATTTGAGTTCACTCATCATAGACATCTCAAACTTCTCTGACATTAGCTTTCCAAACTTTTCACTAAAGAGAGGGTTAGTTGAACCAAATATGGTATCATCGACATAAATTTGGCATACAAATAGTTCTCCATTAACCCTTTTAGTAAAAAGAGTAGAATCAATTTTACCAATTTCAAAACCACTTGTAATAAGGAACTTGGTCAAGCATTTATACCATGCTCTAGGATCTTGTTTAAGACCATAAAGAGCTTTGTGAAGTTTGTAAACATGATTTGGTTTCTTAGGATTGATAAAGCCGGGAGGTTGTTTGACATAAACTTCCTCCTCTATTTCACCATTTAGAAAAGCACTTTTAATGTCCATTTGGTACAAGGTGATATTATGGTGATTAGCATAGGCAAGTAAGATGCGAATGGACTCAAGTCTAGCAACGGGAGCATATGTCTCACCATAGTCCATACCTTCGACTTGTGTGTACCCTTGGGCGACGAGACGTGCTTTGTTGCGAACCACTTGTCCATCTTCATCTTGCTTGTTGCGAAACACCCATTTGGTACCAATGATGTTGTGGTTGTTGTCGGGCTTCTCAACCAATGTCCAAACTTGGTTTCTCTCAAAATTGTGTAGCTCTTCATGCATAGCGTTTATCCAATCCGGATCTTCCAATGCTTCTTCAACCTTCATAGGTTCAATGCTAGAGATGAATGAATAGTTTTCACAAAAGTTAGCTAAACGAGTTTTTGAGCGAGTGATTCTCCCAGTTTGTATATCATCGAGGATTTGCTCGACGGGATGATCTTTGGCAATTCTTGCTCGAACTCGTGAGAGCTTTTGCTTGGGTCTTCGTTGAACATATTATTCATCTTGTTCTTCTTCTTGGCCTTCTTCATTGTTGACGTCGTCGTTCTCTTGTCGTGGTGGAGAAAGAGGTTGTTGATGTTCTTCTTGATGCATTTCCTTGTCTTCTTCATCTTGGTGTGTCCCACTTGTGGATGCTTCCGTGTCGATTCTTGGTTCACCTTGTCGTGAAGTAGAAGCTTCCACTTGGACGGATGAAGTACTCTCCTTCACCTCCGTTGGACGAATTTTGCCAATGGACAAGTCTTGGATTGCTTCTGAAGGGTCTTTGTCTCCTACATCAATTGGCGATTGCTCTACTTGCGAGCCATTAGATTCATCAAACTTCACATCTACCGTCTCTTCAACCTTTCGGGTGAAATTGTTGTAGACACGGTAAGTGTGAGAGTTTGAGCCATAACCAAGTAGAAAACCTTCATGAGATTTAGGAGCAAACTTTGAACGATGATGCTTATCAAGAATGTAGCACTTTGAGCCGAATACTCGAAAGTATCCAACTTGGGGTTTGTTACCGGTGAGAAGCTCGTATGTCGTCTTGCCGAGTAGCTTGTGAAGATATAAGTGATTTGTTGCGTGACAAGCTGTCTCAACCGCTTCTGCCCAAAAGTGCTTCAGCGTCTTGTATTCATCAAGCATCGTTCTTGCCATTTCGATGAGCGTTCGGTTCTTCCTCTCAACAACTCCATTTTGTTGAGGTGTGTACGTAGCCGAGAACTCGTGTGAAATCCCTTCTTCGTCAAGAAAGGTGTCCACATTTGCATTCTTGAACTCCGTTCCATTGTCACTCCGAACCTTCTTGATCTTCACGTCAAACTGATTTTGGGCCTTCCTAGCAAAGTTTCTGAAGATCTTCTGGACCTGCGACTTGTCATTAAGAAAGAACACCCACGTAAATCTTGAAAAATCATCAACTATAACTAGACCAAAAGAATTTCCACCGAGACTCTTGTAGGCGTTGGGACCAAAAAGGTCCATATGAAGTAGCTCGAGTGGCCTTCTTGTGGTCATGATGTTCTTCACGAGATGCCTTCCTCCAACCTGTTTACCTGCTTGACAAGCACTGCAAAGTCTATCCTTATCAAATATGACATCGTTAACTCCAAGGATACGATTTCCTTTAATAAGCTTGTCAAGGTTTCTCATGCCAACGTGACCTAGTCGTCTATGCCACAACCAACCTTTTGAGGATTTAGCAACAAAGCAAGTTTTAGGTTGTGCCTTTTTAGAGAAATCGACAATGTAAAGATCACCTCTACGCATACCGGTAAAGACCATTTTATGATTGTCTCGACGAAATACTTGGCAATCTACCTCAGTAAATAGGACATTCAAACCGAAATCAGCAAGTCTAGATACTGAAAGTAAGTTGTAGCCGAGAGATTCAACGAGCATGCCATTTTGAATGGAACTATCATGTGAGATGGCCACCTTACCAAGGCCAACCACTTTACCCTATGAATTATCACCAAAGGTGACATATTTTCGAGGGCCGTCATTTTCAGCAAGCTCATGAAACATCTCTTCATCTCCGGTCATATGATCAGTACATCCACTATCAAGAACCCATTCCTTTGCTCCTGATTCATATCCCCGAAGATTTGCCATAAGACCAAAATGTCTCATTGCATCATCAAGATCGAAGTCACTATCATCATCATCATCATCATAGTATCCATGTTCATCATGATCTTGTGACTCATCATTTCCTAGAGAGGGTAATTCATTAGATAAATGATCATCAAAGTGGTCACTTTTATGAATTCTTATAGCTTCGAATATGATATCACTAATGATTCCAACATCTCCTTTAGCATGCTTAAGATTGGTAAGTTCAAATAGACAATTACCAAAACTAGGATCACTAGAGTTCATCTTACTCAAGGCAATAGATTTATGGAGAATTTCATCCAAAGTTTTCAAGGAATGATCGGGAATTCATAGTGCAATCCTCTAATGATGAGCTCAACAGTTCTAAGATTGCGAATCATGTCAATATCTTCATCTAGGGTAGGATGCAAAGGATCAATATGAGGTGCACAAGGGCTAGCAATATACTTGTTCAAATGATATTGATTGAAAATTACAAGCATCTCATTTTTCCACTCATGAAAATACTCTCCATCAAGAATAGGCACTCTATGTCTAAGACTCCCTAAGGTAGACACATCCATCTTCCTCCAATGGTGATTAAACCAAGGCAATGGAGACCAAAGCTCTGATACCACTTGTAGGATCTTGAAGTAGATGTGTCTAGAGGGGGGGTGATTAGACACTTAATGCTAAAGTTGCAATTTTTAGGCCTTTTTGGTTTGAGTGGAGTTTTAGGCACAATTTCAACATACACAATACATATCAAGCAAGCATGCAAAGAGTATATGAGCAGCGGAATGTAAAGCATGCAACTTGCAAGTGTAAGGGGAAGGGTTTGAAGAATTCAAACGCAATTGGAGACACGGATGTTTTTCCCGTGGTTCGGATAGGTGGTGCTATCCTACATCCACGTTGATGGAGACTTCAACCCACGAAGGGTAACGGTTGCGCGAGTCCACGGAGGGCTCCACCCACGAAGGGTAATGGTTGCGCGAGTCCACGGAGGGCTCCACCCACGAAGGGTCCACGAAGAAGCAACCACCCACAAAGGGTCCACGAAGAAGCAACCTTGTCTATCCCACCATGGCCATCGCCCACGAAGGACTTGCCTCACTAGCGGTAGATCTTCACGAAGTAGGCAATCTCCTTGCCCTTACAAACTCCTTGGTTCAACTCCACAATCTTGTTGGAGGCTCCCAAGTAACACCTAGCCAATCTAGGAGACACCACTCTCCAAGAAGTAACAAATGGTGTGTTGATGATGAACTCCTTGCTCTTGTGCTTCAAATGATAGTCTCCCCAACACTCAAATCTCTCTCATAGGATTTGGATTTTGTGGAAAGAAGATTTGAGTGGAAAGCAACTTGGGGAAGGCTAGAGATCAAGATTCATATGGTAGGAATGGAATACCTTGGTTTCAACACATGAGTAGGTGGTTCTCTCTCAGAACATATGAGTTGGAATTGTGTATGTGTTCTGATGGCTCTCTCCATGAATGAAGAGGAGGTGGAGGGGTATATATAGCCTCCACAGAAAATCCAACCGTTACACACAGTTTTCCAATCTCGGTGGGACCGAATCAACAAACTCGGTCGGACCGAAAAGGTAAACCTAGTGACCGTTAGAGATTTTCGGTGGGACCGACTGGATCAACTCGGTGGGACCGATGTGCTAGGGTTAGGGTAAATCCAAAACTCGGTTTGACCGATTACTCAAACTCGGTGGGACCGATTTGGGTAATAAGTGAAACAGAGAGTTGGCCAAGCAAACTCGGTGGGGCCGATTGCATATCTCGGTGGGACCGAAAATATTGCAATAGGTAACAGAGAGTTTGCAAGCCCATCTCGGTGAGACCGAGATCCCATCGGTTAGATCGAACTGATTAGGGTTTCTGGCAGTGGCTATGACAGGTGAAACTCGGTGGCGCCGGATAGGAATAATCGGTAGGTCCGAGTTTAGCTTTGGGTTTAGGTCATATGTGGAAGTGGGAAAGTAGCTGAGGATTTTGGAGCATATCATTAAGCACATGAAGCAAGAGGCTCATTAAGCAACACCTCATCCCTCCTTGATAGTATTGGCTTTTTCTATGGACTCAATGTGATCTTGGATCACTAAAATGTAAAATGAAGAGTCTTGAGCTTGAAGCTTTAGCCAATCCTTTGTCCTTAGCATCTTGAAGGAGTTCCCACAACCTTTAGTCCATGCCACTCCATTGTTGAACTTATCTGAAACATGCTAGATAGAAATGTTAGTCCAACAAGAGATATGTTGTCATCAATTATCAAAACCACCTAGGGAGCACTTGTGCTTTCAACTTCTTCCAAGTCCTCCCAGCTGCCGATAGAGTTTTCAGGCAGGCTATTTAACCAGTGCCGAGCTGGCCCTTTGAGCTTTAGTGGGAGGTATTTGATAGCGTGGAGGTCATCTCCGCGGGCCATGTGGATATGGAGAATAAAATCCTCGATCCATACCACGGGGTCGGTTGTTCCGTCGTATGATTCAATGTTAACGGATTTGAACCCTTCGGGGAATTCGTGATCCATTACTTCATCGGTGAATCAAAGAGGGTGTGCGGCGCCTCTATATCGGGCCGCGTCGTGACGTAGCTCTGATGGAGTCCGTCTGCGGTTGTCGGCTCGGGTGTGACTAGGTTTGTCACGTCCGAATAGGTAGCCATCATCACGTGTCGAGGAACGTCCTCGTGATCCGTAAATCGATTGAGTATATCCTGCTCTACTATCCAGGGTCTGCCGGAGGTCGTGTGCATGGCCCCGAACTGTTTAGTCTCTGTTTTTTCATGGCGTTGGGGTGGGCTGCTGTTTGGCTTGAGTTGCCGCTCCATCCCAACCACGAGGTGGTCGGTCCGCTGCACTATCCCGATCGCGTAGTGTTCGGTCGGCCGCATTACGCGAGGAAAGTATGGGCTATGGCGCCTCTTCGTCGAACCAAGGCAGCAATCTTCATTTTGGGTAACTCTTGGCTGGGCGTCTGAGGCCATATTCTTCAGCTGCCAGAACGTTAGTCCACCTGTCGACGAGCAGATCTTGGTCAGCTTGAAGCTGTTGCTGCTTCTTTTTCAGGCTCCTTGCGGTGGCTATTAGCTGGCGCTTGAAGCGCTCTTGCTCGAGAGGTTCCTCAGGCACGATGAAATCTTTGTTGCCGAGGCTTTCCTCATCCTCAGAGAGCGGATGATAACTACCATCCTCCGAGTCGTTGGGCCTGGCTTGCCCATTTTCTTGCTCCTCCTGTTCGGATGTTACCTCAGCAAGGTCTTCATTGTTTTTGGCATCGTCCGGAGTATTGTCTTCTCCGGTGCCGGTATTGTTGTCATTTGAACAACGTGACTTAGAGCGGCGCCGAGGACGCCGACATTTTTGCTGTGTCTCAGGAGGTTTATTCTCAACTAGATTTTCTTTGTCATTGTCGCTAATTCTCCTTTGGTGCATCCACCATGTACACATCGTACGAGGAAGTGGCCGTCCAACGTCCGGTGAACGGCGGGTCCCGGGCCTCTTCTTCTCTGGCATCGTCGTCCATACCGTCGATGTCATCGGAGCCGTAATCGAGCATGTCAGTTAAGTCTTCGACAGTGGCTATAAATTGGGTGGCGGGTGGGGAGTGAAATTCCATGTCATCAGCTTTTAGTTCAAACCGGATATAGTTCAGCTGTGAGTCCCCCGCCAAGGACAGGTTCTTTAATGATCTTAGCACATCGCCCAAGGGTGAGTGCTGGAAGATGTCTGTGGCGCTGAACTCGAAGATCGATAAATGGTCAAGTTCGGCATCCATGGACTCACATGTTTCGGAACTTACACCCAGAGACGAGTCCGGGGTTCTGGTGACACAAATATTGTGTGAGTTTAAGTCCATGTGCGGCTCCAACGCCAGGGAATCTGTGGCCTCCATGGTGGGGTTGAACCTCCAGTCCTTAGATGGCGCCGTATGCTCCGGATCTAAGGCCAGAGCAGTTACAGGAGCTATATCCTGAATGTGGTCCGATGACAGATTTAGGTCATGTTCATCGAGGTGACCAGGAGAGATCGCCGCGGTATCGAATCCAGCGAAGATCAAATCTCCATGGATGTCCGCGACGTAGTTCAAGCTCCCAAATCTGACACGATGTCCAGGGGCGTAGCTATCGATCTGCTCCAGATGGCCGAGCGAGTTGGCTCACAGTGCGAAGCCGCCGAACACGAAAATCTGTCTGGGGAGGAAGGTTTCTCCTTGGACGGCGTCATTGTTGACGATTGAAGGGGCCATCGAAGCTTTTGAGGACGGCACAGTGGAACTCTCAATGAAAGCACCAATGTCGTTGTCAAAACCAGCGGATCTCGGGTAGGGGGTCCCGAACTGTGTGTCTAAGGTCAATGGTAACAGGAGACAAGGGACATGATGTTTACCCAGGTTCGGGCCCTCTCTATGGAGGTAATAACCTACGTCCTGCTTGATTGATCTTGATGAATATGAGTATTACAAGAGTTGATCTACCACGGGATCGTAATGGCTAAACCCTAGAGGTCTAGCTTGTATGGCTATGGTAATGAATATACCTCCTCCCTCCAGACTAAGTCCTCCGGTTTATATAGACACCGGGAGGATCTAGGGTTACACAAGGTCGGTTACAAAGAAAGGAATCTATATATTTGGTCACCAAGCTTGCCTTCCACGCCAAGGAGAGTCCCATCCAAACACTGGTGCAGTCTTCGGTCTTCGTATCTTCACAGCCCATCAGTCCGGCCCATGGCTAACAGGCCGGACGCCCGAGGACCCCTTAGTTCAGGACTCCCTCTGCCGCCGCCCCGGATCCCGCCCTGGTGGCCGTCTTCACTATGGTGACGGCTCCGTCTTGGGCCCAGCCGATCCTAACCTTCCTGGAGAGCGAAGCACTCTCCATGGACGAGACCGAGGCCCAACAAGTGCAATGCCGGGCGTCCACCTACAACATCATCAACAACGAGCTCGTTAAGCGCAGCACGATGGACATGTTCCAGCGCTGCCTCGAGCAAGACAAATGCATAGAGATCCTCCTCGACATCCACCAGGGCGAGTGCGAGCACCGCACCTCCTCCATATCGCTGGTGGCTAAAGCTTTCCGCCATGGCTTCTACTGTCCCATGACCCTCAAAGACGCCGAGTCGCTGGTCCTCAAGCGCGAGGGCCGCTAGCGCTTCAGCAAGTGCAACCACCAGCCGGCTTCAGCCCTGCAAACCATCCCGATCACCTGGCCTTTTGCCGCCTTGACATGGTGGGGCCCTTCAAGACCGCCCAGGGAAACATGACACACTTGCTGGTGGTCGTCGACAAGTTCACCTAGTGGATCGAGGTGCGGCCGATCAAGAAGCTGGACGGGCCGACGACCGTCCGGTTCGTCAAAGACATTGCGGTTCACTACGGCGTCCCGCACAACATCATCACGGATAACTGCACCAACTTTACCAAGGGTGCACTAGTGCAATACTACTCTGTATCCAGCATCCGGTTCGACTTGGCCTCCGTCGCCCATCCTCAATCCAACATCCAAGTCGAGCGGGCTAACGACCTAATTCTAGCCGGCATGAAGCCGCGACTCGTCGAGCCCCTCGTCCGCTCACCTGACAGCTTGCTTGACGAGCTGCCGGCCGTCCTCTGGAGTCTCCGGACGATGCTGAATCGGTCGACCGGGTTTCACCCCATTCTTCCTCATCTATGGAGTGATGTCTACTACGCAACCTTCTTCTTGTAGACTCGTGTTGGGCCTCCAAGCATAGAGTTTTGTAGGACAGTAGCAAATTTTCCTCAAGTGGATGATCTAAGGTTTATCAATCCGTGGGAGGCATAGGATGAAGATGGTCTCTCTCAAACAACCCTGCAACCAAATAACAAAGAGTCTCTTGTGTTCCCAACACACCCAATACAATGGTAAATTGTATAGGTGCACTAGTTCAGCGAAGAGATGGTGATACAAGTGCAATATGGATAGTAGGTATAGGTTTTTGTAATATGAAAGTATAAAAACAACAAGGTAACAAGTGACAAAAGTGAGCAAAAACGGCATTGCAATGCTTAGAAACAAGGCCTAGGGTTCATACTTTCACTAGTGCAAGTCCTATCAACAATTTTAACATAATTAGATCATATAACAATCCCTCAACGTGCAACAAAGAGTCACTCCAAAGTCACAAATAGCGGAGAACAAACGAAGAGATTATTGTAGGGTACGAAACCACCTCAAAGTTATTCTTTCTGATCGATCTATTGGGATATTCCTATAAGTGTCACAAACAGCCCTAGAGTTCGTACTAAAATAACACCTTAAGACACACATCAACCAAAACCCTAATGTCACCTAGATACTCCAATGTCACCACAAGTATCCGCGGATTTGATTATACGATATGCATAACACAATCTCAGATTCATGTATTCAAACCAACACAAAGAACTTCAAAAAGTGCTCCAAACTTTCTACGAGAGAGTCAAGACGAAAACGTGTGCCAACCCCTATGCATAAGTTCACAAGGTCACAGAACCCGCAAGTTGATCACCAAAACATACATCAAGTAGATCATGTGAATATCCCATTGTCACCACAAATAAGCACATGCAAGACATGCATCAAGTGTTCTCAAATCCTTAAAGACTCAATCCGATAAGATAACTTCAATGGGAAAACTCAATCCATTACAATAAGGCAGAGGCAGAGAAACATCATAAGATCCAACTATAATAGCAAAGCTCGCGTACATCAAGATCGTGCCATATCAAGAACACGAGAGAGAGAGAGATAAAACACATAGCTACTGGTACATACCCTCAGCCCCGAGGGTGGACTACTCCCTCCTCGTCATGGAGAGCATCGGGATGATGAAGATGGCCACCGGTGATGGTTTCCCCCTCCGACAGGGTGCCGGAACGAGCTCTCGATTGGTTTTTCGTGGCTATAGAGGCTTGCGACGGCGGAACTCCCGATCTAGGTTCTGTTCTAGAGGTTTGGGGATATATAAGAGGTGTTGGCGTTGGGAACAAGTCAAGAGGACCCACGAGGCAGCCACAAGGTAGGGGGCATGCCCTGGGGGGGGCGCCCTCCACCGTTGTGGTGGCCTCAGGTCTCTTCTCTAGTATCTTTTCGTTCAAATATTTTTTATATTTTCCAAAAATAATCTCTGTAAATTTTCAGGTCAATTGGACTCCGTTTGATATTCCTTTTTTGTGAAACTCAAAAACAAGGAAAAAACAGAAACTGACACTGGGCTCTAGGTTAATAGGTTAGGCCCAAAAATCATATAAAATAGCATGTAAATGCATATAAAACATCCAAGATGGATAATATAATAGCATGGAACAATAAAAAATTATAAATACGTTAGAGACGTATCATGGAGCCGAAGCCATCATCCCGACTGACATCGAGTTCGACTCGCCACGATTCACAATGTACATGGAAGCTGAAGCCAAAGAAGCCCGTGAAGACGGCGTCAACGTGCTCGAGGAGGCGCGCCTATTGGCCCTCAGCCGATCGACCATTTACCAGCAAAACCAGCAACACTACCACAACAAGAAGATCAAGCCCCTCGTGTTCCACAAGGGCGACCTCATACTCCGACTCGTCCAGTAGCAAGTCGTCCAGCACAAACTGGCCTCCCCATGGAAGGGCCCCTTCATCACCAGCAAGGCCTTATGTGACCACAATGCGTACTACCTCATCGATGCACACAAAGCCGAACAAACACAAGAGAGACACTACCGACGAAGAAACAAGTCGGCCGTGGAATGCAGAGCTCCTCCCCCATTTTACAGTTAGTTGTATGCACGTATGTATCACTACCTTTTGAAGTTCAATGAAAGTAGTAGGACCCCCGAACGACACTCGGGGGCTACCTTTTTCCTATCAATTATTGTGTCTCGCACACCTTTGTGATTTTTCACCCTCCACCGCCGGGTCGGCTCGTCCGGCTCGGGGGCTCGGGGGCTAGCCGGCTCGACCGCACCCCGTCATCCCTCTTAGTCCATTTCAGCGTGTCTGAGTTGTCAAGGCCCTCCCCTTTGCCCTAAGCGACAGTCCGGCTGCTACCTATTGAGCATGCGTTGGTTTTCCCTTGAAGAGGAAAGGGTGATGCAGCAAAGCAGCGTAAAGTATTTCCCTCAGTTTTTGAGAACCAAGGTATCAATCCAGTAGGAGACCACGCGGGAGTCACCTCGTACCTACACAAACAAATAAGAACCTCGCAACCAACACGATAAAGGGGTTGTCAATCCCTTCACGGCCACTTGCAAGAGTGAGATCTGGTAGAGATAATAATAATAAGATAATTTTTTGGTATTTTTATGATATAGATTGAAAGTAAAGATTGCAAAATAAAATAGATTGGAAACTTATATGATGGAGAATAGACCCGGGGGCCATAGGTTTCACTAGTGGCTTCTCTCAAGATAACATATGTATTACGGTGGGTGAACAAATTACTGTCAAGCAATTGATAGAAAAGCGAATAATTATGAGAATATCTAGGTATGATCATGTATATAGGCATCACATCCGTGACAAGTAGACCGACTCCTGCCTGCATCTACTACTATTACTCCACACATCGACCACTATCGAGCATGCATCTAGAGTATTAAGTTCATAAGAACGGAGTAACGCTTTAAGCAAGATGACATGATGTAGAGGGATAAACTCATGCAATATGAAATAAACCCCATCTTTTTATCCTCGATGGTGGAGGGCGCGCCCAGGGGGGGGGGGGGTAGGCGCGCCCCCTGCCTCGTGGCCTCCTTGTTGATTGCTTGACGTCCACTCCAAGTCCTCTGGATCACGTTTGTTCCAAAAATCATGCTCCCGAAGGTTTCATTCCGTTTGGACTCCGTTTGATATTCTTTTTCTGCAAAACACTGAAATAGGCAAAAAAAACAACAATTTGGGCTGGGCCTCCGGTTAATAGGTTAGTCCCAAAAATAATATATAAGTGTATAAATAAGCCCATTAAACATCCAAAACAGAATATATAATAGCATGGAACAATAAAAAATTATAGATACGTTGGAGACGTATCAAGCATCCCCAAGCTTAATTCCTGCTCATCCTCGAGTAGGTAAATGATAAAAACAGAATTTTTGATGTGGAATGCTTCCTAACATATTTCTCAATGTAATTTTTCTTTATTGTGGCACAAATGTTCAGATTCGAAAGATTCAAGATAAAAGTTTAATATTGACATAAAAATAATAATACTTCAAGCATACTAACTAAGCAATCATGTCTTCTCAAAATAACATGGCCAAAGAAAGTTATCCCTACAAAATCATATAGTATGGCTATGATCTATCTTCATCACACAAAATATTAAATCATGCACAACCCGGATGACAAGCCAAGCAATTGTTTCATACTTTTGATGTTCTCAAACTTTTTCAACTTTCACGCAATACATGAGCGTGAGACATGGACATAGCACTATAGGTGGAATAGAATGGTGGTTGTGGAGAAGACAAAAAGGAGAAGATAGTCTCACATCAACTAGGCGTATCAACGGGATATGGAGATGCCCATCAATAGATATCAATGTGAGTGAGTAGGGATTGCCATGTAATGGATGCACTAGAGCTATAAGTGTATGAAAGCTCAACAAAAGAAACTAAGTGGGTGTGCATCCAACTTGCTTGCTCACGAAGACCTAGGGCAATTTGAGGAAGCCCATAATTGGAATATACAAGCCAAGTTCTATAATGTAAAATTCCCACTAGTTTATAAAAGTGACAACATAGGGGACTCTCTATCATGAAGATCATGGTGCTACTTTGAAGCACAAGTGTGGAAAAAGGATAGTAACATTGTCCCTTCTCTCCTTTTCTCTCTTTTTTGGCCTTCTTTCTCTTTTTTTCTTTTGGCCTCTTTTCTCTTTTTTTATTTTTCATCTGGAGTCTCATCCCGACTTGTGGGGGAATCATAGTCTCCATCATCCTTTCCTCACTAGGACAATGCTCTAATAATGATGATCATCACACTTCTTTTTTACTTACAACTCAATACTTAGAACAAAATATGACTCTATGTGAATGCCTCCGGTGGTGTACCGGGATATGCAATGAATCAAGAGTGACATGTATGAAAACATTATGAAAGGTGGCTTTGCCACAAATACGATGTCAACTACATGATCATGCATGGCAATATGACAATGATGAAGCGTGTCATAACAAACGAAACGGTGGAAAGTTGCATGGCAATATATCTCAGAATGACTATGGAAATGCCATAATAGGTAGGTATGGTGGCTGTTTTGAGGAAGATATATGGTGGGTGTATAATACCGGCGAAAAGTGTGCGGTAATGGAGAGGCTAGCAAATGTGGAAGGGTGAGGGTGCGTATAATCCATGGACTCAACATTAGTCATAAAGAACTCATATACTTATTGCAAAAATCTATTAGTTATCGAAAAAGTACTACGCGCATGCTCCTAGGGGGATAGATTGGTAGGAAAAGACCATCGCTCGTCCCCGACCGCCACTCATAAGGAAGACAATCAACAAATAAATCATGCTCCGACTTCATCACATAACGGTTCACCATACGTGCATGCTACGGGAATCACAAACTTTAACACAAGTATTTCTCAAATTCACAACTACTCAACTAGCATGACTCTAATATCACCATCTCCATATCTCAAAACAATTATCAAGTATCAAACTTCTCATAGTATTCAATGCACTTATATGAAAGTTTTTATTATTCCTAAAAGCAAATTACCATGCTGTTCTAAAGGGCTCTCAAAATAATATGATTTAAGCATGAGAGATCAATTATTTCTATAAAATAAAACCACCACCATGCTCTAAAAGATATAAGTGAAGCACTAGAGCAAAAACTATATAGCTCAAAAGATATAAGTGAAGCACATATAGTATTCTAATAAATTCCGATTCATGTGTGTCTCTCTCAAAAGGTGTGTACAGTAAGGATGACTGTAGTAAAATAAAAAGCAAAGACTCAAATCATACAAGACGCTCCAAGCAAAACACATATCATGTGGCGAATAAAAATATAGCTCCAAGTAAAGTTACCGATGAACGAAAACAAAAGAGGGGATGCCTTCCGGGGCATCCCCAAGATTAGGCTTTTTGGTGTCCTTGGATTTACCTTGGGGTGCCTTGGAATCCCGAAGCTTAGGCTCTTACCACTCCTTGTTCCATAATCCATCAAATCTTTACCCAAAACTTGAAAACTTCACAACACAAAACTTAACAGAAAATCTCGTGAGCTCCGTTAGCGAAAGAAAAGAAAACACCACTACAAGGTACTGTAATTAACTCATTATTTATTTATATTGGTGTTAAACCTACTGTATTCCCACTTTTCTATGGTTTATAAACTCCATTACTAGCCATAGATTCATCAAAATAAGCAAACAACACACGAAAAACAGAATCTGTCAAAAACAGAACAGTCTATAGTAAGCTGTATCAAACACATACTTCTGGAACCCAAAAAATTCTAAAATAAATTATTGGACGTGAGGAATTTATCTATTAATCATCTGAAAAAATAATTAACTAAATATCAGTCTCCAATAAAAAATGGCAGCAATTCTCGTGAGCGCTAAAGTTTCTGTTTTTTACAGCAAGATCAAAAAGACTTTCCCCAAGTCTTCCCAACGGTTCTACTTGGCACAAAAACTAATTAAACACAAAAAACACAACCAAAACAGAGGCTAGATAAATTATTTATTACTAAACAGGAACAAAAAGCAAGGAATAAAAATAAAATTGGGTTGCCTCCCAACAAGCGCTATCGTTAAACGCCCCTTGCTAGGCATAAAAGCGAGGATAGATCTAGGTATTGCCATCTTTGGTAGGCAATCCATAAGTGGCCCTCACAATAGATTTATATGGTAATTTAATTTTCTTTCTAGGAATTGTTCCATGCCTTTCCTTAACGGAAATTGGAATATAATATTCCCTTCCTTCATATCAATAATTGCACCAATCGTTCTAAGGAAAGGTCTACCAAGAATAATAGGACATGATGGATTGCAATCTATATCAAGAACAATGAAATATACGGGCACATAATTCCTATTTGCAACAATAAGAACATCATTAATTTTTCCCATAGGTTTCTTAATAGTGGAATCCGCAAGGTGCAAGTTTAAAGAACAATCATCAAATTCACGGAAACGTAGCAAATCACACAAATCAATGAAGTTGTTTAGATGGGTAGCGGCATCTTCACTAGGAAGGCCAGAAAACAGATCTTTCATGACAAGATTCAGCAAAGCAGTATCAATTTCACAAGATTCAGCATCGGTAAGAGGAGCAATTGGAGTGCTAATAAAATCATTATTGTTGGTATTGGCAAAGTCACACAATTTAGTATTATCTTGAGCCATCGTGACAAGCAAGCAATCCGACACACAAGCAAACAAGCGAAGAAAAAGCGAACGAAAAGAGAGGGCGAAAGGAAAAGAGGGCGAATAAAACGGCAAGGGTGAAGTGGGGGATAGGAAAACAAGAGGCAAATGGCAAATAATGTAATGCGAAGGGTAAGAGTTGTGATGGGTACTTGGTATGTCTTGACTTGGCGTAGATCTCCCCAGCAACGGCGCAGAAATCCTTCTTGCTACCTCTTGAGCATGCGTTGGTTTTCCCTTGAAGAGGAAAGGGTGATGCAGCAAAGCAGCATAAGTATTTCCCTTAGTCTTTGAGAACCAAGATATCAATCCAGTAGGAGACCACGTCGAGTCACCTCGTACCTACACAAACAAATAAGAACCTCACAACCAACACGATAAAGGGGTTGTCAATCCCTTCACGGCCACTTGCAAGAGTGAGATATGATAGAGATAATAATAATAAGATAAATATTTTTGGTATTTTTATGATATAGATTGAAAGTAAAGATTGCAAAATAAAATATATTGGAAACTTATATGATGGAGAATAGACCCGGGGGCCATAGGTCACTAGCGGCTTCTCTCAAGATAGCATAAGTATTACGGTGGGTGAACAAATTACTGTCGAGCAATTGATAGAAAAGCAAATAATTATGAAAATATCTAGGTATGATCATGTATATAGGCATCACGTCCGTGACAAGTAGACCGACTCCTGCCTGCTTCTACTACTATTACTCCACACATCGACCGCTATCCAGCATGCATCTAGAGTATTAAGTTCATAAGAACGAAGTAACGCTTTAAGCAAGATGATATGATGTAGAGGGATAAAATCATGCAATATGATATAAACCCCATATTTTTATCCTCGATGGCAACAATACAATACGTGTCGTTTCCCCTACTATCACTGGGATCGAGCACCGCAAGATTGAACCCAAAGCTAAGCGCTTCTCCCATTGCAAGAAAGATCAATCTAGTAGGCCAAACCAAACTGATAATGCGAAGAGACTTGCAAAGATAACCAATCATACATAAAAGAATTCAGAGAAGATTCAAATATTCTTCATAGATAATCTTGATCATAAACCCACAATTCATCATATCTCGACAAACACACCGCAAAAGAAGATTACATCGAATAGATCTCCAAGAGAATCGAGGAGAACTTTGTATTGATATCCAAAGAGAGAGAAGAAGCCATCTAGCTAATAACTATGGACCCGAAGGTTTGAAGTAAACGACTCACACATCATCGTAGAGGCTACGGTGTTGATGTAGAAGCCTTCCGTGATCAATGCCCCCCTCCGGCGGAGCGCCAGAAAAGGCCCCAAGATGGGATCTCACGAGTACTGTTGGGGATATTACTGCTGGGCGTAAACCGGCCTATCTAGGCCGGGTCAACTTCATCAGTAGTTCAAGAGTGCTAAAATCCCAAGAAGACAGATGAGGGCCTAAGGCCCGTAGTCGGTTTAAGACTTGTAGCTGTAAACCGGCATTTGTATATAAACTTGTATTGTAAGTTAGGAATAAGGAGAGACCAACCCGGATACAAATATGGACCAGAGTTAGGACTTTGTGAACCGACGGGCGTCACCCGTGTATATAAGGGGACGACCCGGCGGCGGTTCAAGGACAACAGACAACAACTCAAGACTTAGGCGAAGCTTGTTTGCTCCCTAGTCATCGAAACCCCATCAATTCCATCACAACTAGACGTAGGCTTTTACCTTGCTTGAAGGGGCCGAACTAGTATAAACTCTCTTGCGTCCCTGTGTTCGCTTTAACCCCTTCAAGCTAACCCGTTGCGATGGCTCCACGACTAAGTCCTTTCTCTAGGACATATGCCATGACAAAACCACAACAGTTGGCGCCCACCGTGGGGCTATCGCACGATGGTTTCAGGTTCTTGGAGGGCCGCTTTGAAGGACTCGAGGGCTACGCTATAGGCCGGATGACTAAGAGTCGTCGCGGCAAGCTCTACATCGACGACGCAGGCTGGGGCCCCGAGACCGGATCAGTTGAGTACGGATACCGGGTCCCCTTTGGTGTCATTCACGTTTTCATTGGCAAGATCGGTGAACCGGGCCTTGAGCCGGACATCTGCACCGACCTCGTCGAGACGGCTCAGCATGCACGATCCGCTCGGGTTAAACCGGCCATGAAGCGTGCCTTCGTGGGAGTCATCCATGGAGGAAGTTATGAGGATGGATCGGAGTCTCGCGGCGAGACCGTCGTTTGTTCCGATGACGAGTCATTGACCGGAGAAACTGAATCTCTTTATCATCTACAAGACGGCCGGATTGGGGGCTGTTCCGATGGCGACAATATTCCGGACCCCTCTGATCTGCCCAACCGGGTTGGAATATTCATGGCCGGCACACAAGCAGCGCTTTATTCTTCGACCGCTGCGGCAACAACCTCTGGTTCAGCAGCGGTGACGACTGCCGGGGCAGGAGGCCCTGTGCACCCGCCGGCTCAAGTTCTATCAGAGCTATTTGATGCATTGGCTGTGCTTATGGCGGAAGCTAATCCGGCGGATCAGGGCGTTCACAACGCGGAGATTGCAAAGGTGAAGGAACAGATCACCCAGGCCAAGGCGGATCTGGTAGCTGAGGACACCAGGATGGCCACAGAGTGGGCCGCTCTAGACACACAAGCCTACAGGCTCATGTTGGACTAGAACGCGTCACATGAAGTCATGAGGAGGAAGCACCGATCCTGTTTGCCTCCGGTTTTCGAGGCCAGAGACCTTTTCAACACCCCGGGAGCAGGAACCAGTAATCCGCTGGAAGGAAACCGGGCGGAAGCTCCTGGGACCAGTGCGCCGGCTCAGCCTCGTCGGATGGACCCGCCTCGTCAAAACACCGTTATACCTCAGGCTGTTTTAACACCTCCGGGTCACTAGTCCAACCCAATGGACAATCTCGTCGCCGCTGCTGCACGGCTGGAGGCCATTCCAATTGAAGGTGACTCGCCGCAGGCAGTAGAGACGCGATGGGTCAAGGAGCTTCTGAGGACAACTTTGGTCCAATAGGAAGCATACTCGTACAGCCGCGACCGGATCCACTCGACCCCCCATCCAAGCCGGAGCTATAGCAGACATATGGATGAACCGACAGTGTCGAGTAATGAACGACGTGGAGCACCCCGTGGCAACAACCCGGCGGGTGGTGCTGATAACACTCAGGAAGTGGTGGACCGGGCCCGAGCGCGCAGGGAGGCCGAGTTAGCCGCACAGCATCAGGCTCGGCAGCTCACGTCGGTTCGTCCAACTATCTCGATCAAACCTGGTGTTACTTCTAGTTCTTTGGGGGTGCCTTGCCTTATCCCCGCTTTACGCAATGTGCGCCTGCCCAAGGATTTCAAAGGCCCGCGCAAAGTACCAAATTACACGGCGGATCAACCTCCAGAGACATGGGTGGAGAGCTATGAGATGGCCATGGAGATGCTTGATGTGGATGACCCGGCGTGTGCGAAATACTTCACCATGATGCTTGAAGGAACGGCCCGTACTTGGTTAAAAAGCTTGCCGACTAATTCTATTAGTTCATGGGCCCAATTACGAGCCCGGTTTATCAGCAATTTCAAGGATACATGTAAACAGCCTATGTCGATAGTGGACTTAGCTGCCTGCGTCCAGGAGGAAGGAGAATCAACGACTCATTGGGTGCGCCGGGTCTCACAAGTGTTGCACTCATCAGACCGCATCAACGCTGACACCGCAGTATTAACCCTAGAAGGCAACTACTGGTTTGGGCCCCTAAAGCTGAAGTTGGGACGGATGAAGCGTCATTGCACTGACATGGGGACCCTCATGGCTGCTTTGGTAAAGTATGCTGATTCTGATAGTACCAAGGATCCCAAATCTGATGATGACAAGGCAGGGAAGGGAAAGAGGAACAACAACTCCAAAGGTCAGCAGCATCACTGGGCAGGCAATGGTGGTGGAGGCAAGCATAAAGCGGATGGTAATATGGACTTTGTGGCTAATACCAACACGCAGGATAATGGCCAGCAACGCAAGGGTAAACCGAAAAATCACAGTGGGGCACCCAACCCTAACCCGGACCGCCTAAACTATCTACTGAGCCAGCCCTGTCCAAGACATGGGACGAAGGAGGCGCCAGCAAACCACCTTTGGAAGGATTGCTTCATTATGCAGGAGTTCAAGAATTCTAATGCTTTCCGGTATGATCACGGCTTCGGCGGTGGCTCAGGGTCCGGGCTGGGTTATGGTGGAGGAAATTCCGGTTCAGGATTTAATGGTAATCCGGGCGGACATAATAATCAAAATAGTCAGAACAACCAGGGTGGTTACAACCAACAGCAGCAACAGTCAGGTTACCAGAGCAATCCAAAGCAGTTGAGCAGTGGGCAGTACCATGTCTTCACCACTAGCTTGTACAAGCGAGACCGGAAGGTTCAGAGGCGGGCGGTCAACTCTATTGAACCGGCCATACCCCGTTATCTACGCTGGTCTGAACAGCCAATCATATGGAGCAGAGAGGATCACCCTCCCCAGGTTGATAATCCGGGTCAGTTGGCTCTAGTGGTGGCGCCTCAGGTGGGAGGTTACAAGTTCACCAAGGTGCTCATGGATGGAGGGAACAACATTAATATCTTGTACTATGAGACCTTCCGTCGTATGGGACTAACAGATAAAAATCTCAAACCGTCCAATACGGTGTTCCACGGTGTAGTACCTGGCAAATCAGCATATCCTGTTGGTAAGATAGCTCTGGAAGTGGCTTTTGGGGATAATCATGATTCCAGGTCGGAGACATTGACGTTTGAAGTGGTGAAAATCCAAAGCCCATATCACACCCTGTTTGGGTGACCGGCCTACGCCAAGTTTATGGCACGGCCCAGTTATGTGTATTTGCAGCTCAAGATGCCAGGTCACAAGGGGACAATAATGGTTCACGGAAGCCGCAAAATCGCTTTGGAGTGCGAGGAAGGAGATGCGGCCTATGCAGAGTCAGTTTGTGCCATCGAGGAGCTGAAGTATTATAAGGACAATGTTGATCCGACGGACATGACTCCATTAAAGAAGCCAACTACGGAGCATGATCCGGCCCTGAAGTTCAAATCGGCAGCAGAAACTAAGCTTGTTGACTTCGTACCTGGCGATTCGTCCAAGAAGTTCAGCATCAGTGCCAACTTGGATCCGAAATAGGAAAGCGCGCTCATCGAGTTCATCCGTGAGAATCGGGACATTTTTGCGTGGAAGCCCTCTGACATGCCAGGTGTACCGAGGCAACTCGCTGAGCACACCCTTAATGTGGATCCTAAATATAAACCGGTGAAACAGTTCCTCCGCCGGTTTAACGAAGAAAGATGCAAGGCGATTGGAGAAGAGGTAGCCAGGCTCTTAGCAGCTGGCTTTATTGTTGAAGTTTTTCACCCTGAGTGTCTTGCCAATCCGGTGTTGGTCCTTAAGAAAAACGGCACCTGGTGCATGTGTGTGGATTACACAGATCTTAATAAGGCTTGTCCAGTAGATCCTTTTGCCCTCCCCCGTATTGATCAAATTATTGATGCTACGGCGGGTTGTGAGCGTTTAAGTTTTTTGGATGCATATTCTGGCTATCATCAGATCAAAATGGCAGTTAAGGACCAGGAGAAGACGACATTCATAACTCCCTTTGGAGCCTTCTGCTATGTGTCTATGCCCTTTGGGCTCAAGAGTGCCCAGGCAACTTATCAACAGTGTGTGCAAAATTGTCTTCACAAGCAGATTGGCCGTAATGTACATGCTTATGTGGATGATATCGTGGTTAAATCCAGGGAGAAGGAGACTCTGATTGATGATTTGAAGGAAACCTTTGATAACCCGAGGACATACAAGATGATGCTTAATCCGGACAAGTGTGTTTTTGGTGTACCGGCGGGCAAGTTATTGGGTTTTCTGGTGTCCAATAGGGGAATTGAGGCTAATCCGGAGAAGATCACAACCATCACCTCCCTGGCTAAACCGAAGTGTATCAATGATGTTCAACGCCTGGCAGGCCGGATTGCCGCGTTAAGCCGGTTTATCAGTCGTCTTGGTGAGAAGGCAATCCCTTTGTATCAGATGTTGAAGAAGACGGATCAGTTTGTCTGGAGTTCCACTGCTGATGAAACATTTGAGGACTTAAAGCGGCAATTGGCCAATCCGCCTGTGCTCGCCGCTCCCATTGACAAGGAGCAGTTACTGCTATATGTTGCTGCTAATGCTTGGGCGGTCAGCATGGCTATTGTGGTGGAGCGAAAGGAGGCAGGCAAGGAGCATCCGGTTCAACGTCCGGTCTATTATATCAGCGAGGTACTCATTGAGTCCAAGCAAAGGTATCCGCATTGGCAGAAGCTGGTGTATGGAGTTTTTATGGCAAGCCGGAAGCTTAAACAATACTTCCAAGGGCACCCAATTATGATGGTCAGTTCTGCTCCTTTGGGGGATATCATCCAGAACCGGGAAGCAACTGGCCAGATTGCCAAGTGGGCTATAGAGCTTGGGCCGCACGGTTTGAAGTATGTGCCTCAGACAGCGGTTAAGTCTCAAGCGCTTGTTGATTTCATCAATGATTGGACGGAAATGCAAGCACCTGAAGAAAAGCCGGATCACACATATTGGACCATCCATTTTGACGGATCCAGGCAATTGGAAGGCTCGGGGGCTGGAGTCGTATTAACTTCCCCACGAGGTGATAAGTTTTGTTACGTTCTCCGCTTAATGTTCCCTTGTACTAACAATGCAGCTGAGTATGAAGCCTTGCTCCATGGTCTCCGGATGGCTAAGGAGATGAATCTAAGTCGAGTTAAGTGCTTTGGTGACTCGGACCTCGTGGCTCAACAAGTGTCTGGTACTTGGGACTCCAAAGACCCACTCATGGTAGCATATCGTCGTGAGGTGGATATTGTTGCAGGTCATTTTAAAGGCTATCAGGTGGACCACGTGGACCGGCGGAAAATTGAAGCGGCGGACGCCTTAAGCCGGCTGGGCTCTCAGCACAAACCGGTCCTGCCCAATGTTTTTCTGGATGTGCTGCACAACCCGTCGGTCAAGATCCCTGGTGAAGCGGATTTGGCTATTCCTGATCCGGAGGCTCAATTGGTGGCAACTCTTCATGTTATTCCGGATTGGACGCTTCCTTACCTGGCGTACAAGAACCGGGGCGAGTTACCAGAGGATGAGACTCTGGCCCGACAGATAATCCGGCGATCCAAGTCCATGACTATTATCAACGGCGAGTTGCATCATTGCAGTGTGTCAGGGGCGTTTCAACGCTGTGTGTCTCCTGAAGAAGGCCGTGAAATTTTGCGTGAGATCCACGAAGGAGATTGTGGTCACCACGCCGGTTCAAAATCTCTGGTGGCTAAAGCGTTTCGTCATGGCTTCTATTGGTTAACTGCCCATGCTGATGCGGAGGATCTGGTCAGACGATGTGATGGTTGCCAAAGGTTTTCAAGACGTGCTCATGTGCCGGCTCAAGAATTGAGAATGATTCCAATTACTTGGCCGTTTGTGACTTGGGGGCTGGATATGGTTGGGCCTTTCAAAAGGTCCAGAGATAAGAAGACCCACCTCCTGGTGGCGGTTGACAAGTTCACAAAATGGGTGGAGGCAGAACCTGTTAGTAAGTGTGATGCAGCCACGGCGGTTCAGTTCATCAAAAAAGTGATTTTCCGGTTTGGCTTTCCACACAGTATCATCACAGATAATGGTACCAATTTGTCCAAGGGTGCCATGAAGGAGTTCTGCGAACGGGAGCATGTCTGGCTCGACGTTTCATCAGTGGCACACCCACAGTCCAATGGTCAAGCAGAAAGGGCTAATCAAGAGATCTTGAGAGGCATCAAGCCCCGACTCATGGTTCCTTTGCAGAGAACGCCGGGTTGTTGGGTAGAAGAATTACCATCTGTGTTATGGAGCATCAATACAACACCCAACAGATCGACAGGATACACACCGTTCTTCATGGTTTATGGAGCGGAGGCGGTTCTCCCCAGTGATATCCGTCATGATTCACCTCGTGTGACAGCTTATGTTGAAGTGGACAACGAGACAACACAGGAAGATGCTTTGGACCGGTTGGATGAAGAGCGTGACATAGCAGCCGCCCGATCGGCGATTTACCAACAGGATCTTCGTCGTTATCACAGTCGCCGAGTCAGAACCAGAACCTTTCAGGAAGGAGATTTGGTGCTTCGGCTCATCCAAGATCAGACTGATATGCATAAGCTATCCTCACCTTGGGAGGGGCCTTTCGTGGTCAGCAAGAATCGACACAACGGCTCATACTATCTGATCGATATTTGAGAGCATAAAGACTCACATACATCAGAGGAGGAGACCAACAGGCCGTGGAACATAGCTCATCTTCGGCCTTACTATACCTGAGCCATTGGCTCTACTTATGTACATATTACGACGATGTATATATTATGAATAAATATAATAAACCGGAACCTCAGCTAAAGCGGGGTATCTGTTCTTTTACATCATGTGTGGTTACACGGAGTTGTTCTAAAGCGGCCTCCGGTTTACCCCTTGAGTTAGCTTTTTAAAAAGCGTCATATTATATCACTTGGGGGCTTGGTCATGTCCGAACCAATGCAATACCTCTTGATAGGCGAGAGCCACCAGATCACTTGGGGACTTGGTCATGTCTGAACCAGTCATGCCTCTTGATCGGCCTAAGGCCACATAATCACTTGGGGGCTTAGTCGAACCCGAACCATTGCCATGCCACTTGATCGGCATAAATGTCACAGTTTCATTTGGGGACCTGGCTGATGTCAGGACCCCGACTCGATGTCACATCGATCTAGCATGTAACACCTCATATCGCTTTGCGGCCTCACGCACGGTATCCCCACGGGTGTCGCCTTACCTTTGCCTGGGACCGTTTGCGCATTTTGGCACACGTATATGATGGTGTCGCTAGCATCCATATGATAAAGAGCCCGGGCTGACATGGCTAGTCGTAAACCCAGAGTGGCACTAACTTACAGGGACAGGCATTCATGACCCAGCATCGAACGTGTCGGTCATCAGCGAGTGAATCCAGGCTGTAGCACTGGGCTAACAGGACTCCGGTATTCATCGCGTGACATTTCCCCGAAGGGACAGACACAGGATCGAAGAAGGACACATGCCGGCCTGCCTAAGTGTTCCGGAGCAGTAGCAAGCTACCAGGGCTCAGTGGAAGCACTAGGAGACATTTCCCGGTAAGAGAGGCTACTAAGAATAAACAACTAGATAGTCAGATCCCACACATAGCAATACACATTACACGTACGCATAACATGCAAGTATGTGCTGTACAACATGGCATCACAGCATAACTCAACAACTCATATAGATAAAGGCTCGGAAGAGCCGTCACAGCATTATTGCAAACAGGGGTCACAAGACCCATCATACAGAGCATACAAGCAACAAGCGGAAGCATTACATGTCTGGGTACAGACATCTACAAATGAAAAAGGCTGAAGAGCCTGACTATCTACAACATCCGATCAAGATCGTAGCTGAGGAACTAGCTACTAGTCGAAGTCCATGAGAACCCTAGTAAGACCGAAGTCTTCGCTGCAAGAACATAAATAAAGCAACATGAGTACAAAGGTACTCAGCAAGACTTACATCAGATCCTATCGTACATGCATTAGTATCAAGAGGGTAATGTGGGGTTTAGTTGCAGCAAGCCAGCTTTGACTCTGTGGCTATCCTATTCTACGACTACCAGAAACTCTGGAGGTGAAACAACGTACACGAGTCCACTAATCACCACACAATACACCACTATGGATTCATCCCCGTCTCCCTACGAGAAGGCCATCCATAGCACTCACACTTGTCTTGAGCATTTTAGAGTATCCACTTCAAGTTTTCTATGTACCATGTAAGCATCCAAGAAGTCCATAACCGCGGACCCGGCTATTCGAATAGATCATGTTAACCCTGCAGGGGTGTACTTCTTCACACACGCTCTCGCCACTTACCGCCATGTACACGTCATGTATCTCGGCAACCTTCAAGCGGAAGCCTGGCGAGGGTGTCGGCCACGACCTGACTAACCACACAAGACTCTAGCCCAGGTTTATCGCCTATTCGGGTTTCATCCGCAAGGAGATCCGGCCGGGGTGTCGCTCACGGCCCCAAACGATGTGTACAGGGTTCCCGAGCCCACCAACCGGGTGCCACTCGGTACACCGGGCCACGTGTGCCTAGTCTGTCCCAAGCCCACCCTGCCGGGTGCCACTTGGTAGAAAAATAGCACTACCTACAAACACCAGAAACTAGTTGCGACTCCTGGACAGAGACCAAGTTGGTTAATAAGTCGAGAGGGGTCGAGTTACCGGAACCCAATGTGTGGTAGTATCGAGTCATTGGACAACATACATAGAACTCAGTGCTTAAGAACGGTTCCAGTGAGACAACCCACCATGTACTCCTACACGGCCTCTCACTGCTACCTTTACCAAATCGTGTTCACACACTTCACTCTCAGCATCAGAACATATCGTAACACTCCAATTCATTCCCAATGAACCAGACCTTACACAACTCTAAGCAATAGCAGGCATAGCATGGTAGGAACACAACAATGGCTTCAATCAACTCCTACACATGCTAGTGGGTTTCAACTATTTACTGTGGCAATGACAGGTCATGCAGAGGAATGGGTTCAACTACCGCAGCACAAAGTAGCAGATGAATCGTTGTTGTCCTAATGCAATAACTGAGAGCAGGAGCGAGAGAGTAGGGTTTTATCGAAATGAACAAGGGGGTTTACTTGCCTGGTAAAACAACAAGGAGGGGGCACTGCTTCACAGACAGGTACTCTGGAACGTCTCCGGAGCAGGACCTGTCGAGAAGGAACGGTGCCGGCAATCAATACACAATCATATGCAACAATATGATGCATGAATATGGCATGTAGACGTGATGCTGTTTGAGCTAATGCATCTAGTAAACCTTTGGTTTGAAGTCCATTTGAACCAAAGGTTCGAATGCATTTCTAAATTAAGTCTCTTATATATGCCCTAATGTGTTTTCCCATATTCAGCATGTATAAGTTGGTTTTTCATGCATGAAACTAGTACAGATGGAAAGATTGCATTTTTCTGATAATTTTTCATATATAAATTATTTAAATCTGAGCTACGGTTGAATTGTTATGAATTTTTAAAGTTTAAATCATTTTCTGGATTTTCTGAATTATTTTAATTCCAGAAATTATATATTGCGTCAGCATGACATCATCACTACGTCAGTGGTCAACGCGGCTGTACAGGTCAAATCTGACGTGTGGGACCCACACGTCAGTGACAGGGGGGTTAACAGGGGTTAATTTAATTTAATTAAAAGGTTAGGGGGGATCGGGCCCACTGGTCAGCGACCCTGGGGGGGGTCAAACCCGGTCAACTCGCCGGCGTTTAGCCGCCGGCGAGGCCCGAGACGGCGGAGGAAGTGCATTTGCACGTTACAGCCACCAAACGGGAGGCGGAGAGCATCTATGAGCTCCTGGGAACGAGCCGCAGCTCTTGGTGGTGATGGTTGAGCTCGGGGTGGCCGGAGACGTCGCCGGCGACGACTTTGGCGGTCGCCGGAGTTCGGGCGCCGATGAAAACGGCGCCACCGTGCACGGGAGGATCAACGGGTAGCAACTACGCGTTCTGCAGGCTCACACAAAGCCAACGGGCATATGCACGGGGCCGATTGGCCACCGGAGGCTCGTCGGCGACGAGTTCGTGCGGCGGTGTGCTTCGGGCGTCATGGGAAGTGGTGCTACAACGAGCGCTAGGCCGTGGGGTTAGGGGGAAACGACGGAGGAGCTCACTGGGAGGTCGAAGCGCAGCTCAGTGGGCCTGGGGACGACCTAGACGGCGCGAATCGAAGACGAGGTCACCGGCGGCCGAAGGTTGAAGAAGAGCTCGAAGTCGACGCTGCAGGGCTTCCGGCGGGGCGTGGTTCGGTGAGGGGGTCGAGGACGACGTCGCGGAGCTCGTGGGCACAACCGAGGGGCGAGGGGGTGGCTGTGGCCGTGGTGGTTCTCGTCGGCGGCGGCGGCCGCGTTCGGTGGAAGTGAGGGGGAGCCAGAGGAGGGGATGAGCATGGGGGGGAG
>NC_041392.1:154902040-154909057 GCF_002162155.2 Triticum dicoccoides | reverse complement strand
TTCTGACGAGACTGGGCTGTTTTCAGATTCTCACGAATGATGCGAACTTGCTCTTCTGCCTCCTGGATCATGTCCGGTCCAAAGAATTGTCTTTCACCGGTTTCTGACCAGTTCAAAGGTGTTCGACATCTTCGTCCATAGAGAACCTCAAAAGGAGCTTTCTTGAGGCTGGATTGGTAGCTATTGTTATAAGCAAACTCGGCGAAAGGAAGACATTTCTCCCAATCCATACCGAATGAGATAACGCAAGCTCTGAGCATGTCTTCGAGAATTTGATTGACCCGTTCCACCTGACCACTCGACTGAGGGTGGAAAGCGGTACTGAAGGAAAGATGGGTTCCCATGGCAGTTTGGAAACTCTCCCAGAAATGAGAAGTGAAAAGACTGCCACGGTCCGAATTGATCTCTAGTGGAACACCATGGAGTGACACTATTCGAGAAATATATAGGTCAGCAAGCTGACTAGCAGTGATACTCTCTCGAACAGGAAGGAAGTGAGCCACTTTGGAGAGACGATCAATGACTACGAAGATAGCGTTATTCCCTCTCTTGGTCCTGGGAAAACCGGTGATGAAGTCCATACCAACTTTATCCCATTTCCATTCAGGAATAGCTAAAGGCTGAAGGGTGCCAGCAGGTCTCTGATGCTCTGCCTTAACGCGACGACATATGTCACATTTAGCAATGAACTCAGCGATTTCTCTCTTCATCCTAGTCCACCAGAACCTCTGGCGTAGATCCTGATACATTTTAGTACTACCGGGATGGATCGTGAGAGGAGATTCATGCGCCTCCTTAAGAATCAACTGTCGCAGATGTTGATTCTTGGGAACCACCAAGCGATTCTCAAAGAAAACAACACCACGATCATCCATAGAGAAACATCCACCAACTCCCTTCTTAATGTTTCTCTTGATCCGGGTAATCCCTGTATCATGCTTCTGGGCTTCTATGATAAGGTCCACAAGGGTAGGTTTCGCCACCAAGGTAGAAAGGAATCCGCGAGGAGCAATGTGAAGGTTAAGCTTACAGAATTCCTCATGGAGAAGTGGTTGGCCTTGCTGCAACATGAGATTGTTGCAATAAGATTTACGGCTTAGAGCATCGGCCATGACATTGGCTTTGCCTGGGGTGTAGGTAATCCCTAGATCATAATCTGTGATCAACTCCAACCAACGTCTTTGCCTAAGGTTCAAATCTGGTTGGGTGAAGATATACTTGAGACTCTGGTGATCGGTGTAGATCTCGCAACGTTTACCAAGAAGGTAATGTCGCCAGGTCTTGAGTGCATAGACTACGGCTGCAAGCTCTAGATCATGTGTAGGATAATTCTCCTCATGTGGATGCAACTGTCGAGATGCATAAGCAATCACATGACGATCCTACATAAGAATGCAACCTAGTCCTTGTCGTGAGACGTCGCAGTAGATAATAAAGTCTTTAGTGAAATCCGGTGGTACAAGTATGGGAGCAGAGGTCAGGCGTCTTTTCAGTTCCTAAAAACTGTACTCACACTGTGGGGACCACTCGAACTTTTTATCTTTCTTGAGAAGTTCCGTGAGGGGTTTGGCTACTTTGGAGAAGTTTTCAACAAAGCGGCGACAATAGCTGGCTAGACCAAGGAAGCTCCTAACTTGTTTCACGGTCTCAGGTGGAGTCCAATCGAGAACGGCTTGAACTCTCTCGGGATTGACAGCAATGCCCTTACCAGAGATTACGTGGCCTAGGTAGGTCACTTCTGGCAACCAAAATTCACACTTGGAGAACTTGGCATAAAGGCGGTGTTCTCTGAGTTTTTCTAAAACAAGTCTAAGATGTTCGGCATGCTCTTCCTCGTTCTTCGAGTAAATAAGAATATCATCGAGGTAAACCGCGACGAACTTATCTAAATACTCCATGAAGATCGAGTTCATCAAGCGGGAGAATGTGGCTGGGGCGTTGGTTAGGCCAAAGGACATGACAGTGTACTCGTACTGACCATAACGAGTGACAAAAGCTGTCTTGGGAATGTCCCCATTTCTGATTTTGATTTGGTGGTAGCCTAATCTTAAATCCATCTTGGAGAAGACTGAGGATCCAGCGAGCTAATCATACAGGTCGTTGATCCTGGGAAGCGGATACTTGTTCTTTATCGTGACCAAATTAACGGGACGATAATCTACAACCATCCGGTCCGTACCGTCTTTCTTCTTGACAAAGAGGACGGGGCAAGCCCAAGGAGAAGAACTAGGACGGATGAAACCCTTTTGCAAGGACTCATCGAGTTGTTTCTTAAGCTCGGCTAGTTCTAGGGGTGCCATCTTGTAAGGTCTCCGGGAGATTGGAGCAGTTCCTGGGATAAGATCTATGACGAACTCTACATCCCTGTCAGGTGGAACACCTGGCAGTTCCTCTGGAAAGACATCTGGAAAGTCACGGACTACCGGGATATCTTCAAGGTCTGGAAGAGGGCTGGCATTAAGAGAATAGAGTTGACGCTTTGCAACTCTAGTGGGGATGGTGACTAACTTGCCAGATGGGTGTGTAAGCTGAACAGATCTTGTGTAGCAATCAATCTTGGCATGATGAGCTGTCATCCAGTCCATACCCAAGATGATGTTAATATCTGAGGACTTGAGGGCTACAAGTGATGCAAGGAATACAAGTCTATCAACAAGGATTTCATTACCATGGCTGATTCTGGTGCTCTGCCATCTAGACCCTGGGGTTTGAATTTCAAGCGGAGTTGGCATATCACAAAATGACATGTCGTGCAAACGAGCATAGCCTTCAGAAATGAAGGAGTGAGATGCTCCAGTATCGAATAAAACTGATGCTGGGTGACAATTGACAAGGAGTGTGCCAAGAACGACATCTGGATCATCATGAGCGTCTTTAGCTGAGACGTGATGCACACGTCCACGTTCAGTGGGGGCTAACTTGACACTGATCATCTGGCGTGATGGCTTAATACAGCCAACAGTCTTCTCGGCCTTGGGTGGAGCATAACTAGTCTGAGAGCAATCACGTGCATAGTGTCCTGGTTTCCCGCATGTGAAGCAAGTCCCTGAGGTTGGACGGGGACCCGCACTAACAAGCGGTCTACCAGTGGGCCTGGGTGGAACATACGACTGAGCTGGAGGAGGCACCACATGAGATGACCTCGGTGTATAACCGGAAGGAAGAGCGGAATTTGGAACCCAAATCCGGCGTTTCAGGGAACTAGAGCCAGAGGAGGATCCCAAATCACGGGTGTGCTTACGAGACTCCTCGTAAGTGAGTTGAGCTGTCTCTGCATTGATGGCCTTGTTCACAAGGGCTTGGAATGTATCACAATGATGCAGGTGGAGATCACGACGCAACTTGGGGTTGAGACCCTTACGGAACCTAGCCTGCTTCTTAGCATCCGTGGACACTTCTTCTGTGGCATAGCGAGCGAGGTTCTCGAACTCTCTGCTATAAGCATCAACAGCCATCTTACTCTGGGTGAAACTGCAGAACTCTTCTCTCTTGCGATCAAGGAGGGCTTGGGGAATGTGATGCTCGCGAAAAGCCTCAGTGAAATCCTTCCAGGTAGAATTCTGGCCAGCTGGAAGCATAGCCTCATAGTTCTGCCACCAAAGACTAGCAGGACCTTCCAGGTGGTATGTGGCATAAGTGACCTTGTCATCTTCAGCTACGTTCGCAGAACGCAGCTTATGAGTGATGCTACGGAGCCAATCATCTGCATCGAGTGGCTCGATGGAATGATGAAAAGTAGGTGGGTGCAAGCGAATGAAATCATGAATGGTAGTAGACCCTTTGAACTGATGTGCGGTGTTCTCCTTGATACGTGCCAACAAACGATTAGACTCACGCTTGTTCCTCTCCATCTCTAACATGAACTCTGTCAACGAAGGCTGGTCAGGAGGATCCTCATCCCTACCATCTCCATGGTTCTGGCTACGAGCGACGAAACTTCGCTTAGCTGATGACATCCTGAGGAACGAAACCAGGGACGGAGTCAACATTAACTATAGGCTATAGAATGTAGGACAAGGAATTAGTATCTCTCGAACTCCTAGGAAAATTTCGGCAGCATAACGGCAGTAAAATGCTCAGAATGAGACATCCTACTAAAAATGGGGTGGTAACATACTCATCAGCATTACTCAAGGTTCTGAGATAGAACTAAATAGACTACACTGGAAGTACTCGAAACTGGGGTATGACTCTGATCAACCAGTCTTATGGAACTACGGAGTAGTAACACGTGATCCTGATAGACGGAAGAGAAGCCTAGTTCCTTAACCCCGTCGGAAAGATAGGATGACTCAGATCAGAAGGCCATGAGGTAAAGGAGTAAAAAGAGCCTTACGTTCCTTCCCACAATCAATTCCCTTACATAACTAAAGAATTTCTAGACTCAACTTCGACCAGTATGGCTTGGTAAACCTACAGGCAGTCAGGCTCTGATACCAACGCTGTCAGGACCCCGACTCGATGTCACATCGATCTAGCATGTAACACCTCATATCGCTTTGCGGCCTCACGCACGGTATCCCCACGGGTGTCGCCTTACCTTTGCCCGGGACCGTTTGCGCATTTTGGCACACGTATATGATGGTGTCGCTAGCATCCATATGATAAAGAGCCCGGGCTGACATGGCTAGTCGTAAACCCAAAGTGGCACTAACTTACAGGGACAGGCATTCATGACCCAGCATCGAACGTGTCGGTCATCAGCGAGTGAATCCAGGCTGTAGCACTGGGCTAACAGGACTCCGGTATTCATCGCGTGACATTTCCCCGAAGGGACAGACACAGGATCGAAGAAGGACACATGCCGGCCTGCCTAAGTGTTCCGGAGCAGTAGCAAGCTACCAGGGCTCAGTGGAAGCACTAGGAGACATTTCCCGGTAAGAGAGGCTACTAAGAATAAACAACTAGATAGTCCGATCCCACACATAGCAATACACATTACACGTACGCATAACATGCAAGTATGTGCTGTACAACATGGCATCACAGCATAACTCAACAACTCATATAGATAAAGGCTCGGAAGAGCCGTCACAGCATTATTGCAAACAGGGGTCACAAGACCCATCATACAGAGCATACAAGAAACAAGCGGAAGCATTACATGTCTGGGTACAGACATCTACAAATGAAAAAGGCTGAAGAGCCTGACTATCTACAACATCCGATCAAGATCGTAGCTGAGGAACTAGCTACTAGTCAAAGTCCATGAGAACCCTAGTAAGACCGAAGTCTTCGCTGCAAGAACATAAATAAAGCAACATGAGTACAAAGGTACTCAGCAAGACTTACATCAGATCCTATCGTACATGCATTAGTATCAAGAGGGTAATGTGGGGTTTAGTTGCAGCAAGCCAGCTTTGACTCTGTGGCTATCCTATTCTACGACTACCAGAAACTCTGGAGGTGAAACAACGTACACGAGTCCACTAATCACCACACAATACACCACTATGGATTCATCCCCGTCTCCCTACGAGAAGGCCATCCATAGCACTCACACTTGTCTTGAGCATTTTAGAGTATCCACTTCAAGTTTTCTATGTACCATGTAAGCATCCAAGAAGTCCATAACCGCGGACCCGGCTATTCGAATAGATCATGTTAACCCTGCAGGGGTGTACTTCTTCACACACGCTCTCGCCACTTACCGCCATGTACACGTCATGTATCTCGGCAACCTTCAAGCGGAAGCCTGGCGAGGGTGTCGGCCACGACCTGACTAACCACACAAGACTCTAGCCCAGGTTTATCGCCTATTCGGGTTTCATCCGCAAGGAGATCCGGCCGGGGTGTCGCTCACGGCCCCAAACGATGTGTACAGGGTTCCCGAGCCCACCAACCGGGTGCCACTCGGTACACCGGGCCACGTGTGCCTAGTCTGTCCCAAGCCCACCCTGCCGGGTGCCACTTGGTAGAAAAATAGCACTACCTACAAACACCAGAAACTAGTTGCGACTCCTGGACAGAGACCAAGTTGGTTAATAAGTCGAGAGGGGTCGAGTTACCGGAACCCAATGTGTGGTAGTATCGAGTCATTGGACAACATACATAGAACTCAGTGCTTAAGAACGGTTCCAGTGAGACAACCCACCATGTACTCCTACACGGCCTCTCACCGCTACCTTTACCAAATCGTGTTCACACACTTCACTCTCAGCATCAGAACATATCGTAACACTCCAATTCATTCCCAATGAACCAGACCTGACACAACTCTAAGCAATAGCAGGCATAGCATGGTAGGAACACAACAATGGCTTCAATCAACTCCTACACATGCTAGTGGGTTTCAACTATTTACTGTGGCAATGACAGGTCATGCAGAGGAATGGGTTCAACTACCGCAGCACAAAGTAGCAGATGAATCGTTGTTGTCCTAATGCAATAACTGAGAGCAGGAGCGAGAGAGTAGGGTTTTATCGAAATGAACAAGGGGGTTTGCTTGCTTGGTAAAACAACAAGGAGGGGGCACTGCTTCACAGACAGGTACTCTGGAACGTCTCCGGAGCAGGACCTGTCGAGAAGGAACGGTGCCGGCAATCAATACACAATCATATGCAACAATATGATGCATGAATATGGCATGTAGACGTGATGCTGTTTGAGCTAATGCATCTAGTAAACCTTTGGTTTGAAGTCCATTTGAACCAAAGGTTCGAATGCATTTCTAAATTAAGTCTCTTATATATGCCCTAATGTGTTTTCCCATATTCAGCATGTATAAGTTGGTTTTTCATGCATGAAACTAGTACAGATGGAAAGATTGCATTTTTCTGATAATTTTTCATATATAAATTATTTAAATCTGAGCTACGGTTGAATTGTTATGAATTTTTGAAGTTTAAATCATTTTCTGGATTTTCTGAATTATTTTAATTCCAGAAATTATATATTGCGTCAGCATGACGTCATCACTACGTCAGCGGTCAACGCGGCTGTACAGGTCAAATCTGACGTGTGGGACCCACACGTCAGTGACAGGGGGGTTAATAGGGGTTAATTTAATTTAATTAA
>NC_041392.1:154901286-154901941 GCF_002162155.2 Triticum dicoccoides | reverse complement strand
GCCGGCGTTTAGCCGCCGGCGAGGCCCGAGACGGCGGAGGAAGTGCATTTGCACGTTACGGCCACCAAACGGGAGGCGGAGAGCATCTACGAGCTCCTGGGAACGAGCCGCAGCTCTTGGTGGTGATGGTTGAGCTCGGGGTGGCCGGAGACGTCGCCGGCGACGACTTTGGCGGTCGCCGGAGTTCGGGCGCCGATGAAAACGGCGCCACCATGCACGGGAGGATCAACGGGTAGCAACTACGCGTTCTGCAGGCTCACACAAAGCCAACGGGCATATGCACGGGGCCGATTGGCCACCGGAGCCTCGTCGGCGACGAGTTCGTGCGGCGGTGTGCTTCGGGCGTCATGGGAAGTGGTGCTACAACGAGCGCTAGGCCGTGGGGTTAGGGGGAAACGACGGAGGAGCTCACTGGGAGGTCGAAGCGCAGCTCAGTGGGCCTGGGGACGACCTAGACGGCGCGAATCGAAGACGAGGTCACCGGCGGCCGAAGGTTGAAGAAGAGCTCGAAGTCGACGCTGCAGGGCTTCCGGCGGGGCGTGGTTCGGTGAGGGGGTCGAGGACGACGTCGCGGAGCTCGTGGGCACAACCGAGGGGCGAGGGGGTGGCTGTGGCCGTGGTGGTTCTCGTCGGCGGCGGCGGCCGCGTTCGGTGG
>NC_041392.1:154882880-154900999 GCF_002162155.2 Triticum dicoccoides | reverse complement strand
GGGGGGGAGGAGGAATGAGAGGGCCTGGGGTGCGTGGCCGTCTCCGTGGCATTCCAGGCGACGAGGAGGAAGCAGGAGGTGGCCAGGAAGCAGGAGGTGGAGGCGCGGCGGTGCGCGCGCGTCGGCACGCGCCGTTCCCCTGTCGGGGAGGAAGACGACAGAGGAGGGGGGCCAGGTGGGCTGGGCCGCCTCCTGGCTGGGCCGGCCTGCTGCTGCTGGGCTGCGCAGGGGAGAGCCCCAGGTAAGTCTCTCTCCCCTTTTTCTGTTTTCTTTTCTAATTTTCTGACATTTGTTTGATTTAATAAATATATTAAATCATTTAATTTCCTTATGCCAATTTTTGCAGGGGCTAGATATATTATTCCAGAGCTCTTTTATAATTGGCATAATTTTTGGACCATATTTCATATATATAGAAATATATTTCCATTGCAAATATTTATCGAATTAATCCAAATGGCCAAAATAAATGTCCATGAGCTCCTAAAAATATTGTTTTTGATTTTTATCTCTGTCCAATATTTTCAGAGGGCAACATGAGCATTTTCTTGGACCCTTTTGGAGAAATTTTTATTTGGGTCATTTTCAAAAATGATTCTAAGGGTTCTACCAATCCTCATTTCAAATTTAAATGAAATTTAAATATGATGCACAAATGACTAGCTAGTCTAGGTCATACCAGACTAGGGATGTGACAGCTGACTTGAACCATAGCTACACCTATCGGGAGCTTGGTCGTGTTCGACCATGGTAACGCCATCTGATCAGCTCAAATAAGCCTCTTTTTGCAAACGGTTTTGTCATTGCCTTTGCTTCATATTTTTCTTTGAAAGATATTGCTTTCTTTTTATTGCATTTTTTAAACCGACAAAGTTTTAAGCCGGTTTAAACTGTCAATTGACGGAGCATGATTCATATTAATCCGGAGACTATTGGCCCGGTTTGATTTTTTAACATCCTATTATGTAGTAACATGGTGTTTATTTTAACCCGGCACGGTTTACATGGTAAACCGACATCATATATATATAGGAGCTGCTATCTCCTCCAACAGTGTGGGTTTATAAAACTCCGCTTCAAGATTGGCCAAGCCAACTTCACGCTCAACGATGGCAGGTATTATGTATCTAAAAAATTTGGTCATATACTTAAAAATTTCGGATGTTTTGATTTCATGTATGCAGACATCATATTCCGCCTGACGGTACAACTGCGGTGGCACTTTAAGATTTTTTATTGCAGAAAGTACTATGGAAAGTTCATCACCCAAAGGAAGAGCAAGTTGCAGTAATTATGCACGAAGGCATATCAACATCAAAAGTATCAGCTAGCCTATTACAAGGCAACACGGTGCCCACAATAAGATCATTGTTTTTCGCAAGGGAGAAGCAGTTTTAAACCGGCTTCCGGTTCAAGCTTGGCCACCAGCCTGGCCTGATGGTTGTGGATCATCCCGCGCCGCTTCAGCTTCAGTTTCTCTACCTAGCGGCTGGAAATCAACAGTTGTCCAGTCGATTCCCATTAATGCTTGAAAGACAGCTTCATCATGGATTAGCAATGATGGGTCAATATCGGGAGCGTAAGTATGCTTACGGATTGGAGGGATAAGATTTTCCGATTCATGAATTGGTGCAGCTATTCGCTTGTTCTGATTGTCATATTGGGCTTGATAATGAGACAAGTCTGCTTCTTCAGCCAATTGACAAGCTAGCGGACGCACCTCCCGGTTTATTGCTCGCAGATCCGCTTCACCAAACTCTGACCCGTCTTCCTTCAAGCTGGGATAGCCCTGAGCCGCTTCAATAGGATCAAAATCCGGCACCCAAGCTGTCAGGACCCCGATTCCAAGTCACATCGATCTAGCCGGTAACACCTCATATCACTTTGCGGCCTCACGCACGGTATTCCCACGGGTGTCGCCTCACCATGGCCCGAGACCGTTTGCGCCTTTTGGCTCACGTATATGATAGTGTCGCTAGCATCCATATGACAGAGAACCCGGGCCGACATGGCTAGTCGTGAACCCAAAGCGGCGCTAACCCATGAGGATAGGCATACATGAATCACATCGAGCATGTCGGTCATCAACGTGTGAATCCGGGCTGTAGCACTGGGCTAACAGGACTCCGGGAACCCGGGCTGTAGCAGGCTAGGCAGGACTCCGGATGTCACCGCGTGACATTTCCTCGAAGGGACAGACATTTCCCCGAAGGGGCTGTAGCAGGCTAGGCAGGAACGAAGTGAAACACATGCCGGCCAGTCAAGTGTCCTGAGCAGTAGTGCTGGGCTAGCAGGACTCCGGTGAACCGGGCTGTAGCGGACTACTATGGCTCATGGAAGCACTAGACTACATTTCCCCATAAGAGAGGCTGCCAAGGATAAACAACTAGATTGTCGGATCCCACACATACCAAGCATTTCAATCATACACACAATATGCTCGATATGTGTAAATACAACATGGCATCACAACATAACTCTACAACTCAAGTATTTATTCATTAGGCTCCGGGGAGCGAGATATTACAAACATGGGTCTCATGACCCAACAATCATAGCATACAATGAAAAGCACATGCGGAAGCTTAACATGTCCGAGTACAGACATCTACAAACGAAAAAGGCTAAGAAGCCTGACTATCTACCAGATCCTGCCGAGGGCACAAGATCGTAGCTGAGGTATCAAGCTAAACGTCGAAGTCCACGCGGAACTACTAGCGAGACTGACGTCTCTCTGCAAAACATAAAATAGGCAAACGTGAGTACAAATGTACCCAGCAAGACTTATATCAGAACTAGCGACATATGCATCAGTATCAACAAGGGGGGGGGGGGGGGGGGTTTAACTGCAGCAAGCCAGCTTTGACTCAGTGGCTAACCTGAACTACGATTGCAAGCAACTCTTTTGAGGTGGCGCACACGAGTTCACATATTCACCATTCAATACACCACTATGGAACTGCTCCCGTCTCCCTACGAGAAGGCCATCCATAGCACTCACACTTATCTTGCGAGTTTTAGAGTATCCACTTTCACTTGTCTATGAAATATGCAAGGGGTCCAAGTTTCCATATCCAAGGAATCCGGCTATTCGAATAGATAATGATAACCCTGCAGGGGTGTACTTCTTCACACACGCTCCCACCACTTACCGTCGTTTACAGGACATGTACTCGACAACCTTCAAGCGGAAGCCCAACGAGGGTGTCGGCCACGGCCTACCTAAACACTTAAGTCTCTAGTCCAGGTTTATCGCCTATCCAGGTTCCATCCGCAGGGAGTCCGGCCGAGGTTTCCACGTACGGCCCCGAACGATGTGAACAGGGTTCCCGAGACACCAAAGGGCGCCCGGTACACCGTGCCACGGTGTATCTACCGCAACATAGCCCACCTCTAGGGTCAGCACTATGCACGGCCGCCAACACATAACCTACAAACACCAGAAACTAGTTGCAACTCCAGGACAGAGTACTAGGGTGATTAAGAAGCCGAGAGGGTCAATTAAGGATCCCAATGAGTGGTAGTAGCTATTCATGGATCACAGACACAGAACTCAGTTCCTGAGGACGGTTTCAATGAGACAACCCACCATGTACTCCTACATGGCCTCTCACCGCTACCTTTACCAAATCGTGTTCACACACTTAGCTCACACACAGTAGGGCATGTTCACACAACTCCGATTCATCCCCGATGAATCAGACCTGACTCAACTCTAAGCAGTAGCAGGCATGACAAACAAGCATGAATGAGTAGGCACATCAGGGCTCAAACAACTCCTACTCATGCTAGTGGGTTTCATCTATTTACTGTGGCAATGACAGGTCATGCAGAGGATAAGGGGTTCAACTACCGCAACGAGTAGCAGATGATCATTGTCGTCCTAATGCAGTAAAAGAGAGCAGGAGCGAGAGAGTGGGTTTGTATCGAAATGAACAAGGGGTTTTTGCTTGCCTGGCACTTCTGAAGACAATATAGTTCTTCATCGGTGTCAACGATCACGTCGTCGGAAACATCGTCGTCTGAGAGGGGACGGTTATCGGCAAACAGGGAAGGACACAATCAATGCGATGCAACAATATGATGCATGATCATGACATGGCAATATGCTATTGATTGAGCTAATGCAACTAACAACAAGTTAAATGGAGTTGGTTTGAACACTAGGTTCAAATTCAAATTCAAACTATGAATTCAAATAGTGCATTATCATGTTTTGGTCTAAACAGTGAGGTTAAGTTGTTCAAACATGCATGAAAATGCCATAAATAGATTCCTTGAATTTTTCTGATAATTTTTCATATATAAATTATTTCATTTGGAGTTACGGTTTAATTTCTACGAATTTTGGAAGTTTTGGGCATTTTATGGAATTTTCTGAATTATTTTTAATCTAGAAATGACTTATTGCGTCAGCACTGCGTCATGCCTGCGTCAGCAAGTCAAAGCAGCGGTCTAGGTCAAACCTGACCAGTGGGGTCCACTGGTCAGTGACACAATGCTGGCATGAGTCACTGACGTGTGGGGCCGGTCAAAGGCCACGTCAGCAAGGTCAAAGCTGACGCGTGGGTCCCGCAGGGTTATGACTAATCTAAGCAGAAATAAAGCTGGGGTTAATTAGGGCGTGGGGCCCATTTGTCAGTGAGCAAGGGGGGTTAATTAGGGCATGATTAGCCCCTAATGACGGCGCCACGTCAGGGAACGGCGTTTTGCCGCCGGTGGCCAAATTCCGCGGCGGTGTCTCGCCGGCATTGGTCGGAACGGTGCTACGGGGCACCGTTTCGCGCGTGGTTTGCGGCTACAGGTAGCTGGGGGTGCGGCGCATCCATTGGTGGTGGTGGTAGGAGCTACGGTGGTCAGGATCGACGGCGGCAACCAAATCGGCGGTGGCCAGAGTTCGGACAGGTGCGGTTTGGCGCTAGGGGGCACAGGAGGAGCAGCTGGTGGGCGAAACGTGCTCCTGGGGGTGTACTGAGTGCGGTGACATGCTTGGTTTGGACGGAGGCCGGCCAAAACGACGACGGCGACATGGCCGGCGCCGGCGAGGTCTCGGTCTGGACGGGAATGAGAGGTAGAGCTCGAATTAGCGCACGGGAGTAGGGGGAAATGGTTCAGAGGCTCACAGTGCATCGCATGGATGGGTCGGCAGCTCGGGGGAGGCTCTGGAGACGATGGAGTGGCGACGGCGATCGCCGGAGTCCGAGGAAGAAGACGGAGCTGATGGCGGCGTTGTAGGGGCTCCCACGGGGTGTGGCTCGTTTAGGAGGAAGAGGGGGTCGAGGCGGACCTCTGAGCGCGTCGGTGAGGCATGGGGTGGCCGGTGGCCACGGTGGTGCGCGTCGATGGTGACGGCTACGCTCGGCGGTTGCGAGTAAGAGAAATGGAGGAGGGGGATGAGCGAGGGAGAGTGCGAGGGGTTCCAGGGGCGTGCGTGGCGGCGTTGGGGATGTCCAGGGCGACGAGGGGGCAGCCAGGCAGGCAGCTGCCGGCGTGGCACGCCACGGCGCCATGGCTGTCTTCTCCTCTGCCTTCTGGCAGGAGGAAGAAGACACCCCTGTCCTCGGTGGGCTGGGCCAGGTGGCTGGGCTGCCAGCTGGGCCGGCCAGGTGGGCTGCAGGTGAGATTACTCTCTCTCTCTTAATTCTGTTTCTGTTTTCTATTTATGTTATTTTGTTTTGATTTAGTTTAAATACTAAATCATTTTATAAAATCCTAAAAATAAATATGTGACTAGAATTAAAATATCCCAAACCACATAAAATGTTCCAGAATTATTGGATATATATTAATTATATAAAGAATATATATCCAATGCAAATAGTTATTTAATTAATTCAAAGGCCCAAAATAAATATATCCGAGATTCCAAAAATATTGTTTTAAGTTTTACCTCTTGCCAATATTTTCAGAGACTAAGAGGAACATTTTCTTGGACTTCTTTGAAAAGATTTTAATGTTGATTATTTTTGAAGTGATTTATGAGGGTTTCAACTAACCTCAATTCAACTTTCAGAATTTAGACATGATGCATGATGCTCACTCGGGTAAATAGCTACAAGCAAATTCTAGGGTTGTGACAACTCACCCCCACTAAACAAGAATCTCGTCCCGAGATTCAAGACGTGAGGTAAGAAGACAGAGGGAACACCAATAAAGAATCTTCACGATCCGATTTCCCTTCTCGAAGATGTTGATTCATTGCATCATGTCAATCTTGACATCCTCGCTTTTGAGATCTTCATCCACGTGATGACGACGGAAAGAAACTCAACTAGGATTGATCTTCTCGAAGATCGAGCTAACAATATCAACTCGCAGAATGAGATGTTGAAACATCTCAAGTTCAGACACAAAACACATCGAGAGGGATGGAAGAACAATGACGGGGTTTGATTTGGTGGGCAGTAAAACCACGCCTAAATAGATGGTGAGGGGGTTTCAAAGTAGCGAGAAGTTATGTTGCCCATAATACCATAACAAGGCACCTTAGTGAAGGTGACTCGTAGAGCTATTCCCTTAAGTGGCAAGAAGAATTACTTTTGACCCATAGATCATTGAAACTCTTTATACCAGCCTAAGGTAATCACAATCGATCTTTTGAAGGAGTTTGAAAGAATGACATACTCGGCCTAGAATGGATGATGTGGACTACCTTGTTGAAGACAACGCAATGGATGATTTTTGCTTATCATCAGAAATGGATGAGACCCATGGTAAGTCCACTTTTGAAGATGATCCTGAACAACAGCTACTGAGGTGTAAGCTGGGAACAAAATGCAAATGTTGGGAATGATTCTAGTAACTGGGGAGAAGGTTCACCGGCAAAGGTGATTCCACCAATTGGATGGCTATCGAACAACTGAGAGAATGGAGGCACATGCCAGTTAACGACAACATCAGAACCTAGTTCTTGAGCGTGCTCTCAAAAACTTGAGCATTTCCATACTCATCAAGGTTTTACCAATTGTCAGGACCCCGACTCAATGCCACATCGATCTAGCATGTAACACCTCATATCACTTTGCGGCCTCACGCACGGTATTCCCACGGGTGTCGCCTTACCTTTGCCCGGGACCGTTTGCGCCTTTTGGCACACGTATATGACAGTGTCGCTAGCATCCATATGATAAGGAGCCCGGGCTGACATGGCTAGTCGTAAACCCAAAGTGGCACAAACTTACAGGAACAGGCATCCATGACCCAGCATCGAACGTGTCGGTCATCAGCGGTGAATCCAGGCTGTAGCACTGGGCTAGCAGGACTCCGGTGAACCAGGCTGTAGCAGGCTAACAGGACTCCGGTATTCATCGCGTGACATTTCCCCGAAGGGACAGACACAGGAACGAAGAAGGACACATGTCGGCCAACCTAAGTGTTCCGGAGCAGTAGCAAGCTACCATGGCTCAGTGGAAACACTAGGAGACATTTCCCGGTAAGAGAGGCTACTAAAGATAAACAACTAGATGGTCAGATCCCACACATACCAAGCATTCAATAACATACACACAATATGTTCGGTATGTGCAAATACAACATGGCATCACAACATGACTCTACGACTCAAGTAATTTATTCATTAGGCTCCGAGGAGCGAGATATTACAAACATGGGTTTCATGACCCAACAATCAGAGCATACAAGTCAAAGCACAAGCGGAAGTTATCATGTCTGAGTACAGACATCTATAAATGGAAAAGGCTGAGAAGCCTGACTATCTATCAGATCCTGCCGAGGGCACAAGATCGTAGCTGAGGTAACAAGCTAAACGTCGAAGACCACGCGGAACTACTAGCGAGACTGAAGTATCTCTGCAAAAACATAAAATAGGCAAACGTGAGTACAAATGTACCCAGCAAGACTTACATCAGATCTATCTACATATGCATCATTATCAACAAAGGGGTGGTGGGGTTTAACTGCAGCAAGCCAGCTTTGACTCGGTGGCTATCCTAAACTATGACTGCAAGTAACTCTTTTGAGGTGGCGCACACGAGTCCACATATTCACCATATCAATACACCACTATGGATCCGCTCCCGTCTCCCTACGAGAACGCCATCCATAGCACTCACGCTTATCTTGCGTATTTTAGAGTATCCACTTTCACTTGTCTATGGACTATGCAAGGGGTCCAAGTTTCCATATCCGAGGAATCCGGCTATTCGAATAGATGATGTTAACCCTGCAGGGGTGTACTTCTTCACACATGCTTTCGCCACTTACCGCCCTGTACACGTCTTGTACCTCGACAACCTTCAAGCGGAAGCCGGGCGAGGGAGTCGGCCACGACCTGACTAACCGAACAAGTCTCTAGTCCAGGTTTATCGCCTATTCGGGTTCCATCCGCAAGGAGATCCGGCCGGGGTGTCGCTTACGGCCCCAAACGATGTGTGCAGGGTTCCCAAGCCCACCAACCGGGTGCCACTTGGTACACCGGGCCACTGTGCCTAGTCTGTCCCAAGCCCACCTGTACCGGGTGCCACTTGGTAGACTACTAACACTACCTACAAACACCAGAAACTAGTTGCAACTCCTGGACAGAGATCATGTTGATTAATAAGTCGAGAGAGCTTGGAGCGCCCGGAGCCCAATGTGTGGTAGTAACTGATCATGGATCACAAACACAGAACTCAGTTCCTGAGGACGGCTGCAATGAGACAACCCACCATGTACTCCTACATGGCCTCTCACCGCTACCTTTACCAAATCGTGTTCTGACACTTAGCTCACACACAGTAGGACATGTTCACACGCCTCTGATTCATCCCCGATGAATCAGACCTGACTCAACTCTAAGCAGTAGCAGGCATGACAAACAAGCATGAATGAGTAGGCACATCAGGGCTCAAACAACTCCTACTCATGCTAGTGGGTTTCATCTATTTACTGTGGCAATGACAGGTCATGCAAAGGATAAAGGGTTCAGCTACCGCAGCAAGTATCAAATAAGTCGTTGTTGTCCTAATGCAGTAAAAGAGAGCAGGAGCGAGAGAGTAGGATTGTATCGGAATGAACAAGGGGGTTTTGCTTGCCTGGCACTTCTGAAGATAACATTGAGTCTTCATCAGTGTCAACGATCACATCATCGGTATCACGTCTATCGAGAGGGGACAAATACCGGCAACACAGAAGGGAACACAATCAATGCAATGCACAATATGATGCATGATCATGACATGGCAAAATGAATGTGTTTTGGGCTAATGCATCTAAAACCAGATTAAATGAAGTTGGTTTGAATCCAAGATTCAAATTCAAACTCCATATGTGGTTATTTAAATGTCATTCACTTCATTTGCCCTAAACAGTAGTGATAAGTTGTTCTAACATGCATGTAAATGGTACAGATGGATTCCTTGAATTTTTCTGATAATTTTTCATATATAAATTATTTAATTTGGAGTTACGGTTGAATTTCTATGATTTATTGAAGTTTTAGCTATTTTCTGGAATTTCCTGATTATTTTTAAATCCAGAAAATACTTATTGCGTCAGCCCCACGTCACAGTGACGTCAGCAGGGTCAACTGGGCGCCCCAGGTCAAACCTGACGTGTGGGGCCACACGTCAGTGACACAGGAGCTAATCCCGGTCAAACCCAGCGCTAACTGAGGTTTGACCAGGGGTGGGGCCCATAGTCAGTGGCCTAGGGGGTTGGTTAGGGCGTCATTAGTGCTAATTAAGCGTGCCACGTCGGCAGTCGCCGGAGTTACGCCGGCGGTGACCCAAAACGCGGCGGAGACGCACCGGGGTGGCTCGGGTTTCGTCTATACTGCACCGTTCGGTGCGCCCTTTGGCTCTACGGAGAGCTGGCGCGATGGCGCGTCGGATGGTCGTGGTCTCTGGGCCTGGGGTGGCCGGAGTCGACGGCGGCGAGCTCGGTTGCGGCCGCCGGAGCTCGGGTGAGACACGGGCGACCACTAGGGGGCACGAGAGGGCGAGCTGTGGCAGGCAACGGGCTCGTGGAGACGTTCTGAGCACGATGGTGCACTCGGGTGGGAGCTCCAGTGGCTGCAGTGATGGCGGCGACGAGGTCAGCGGCGGCCGGAGTTCGGCCGCGACGGAGCTATGGCCTAGAGCTCGCAAACGCGAGGGGAAAGAGAGGGGTTCTGCACGGAGGCTCACCGCGAGGTTGATGAGCAGCTCGGGGGTCTCGGGGAGGCGTCGGAGGCGGCGAATCGACAGCGGCGGTCCTCGGTGGCCGAGGAGGGGAAAAGCGTCGGGACGGCGCTTCGGGGCTTCTCCGGTCGCGTGAGCCAACGGAGAGGTCGAGGGAGGCACTGCGGAGCTCGGGAGCGCGTCGGGGAGGAGAGGGGGTGGCGGTGGCCGCGAGGGCAGCGAGGGTCAGCGACGGTGGCGCTCGGCCGGTTGTGTGCGAGAGGGACGGGGAAGGGGAGAGGCGATGGGAGAGGCCGAGGGGGTTCCAGGGGGTCGGTGCAGCGCCGAGAGGATGACGCGAGGCGTCGCGGTGTCCAGGCGATGCAGACGAGCAGGGTGGTGGCGTGGCGAGCTCGGGCGCGTGCGCCGAGTCCCTCCTCTGCCTACTGGCGCGAGGAGGAAGGCGACAGGGAGGAGGAGGTGGGCTGGGCCGCACAGTGCTGGACCAGCACAGGAGCTGGGCCGGCTCTGGTGGGCTGCACGGGTAAGGCCAGGTAACTTCCTTCTCTCTCTCTCTTTTATTTCTATTTCAGTTCTGTTTTCTTTAATTGGCACTGAATTTTAATTCAAACAAAATTTGAAAACAGTGCCAAAACTCCCCTGGATATTTTTAAGTCACTTAATGGACTTCTCCACACATAACAAAAATATCTCAGGTCATTTGAAAATATATTCATTATATATTATGAATATAACTCCAAATTCAAATAAAATATTGATTTAAAATCAGAGCCCAATAATTCCTTAGAAATGTCCCAAAATTTTGGTTTGATTTATAACTCTTGCCAAAATTGTCAGAGCTATTTCTAGGCATTTTGGATTTACTGATTGCAATTTTAGGGTTTCTTGCCCCTCTTTTATTTAAGTTTTTGAGGCTTCCAAAATTCCTCAGTTCAAGTTTCAAAAATTTAAACATGATGCTCAGATGGAAGCAGGCATAGGACAGGCCAGAACTAGGGATGTGACAACTCACCCCCACTAAACAAGAATCTCGACCCGAGATTCAAGGGTAGGGTAAGACGAAGGGAAAACGCAAACTAGTACAATCTTCACGATCCAGGTTGCACTTCAATGAACGTTGATTTGAACACCATCTTTGTCTTGTCGTCTTGCTCTGAGAAATCCTGCCAACATGACATGGAGGGAAGAAGGAGACTCTAGAAGGGTCGATCTCCTCGAAGATCGAACAACTCAGGATCAACTCACGGAATGAGACATAGGACCATCTCTCGAGCTGAGGGACGAAGCACACATCCATAAGAATGGAGTGAGGGAGGTGACGAAGGTTCACTAGGTAGACAACAATTCCAGACTTAAGAATGTGGCGATCGGTTGTCAACGTAGCGAGGAGTTGAATTGCCATGACACCACGACGAAACATCCTGGAGAAGGGTGATTCGTAGATTATTATCTTAAGTGGCAAAAAGAATTACCTTTGATATAGAGATCATTGAGACTCTCTATATCAGCCGAAGGCAAATCACAGCAATCGATTGGCGGGGGTCGGTAGAATGGCATACTCGGACTTGGATGATGTGGATTACCTTGTTGAAGACAACGTAATGGATGAATTTGCTTATCACCGGAGATGGAAGAGACCCATGGTAGAATGGCACATTGGCGGTGCAAGCTAGGAACAAAATGCAAATGCTGGGAATGATTCTGGTAACTGGGGAGGAACCCAACAACAGAGAGTGAATTCACTGTTTGAAAAGATCATAGCATTGCCGAGGAAACTGAGAGCAAACCCAATTAGTGCCGATGATAACACGTAGCGCTTGTGCGTGCTCTCAAGAACTTGAGCATTTCCATAATCATCAAGGTTTTACCAACATCCGTGTCAAGGATCCTGGCAACACAACTTGCTACCATGATGAATGATGATGGATGATGCAGATGCAAAGGAGGATACCACTTTCTAAGATTTCACCTTAGCGAGGCCAAGGAAACAAAATCTGGATGATCGACCGAGAGACATTTAGCACTCCGCTTCTAATGTTCTCCTTGACGTGCTAGTGTAACCCATTCATAGATATGGTTTGATAACTAGAACATCAAGTAAAGGTCGGACTTCGGGAGCAATAGAATCCATAAGGAATAGTTACGGAGGTAAATCCTACGAAATCCTTATGGGGAGGTGGCCAACTTCCTCAAACAAGATACTACAATAATAGGTCTTCCGGCTGGGTGTGTTGGCCACGACATCCACTTTACCGGTTATCGAGGGACCAATATTATAGTTCTTGGGAAATATTCCAACCATCATATCTGCCTGAGACTCAGATCTGGTTGGTGTCAGGATATTCCAGACTCATCGAGTCTAGGAAGAAAAATGAAAGTTTGCAACACAAATCGACGAGATGACGTTGCGAGATTCTCAGAAAATGAACTACGATAGCAAGCTCCAAAACATGAGCTGGTTCTGCTACAAACATGTGAACACGTTGCTCCAGACAAGCATGCCCACATGGTAGTCTTACAATAAAACACTACCGAGTTCTGGTTGGGAGCCATCATCGAGGATATCGAAGTCTTTACGCAAGTCCATGGATTAGATCCCAAGCATAGACTTCTTTTCCTTGAACGAGTCAATCAGTGGCTTGGTGTGCTAGGATATACATATGGAATGAAGATGATCAGTCTAACAGACCACAGAATTCTTCGCACGTGCATGACCGACTTGGGATGATTCCAAAGGAGCAAAAACAACTTTCTCGAATTCACGACGGCAACTTACATCAAAATGCACGTGAATCAAAGGAAGTCACTCCTTTCATCAAACAAGTACTTCATGAGCTAGCATGAAGAAAATGCTTTCAAAAGTTTCCAACACTAACTTAATGTTCAACAACATCATGGAGAAGATAAGAATGTTGTCAATGGGCTCAACAACAATTCATCTGGGTTCCCTTTTAGAAGGAATTCCATAGTTAAGTGAACACGGTGATAGCATTGGTCAGACCCATAAGATATAATGGCGTATGCTCGAGGAGTCAACCACGAGTAAGACAACATTACAAACATCGTTGGTTCTGATTTGATTTGACGATAGCCCACACTCAAATCAAAGGATTGATAAGACAATAGGTCCAGCAACTGATCACAGGGACCAATCGATGAAGATATCATCTTTCTTCAACACACACTACACAAGAATATCCCTTTGGAACGAACTAAGTCAGGCAAGCTTTTATCTCCCAACCCTCCAAGTTGTCGTTTAGCTTAACCAACTAGCTCAGGGATATCTAACACCGATTCTTGGAGAGAAGGTGGTTCACAAGAAACCAACTTGATCACGAGCTCAACATAGCGGTCAGGTGACAACCTGGTAATACTTCCGAGAAGATCTTCGGAAATCACGAACCACCGATATGTTACTAAGCTCGAGGACAATCTCGCTTTTGAGGGCAAGACGATATGATCAAATGGGTGAGGACTTGACAAGATCCTAACTCATCAATCGAAGGGTGCACCAAAATAAGGACTAGGTAGCACGATCAATCTTAGAAGGATGATTCAAAACCAACATACTAAGAATAAGATTATTGTCCATTAACTACCAAGCAATGGGGTTGCTAGGAGTATTGAGTTCACACATCATGATTCACTTGTCGGCACTCCGGCTGCAACAACGCGGAACCGAGGAATGAAAAAGGATGGCGAGAATTATCACTATGTCAAGAATTCACAAAAGGTGGTCCAATTCTCATGAAATTCCTGTCATAAATAAGGTAATACTTCGGGGTAGAGCAGACCAGAAGCTGGATTGTAACTTGATCTGCGGAACACAACTACTTTGACCCAATCCTAAATATGGATGATGTACTGGAGTTTGTTTCTCCAAGTCATTCAGGACAGAATGGCTTGACGGACCACAAGAGTAATAAGCATTGATAACACGAATGCACAATTACTCCTGACTATCAATTGATAGACGAGGGCCAGAAAACAACTAAAGAGGGACAACTCAAAGGAACATATGATTTTCTGAGTTGTGAATGCATAGATTAGCATGTCGAACAAGTTCAACATATTTCTTCCGTACAATCCATGCGGAAAGGTAGAACTGGCAGAGTCACAATTATGAATGGAGAACTCCTCAAGAATAATCCTGTTGTGATATTTCAGTTCAACGAGGAACTTCTGCCATAAGTAGTTCATGGTATCTGGAAGAAGAAGATACCACGGACTTCAAGGACTATCGCAAAGGTTACTAATATCCTAAAGGCGCTAGCAATTACTATCAACATGAAGTAAGTAGAGTGAATCTCGGGTTCAAGAACCCAGGAATAGAATACCTACTACTAAGTAGCATCACGGGATGCTTTCGGGAATGATGGCCAGAATCATCACGCTGGGAACACAAATCATGGCTAAATTACTAGATGATCCCCTAAGACACCTAGGGTCATAATACTAGCTCCAACATATATGTCAAGGCAATAAAGTACCTCAACTCACTGATTTGTGTGATTAATCTGACCAAAGGCACATCGGAAACAGGAGGAAGGGATTTGCAAATGCATCCGACTATTTAGAAACCTGGGATGACTCGGACAGCATAACGGCTGTAAATGCTCAGAAAAGATTTGAGACATTCACAAAAATGGTGGCATAACCACTCAGAAGCACAATATCAAGGTTTCGAGATCAACAATCAACATACAGAAGTGATAGGAACTGAAACGAGGCTTGAGTCCAACAGTCTTATAAGTCTACTGATTAGTAACACGTGATCCTGATAGAAGGAAGAGAAGGCCTAGTTTCTTAACCCCCGTAGAAGATAAGATGACTCAGATCAGAAGGGCATAAGGTATAAGGAGTAAAAAGAGCCTTACGTTCCATCCCACAATCAATTCCCCTACATATAACTAAAGAATTTCTAGACTCAACTTCGACCGGTTTGGCTTGGTAATCCTACAGGCAGTCAAGCTCTGATACCAACGCTGTCAGGACCCCGACTCAATGCCACATCGATCTAGCATGTAACACCTCATATCACTTTGCGGCCTCACGCACGGTATTCCCACGGGTGTCGCCTTACCTTTGCCCGGGACCGTTTGCGCCTTTTGGCACACGTATATGACAGTGTCGCTAGCATCCATATGATAAGGAGCCCGGGCTGACATGGCTAGTCGTAAACCCAAAGTGGCACAAACTTACAGGAACAGGCATCCATGACCCAGCATCGAACGTGTCGGTCATCAGCGGTGAATCCAGGCTGTAGCACTGGGCTAGCAGGACTCCGGTGAACCGGGCTGTAGCAGGCTAACAGGACTCCGGTATTCATCGCGTGACATTTCCCCGAAGGGACAGACACAGGAACGAAGAAGGACACATGCTGGCCAACCTAAGTGTTCCGGAGCAGTAGCAAGCTACCATGGCTCAGTGGAAACACTAGGAGACATTTCCCGGTAAGAGAGGCTACTAAAGATAAACAACTAGATGGTCAGATCCCACACATACCAAGCATTCAATAACATACACACAATATGTTCGGTATGTGCAAATACAACATGGCATCACAACATGACTCTATGACTCAAGTAATTTATTCATTAGGCTCCGAGGAGCGAGATATTACAAACATGGGTCTCATGACCCAACAATCAGAGCATACAAGTCAAAGCACAAGCGGAAGTTATCATGTCTGAGTACAGACATCTATAAATGGAAAAGGCTGAGAAGCCTGACTATCTATCAGATCCTGCCGAGGGCACAAGATCATAGCTGAGGTAACAAGCTAAACGTCGAAGACCACGCGGAACTACTAGCGAGACTGAAGTCTCTCTGCAAAAACATAAAATAGGCAAACGTGAGTACAAATGTACCCAGCAAGACTTACATCAGATCTATCTACATATGCATCATTATCAACAAAGGGGTGGTGGGGTTTAATTGCAGCAAGCCAGCTTTGACTCGGTGGCTATCCTAAACTATGACTGCAAGTAACTCTTTTGAGGTGGCGCACACGAGTCCACATATTCACCATATCAATACACCACTATGGATCCGCTCCCGTCTCCCTACGAGAACGCCATCCATAGCACTCACGCTTATCTTGCGTATTTTAGAGTATCCACTTTCACTTGTCTATGGACTATGCAAGGGGTCCAAGTTTCCATATCCGAGGAATCCGGCTATTCGAATAGATGATGTTAACCCTGCAGGGGTGTACTTCTTCACACACGCTTTCGCCACTTACCGCCCTGTACACGTCTTGTACCTCGACAACTGTCAGGACCCCGACTCGATGTCACATCGATCTAGCATGTAACACCTCATATCGCTTTGCGGCCTCACGCACGGTATCCCCACGGGTGTCGCCTTACCTTTGCCCGGGACCGTTTGCGCATTTTGGCACACGTATATGATGGTGTCGCTAGCATCCATATGATAAAGAGCCCGGGCTGACATGGCTAGTCGTAAACCCAAAGTGGCACTAACTTACAGGGACAGGCATTCATGACCCAGCATCGAACGTGTCGGTCATCAGCGAGTGAATCCAGGCTGTAGCACTGGGCTAACAGGACTCCGGTATTCATCGCGTGACATTTCCCCGAAGGGATAGACACAGGATCGAAGAAGGACACATGCCGGCCTGCCTAAGTGTTCCGGAGCAGTAGCAAGCTACCAGGGCTCAGTGGAAGCACTAGGAGACATTTCCCGGTAAGAGAGGCTACTAAGAATAAACAACTAGATAGTCAGATCCCACACATAGCAATACACATTACACGTACGCATAACATGCAAGTATGTGCTGTACAACATGGCATCACAGCATAACTCAACAACTCATATAGATAAAGGCTCGGAAGAGCCGTCACAGCATTATTGCAAACAGGGGTCACAAGACCCATCATACAGAGCATACAAGCAACAAGCGGAAGCATTACATGTCTGGGTACAGACATCTACAAATGAAAAAGGCTGAAGAGCCTGACTATCTACATAATCCGATCAAGATCGTAGCTGAGGAACTAGCTACTAGTCGAAGTCCATGAGAACCCTAGTAAGACCGAAGTCTTCGCTGCAAGAACATAAATAAAGCAACATGAGTATAAAGGTACTCAGCAAGACTTACATCAGATCCTATCGTACTTACATCAGCATCAGAACATATCGTAACACTCCAATTCATTCCCAATGAACCAGACCTGACACAACTCTAAGCAATAGCAGGCATAGCATGGTAGGAACACAACAATGGCTTCAATCAACTCCTACACATGCTAGTGGGTTTCAACTATTTACTGTGGCAATGACAGGTCATGCAGAGGAATGGGTTCAACTACCGCAGCACAAAGTAGCAGATGAATCGTTGTTGTCCTAATGCAATAACTGAGAGCAGGAGCGAGAGAGTAGGGTTTTATCGAAATGAACAAGGGGGTTTGCTTGCTTGGTAAAACAACAAGGAGGGGGCACTGCTTCACAGACAGGTACTCTGGAACGTCTCCGGAGCAGGACCTGTCGAGAAGGAACAGTGCCGGCAATCAATACACAATCATATGCAACAATATGATGCATGAATATGGCATGTAGATGTGATGCTGTTTGAGCTAATGCATCTAGTAAACCTTTGGTTTGAAGTCCATTTGAACCAAAGGTTCGAATGCATTTCTAAATTAAGTCTCTTATATATGCCCTAATGTGTTTTCCCATATTCAGCATGTATAAGTTGGTTTTTCATGCATGAAACAAGTACAGATGGAAAGATTGCATTTTTCTGATAATTTTTCATATATAAATTATTTAAATCTGAGCTACGGTTGAATTGTTATGAATTTTTGAAGTTTAAATCATTTTCTGGATTTTCTGAATTATTTTAATTCCAGAAATTATATATTGCGTCAGCATGACGTCATCACTACGTCAGCGGTCAACGCGGCTGTACAGGTCAAATCTGACGTGTGGGACCCACACGTCAGTGACAGGGGGGTTAACAGGGGTTAATTTAATTTA
>NC_041392.1:154859283-154882380 GCF_002162155.2 Triticum dicoccoides | reverse complement strand
GAGGCCCGAGACGGCGGAGGAAGTGCATTTGCACGTTACGGCCACCAAACGGGAGGCGGAGAGCATCTACGAGCTCCTGGGAACGAGCCACAGCTCTTGGTGGTGATGGTTGAGCTCGGGGTGGCCGGAGACGTCGCCGGCGACGACTTTGGCGGTCGCCGGAGTTCGGGCGCCGATGAAAACGGCGCCACCGTGCACGGGAGGATCAACGGGTAGCAACTACACGTTCTGCAGGCTCACACAAAGCCAACGGGCATATGCACGGGGCCGATTGGCCACCGGAGCCTCGTCGGCGACGAGTTCGTGCGGCGGTGTGCTTCGGGCGTCATGGGAAGTGGTGCTACAACGAGCGCTAGGCCGTGGGGTTAGGGGGAAACGACGGAGGAGCTCACTGGGAGGTCGAAGCGCAGCTCAGTGGGCCTGGGGACGACCTAGACGGCGCGAATCGAAGACGAGGTCACCGGCGGCCGAAGGTTGAAGAAGAGCTCGAAGTCGACGCTGCAGGGCTTCCAGCGGGGCGTGGTTCGGTGAGGGGGTCGAGGACGACGTCGCGGAGCTCGTGGGCACAACCGAGGGGCGAGGGGGTGGCTGTGGCCGTGGTGGTTCTCGTCGGCGGCGGCGGCCGCGTTCGGTGGAAGTGAGGGGGAGCCAGAGGAGGGGATGAGCATGGGGGGGAGGAGGAATGAGAGGGCCTGGGGTGCGTGGCCGTCTCCGTGGCATTCTAGGCGACGAGGAGGAAGCAGGAGGTGGCCAGGAAGCAGGAGGTGGAGGCGCGGCGGTGCGCGCGCGTCGGCACGCGCCGTTCCCCTGTCGGGGAGGAAGACGACAGAGGAGGGGGGCCAGGTGGGCTGGGCCGCCTCTTGGCTGGGCCGGCCTGCTGCTGCTGGGCTGCGCAGGGGAGAGCCCCAGGTAAGTCTCTCTCCCCTTTTTCTGTTTTCTTTTCTAATTTTCTGACATTTGTTTGATTTAATAAATATATTAAATCATTTAATTTCGTTATGCCAATTTTTGCAGGGGCTAGATATATTATTCCAGAGCTCTTTTATAATTGGCATAATTTTTGGACCATATTTCATATATATAGAAATATATTTCCAATGCAAATATTTATCGAATTAATCCAAATGGCCAAAATAAATGTCCATGAGCTCCTAAAAATATTGTTTTTGATTTTTATCTCTGTCCAATATTTTCAGAGGGCAACATGAGCATTTTCTTGGACCCTTTTGGAGAAATTTTTATTTGGGTCATTTTCAAAAATGATTCTGAGGGTTCCACCAATCCTCATTTCAAATTTAAATGAAATTTAAATATGATGCACAAATGACTAGCTAGTCTAGGTCATACCAGACTAGGGATGTGACAACAACCTTCAAGCGGAAGCCGGGCGAGGGAGTCGGCCACGACCTGACTAACCGAACAAGTCTCTAGTCCAGGTTTATCGCCTATTCGGGTTCCATCCGCAAGGAGATCTGGCCGGGGTGTCGCTTATGGCCCCAAACGATGTGTGCAGGGTTCCCAAGCCCACCAACCGGGTGCCACTTGGTACACCGGGCCACTGTGCCTAGTCTGTCCCAAGCCCACCTGTACCGGGTGCCACTTGGTAGACTACTAACACTACCTACAAACACCAGAAACTAGTTGCAACTCCTGGACAGAGATCATGTTGATTAATAAGTCGAGAGAGCTTGGAGCGCCCGGAGCCCAATGTGTGGTAGTAACTGATCATGGATCACAAACACAGAACTCAGTTCCTGAGGACGGCTGCAATGAGACAACCCACCATGTACTCCTACATGGCCTCTCACCGCTACCTTTACCAAATCGTGTTCTGACACTTAGCTCACACACAGTAGGACATGTTCACACGCCTCTGATTCATCCCCGATGAATCAGACCTGACTCAACTCTAAGCAGTAGCAGGCATGACAAACAAGCATGAATGAGTAGGCACATCAGGGCTCAAACAACTCCTACTCATGCTAGTGGGTTTCATCTATTTACTGTGGCAATGACAGGTCATGCAAAGGATAAAGGGTTCAGCTACCGCAGCAAGTATCAAATAAGTCGTTGTTGTCCTAATGCAGTAAAAGAGAGCAGGAGCGAGAGAGTAGGATTGTATCGGAATGAACAAGGGGGTTTTGCTTGCCTGGCACTTCTGAAGATAACATTGAGTCTTCATCAGTGTCAACGATCACATCATCGGTATCACGTCTATCGAGAGGGGACAAATACCGGCAACACAGAAGGGAACACAATCAATGCAATGCACAATATGATGCATGATCATGACATGGCAAAATGAATGTGTTTTGGGCTAATGCATCTAAAACCAGATTAAATGAAGTTGGTTTGAATCCAAGATTCAAATTCAAACTCCATATGTGGTTATTTAAATGTCATTCACTTCATTTGCCCTAAACAGTAGTGATAAGTTGTTCTAACATGCATGTAAATGGTACAGATGGATTCCTTGAATTTTTCTGATAATTTTTCATATATAAATTATTTAATTTGGAGTTACGGTTGAATTTCTATGATTTATTGAAGTTTTAGCTATTTTCTGGAATTTCCTGATTATTTTTAAATCCAGAAAATACTTATTGCGTCAGCCCCACGTCACAGTGACGTCAGCAGGGTCAACTGGGCGCCCCAGGTCAAACCTGACGTGTGGGGCCACACGTCAGTGACACAGGAGCTAATCCCGGTCAAACCCAGCGCTAACTGAGGTTTGACCAGGGGTGGGGCCCACAGTCAGTGGCCTAGGGGGTTGGTTAGGGCATCATTAGTGCTAATTAAGCGTGCCACGTCGGCAGTCGCCGGAGTTACGCCGGCGGCGACCCAAAACGCGGCGGAGACGCACCGGGGTGGCTCGGGTTTTGTCTATACTGCACCGTTCGGTGCGCCCTTTGGCTCTACGGAGAGCTGGCGCGATGGCGCGTCGGATGGTCGTGGTCTCTGGGCCTGGGGTGGCCGGAGTCGACGGTGGCAAGCTCGGTTGCGGCCGCCGGAGCTCGGGTGAGACATGGGCGACCACTAGGGGGCACGAGAGGGCGAGCTGCGGCAGGCAACGGGCTCGTGGAGACGTTCTGAGCACGATGGTGCACTCGGGTGGGAGCTCCAGTGGCTGCAGTGACGGCGGCGACGAGGTCAGCGGCGGCCGGAGTTCGGCCGCGATGGAGCTATGGCCTAGAGCTCGCAAACGCGAGGGGAAAGAGAGGGGTTCTGCACGGAGGCTCACCGCGAGGTCGATGAGCAGCTCGGGGGTCTCGGGGAGGCGTCGGAGGCGGCGAATCGACAGCGGCGGTCCTCGGTGGCCGAGGAGGGGAAAAGCGTCGAGACGGCGCTTCGGGGCTTCTCCGGTCGCGTGAGCCAACGGAGAGGTCGAGGGAGACACTGCGGAGCTCGGGAGCGCGTCGGGGAGGAGAGGGGGTGGCGGTGGCCGCGAGGGCAGCGAGGGTCAGCGACGGTGGCGCTCGGCCGGTTGTGTGCGAGAGGGACGGGGAAGGGGAGAGGCGATGGGAGAGGTCGAGGGGGTTCCAGGGGGTCGGGGCAGCGCCGAGAGGATGACGCGAGGCGTCGCGGTGTCCAGGCGATGCAGACGAGCAGGGTGGTGGCGTGGCAAGCTCGGGCGCGTGCGCCGAGTCCCTCCTCTGCCTACTGGCGCGAGGAGGAAGGCGACAGGGAGGAGGAGGTGGGCTGGGCCGGAAAGTGCTGGACCAGCACAGGAGCTGGGCCGGCTCTGGTGGGCTGCACGGGTAAGGCCAGGTAACTTCCTTCTCTCTCTCTCTCTCTTTTATTTCTATTTCAGTTCTGTTTTCTTTAATTGGCACTGAATTTTAATTCAAACAGAATTTGAAAACAGTGCCAAAACTCCCCTGGATATTTTTAAGTCACTTAATGGACTTCTCCACACATAACAAAAATATCTGAGGTCATTTGAAAGTATATTCATTATATATTATGAATATAACTCCAAATTCAAATAAAATATTGATTTAAAATCAGAGCCCAATAATTCCTTAGAAATGTCCCAAAATTTTGGTTTGATTTATAACTCTTGCCAAAATTGTCAGAGCTATTTCTAGGCATTTTGGATTTACTGATTGCAATTTTAGGGTTTCTTGCCCCTCTTTTATTTAAGTTTTTGAGGCTTCCAAAATTCCTCAGTTCAAGTTTCAAAAATTTAAACATGATGCTCAGATGGAAGCAGGCATAGGACAGGCCAGAACTAGGGATGTGACACCAATATCCATGTCAAGGATCCTGGCAACACAACATACCACCATGATGAATGGTGATGGATAATGCAGATGCAAAGGAAGATAACACTTTCTCAGCTTTCACCTTAGCGAGGCCAAGGAAACAAAATCTGTATGATCGACCGGGGGACATTTAGCGCTCCGCTTCTAATGTTCTCCTTGATGTGCTAGCCTAACCCATTCATTGAAATGGTTTGGTATCTAGAACATCAAGTAGCAGGTCAGACTCGGGGAGCTCAGGAATCCATAAGGAATAACTACTGGAGTAAATCCTATGTAATCCTTATGGGGAGGTGGCCAACTTACTCAATCAAGATACTACAATAATAGGTCTTCCAGTTGGGTGTGTTGGCCACGACATCCACTTTACCGGGTTACAGAGAGACCAACATTATAGCTCTTGGGAAAACGTCCCAACCATCATATCTGCGTGAGATTCAGATCTGGTTGGTGTCAGGATATTACAGACTCATCGAGTCTAGAAAGAAAAGAAAGTTTGCAACACAAATCGACGGGATGACATTGTGAGATTATCAGGAAATGGACTATGGTAGTAAGCTCCAAAACATGAGCCGGTTCTGCTACAAGCGTGTGAACACGTTGTCCTAGACAAGCATGGCCACCTGGTAGTCTTACAACGAAGCACTACCGAGTTCAGGAGGGAACCATCAATGAGGATATCGAAGTCCTTGCGTAAGTCTAGCTCCTAAGAAGAAACTTCTTCTCCTTGAACAAACCAATCAGTGGCTTGGTGTGCTAGGAACACATATGGAGTGGAGGTAATTAATCTACCAAACCATAGAATACTTCGCACATATGCATGACTGATTTGGGATGATTCCAAGGGAAACAAAACAAACCTTTCTCAAATTCATGGCGGCAACTTACATCGAGTGCACATGAATTAGAGGAAGTCACTTCTTTCATCCAAACATATGCTTCATGAACGAAACACAAAGATAATGCTTATAAAGTTTCCAATACTAGTGTAGCGTTTAACATGAATCATGGGGGAGACAAAATGCTGCTGATGGGCTCAACAACAACTCATCGGTATTTCCATATCACTGGACTTCCACCATCATGTGAACGATGTGATAGTGTTGGTCAGACCAAAAGATGTAATGGTGTATGCTCGAGGGATCAACCACGAGTAAGACAACATTACGAACATCGTTGGTTCTGATTTGACTTGACGATAACCCATACTCAAGTCAAAGTTTTGTCAAGGCAATAGATCCAACAACTGATCACAAGGACCAATTGATGAAGATATCACCTTTCTTCAGCACACACACACACACACAAGGATATCCCTTAAGAGTGAACTAATTAGATTAAGCTTTTATCTTCCAACTCTCCAAGTTGTTGTTTTAGCTTATCCAATTAGTCCAGGGGTATCCAACACAGGTTCTTGGGGAAAAGTGGTTTATCGGAAAACCAACTTGATCATGAACTCAACATAACGGCCAGGTGACAACCTGGTAACACTTCCGAGAAGATATTTGGAAAATCACGAACCACTGATATGTTACTAAGTTCGAGATCAATCTTGCTTTCAAGGCAAGACGATGTGATCAAAAGAGCAAGGGTTTGGCAGAATCCTAACTCATCGATCGAAGAGTGCACCAGAAATAAGGACTAGGTAGCACAATCTATCTTAGAATGATGATTCAATAACCAACACGCTAAGAGTGATATTAATGTCCATTAACTACCAAGCAACACGGTTGCTAGGAGTATTGATTTCGCACTTCATGGTTCACTTGTCGGTATTCCGGTTGCAACAACACGGAACCGAGGGATGAACAAAAATGGTAAGAAGTATCACTGCGTCAAGAATTCATAAGAGAAGGTGCAATTCTCATGACGTTCCTATCATAAAAGGGGTAATACTCCAGGGTAGAACAGAGCAAAAGCTGGATGGCATTTGATCTGCAGAACACAACTACTTTGACCCAATCCTGGATATGGATGAGGTACTGGAGTTTGTTTCTCCTAGTCATTCCGGAATGGAATGGCTTGACGGATCACATGAATAATAGGCATCGATAACACCAATGCACAACTACTCTTGACCAACAATTGATGGACGAGGTTCAGAATACAAGTAAAGAGGGACAACTCAAAGGAACATATAATTTTCTGAGTTGTGGATGCATGGATTAGTATGTCGAACGAGTTCAACATATTTCTTCCAGATAACCCATGCAGAAAGGTAGGGTTGGCAGAGTCACAACATAGAATGGAGAACTCATCAGGATCACTCTGTCGTGACCTTTTTGTTCAAAAGAACTCCTGCCAAGAATGGCTCATGATAATTGGAAGAAGGATGTACCACGAACCTCGAGGACTATCGCAAAGGTTACTAATATCCTAAAGGAACTAGCAACACTATCAACATGAGATAAGTAGGGTGAATCTCGGGTTCAAGAACCCATGAATAGAATACCTACCACTACATGGAATCACGGGATGCTTTTGAGAATGATGGCCAGAATCACACACTGGGAATACAAAACATGGCTAGCTCACTAGGTGACTCCCTAAAACACCTAGGGTCATAGTAATAGCTCCAACATATATGTCGAGGCAACAGAGTACCTCAACTGACAGGTAGTGTGATTAATCTGGCCCAAATGGACATCAGGAACAGGGAAAAGGGTTTGCAATTGCATCAGACTATTTAGAAACCTGGGATGACTCGGACAGCATAACGGCTATAAATGCTCAAAAAGACTTGAGACATCCAGAAAAATGGTGGCATAACCACTCAACATCATAATATCAAGGTTCTGAGACCAACTGTCAACATACGGAAGTAGTAGGAACGGAACTGAGGCTTGAAACTATCAATTCTATAAGTCTATGGATTAGTAACACGTCATCCTGATAGATAGATGAGAAGGACTAGTTCTTAATCCCCGTAGAAAAGAAGAGGTTGACTCAGATCAGAAGGGCATAGGGTAAAGGAGTAAAAAGAGCCTTACGTTCCCTTCCACAATCAATTCCCGTACATATAACTAGAGCATTTCTAGACACAACTTCGACCAGTTTGGCTTGGTAATCCTACAAGCAGTCAGGCTCTGATACCAACGCTGTCAGGACCCCGATTCCAAGTCACATCGATCTAGCCGGTAACACCTCATATCACTTTGCGGCCTCACGCACGGTATTCCCACGGGTGTCGCCTCACCATGGCCCGAGACCGTTTGCGCCTTTTGGCTCACGTATATGATAGTGTCACTAGCATCCATATGACAGAGAACCCGGGCCGACATGGCTAGTTGTGAACCCAAAGCGGCGCTAACCCATGAGGACATGCATACATGAATCACATCGAGCATGTCGGTCATCAACGTGTGAATCCGGGCTGTAGCACTAGGCTAACAGGACTCCGGGAACCCGGGCTGTAGCAGGCTAGGCAGGACTCCGGATGTAACCGCGTGACATTTCCCCGAAGGGACAGACACAGGAACAAAGTGAAACACATGCCGGCCAGTCAAGTGTCCTAAGCAGTAGTGCTGGGCTAGCAGGACTCCGGTGAACCGGGCTGTAGCGGACTACTATGGCTCATGGAAGCACTAGACTACATTTCCCCATAAGAGAGGCTGCTAAGGATAAACAACTAGATTGTCGGATCCCACACATACCAAGCATTTCAATCATACACACAATATGCTCGATATGTGTAAATACAACATGGCATCACAACATAACTCTACAACTCAAGTATTTATTCATTAGGCTCCGGGGAGCGAGATATTACAAACATGGGTCTCATGACCCAACAATCATAGCATACAATGAAAAGCACATGCGTAAGCTTAACATGTCTGAGTACAGACATCTACAAACGAAAAAGGCTAAGAAGCCTGACTATCTACCAGATCCTGCCGAGGGCACAAGATCGTAGCTGAGGTATCAAGCTAAACGTCGAAGTCCACGCGGAACTACTAGCGAGACTGACGTCTCTCTGCAAAACATAAAATAGGCAAATGTGAGTACAAATGTACCCAGCAAGACTTACACCAGAACTAGCTACATATGCATCGGTATCAACAAGGGGGGGGGGGTGGAGTTTAACTGCAACAAGCCAGCTTTGAATCAGTGGCTAACCTGAACTACGATTGCAAGCAACTCTTTTGAGGTGGCGCACACGAGTCCACATATTCACCATTCAATACACCACTATGGAACTGCTCCCGTCTCCCTACGAGAAGGCCATCCATAGCACTCACACTTATCTTGCGAGTTTTAGAGTATCCACTTTCACTTGTCTATGAAATATGCAAGGGGTCCAAGTTTACATATCCGAGGAATCCGGCTATTCGAATAGATAATGATAACCCTGCAGGGGTGTACTTCTTCACACACGCTCCCACCACTTACCATCGTTTACACGACATGTACTCGGCAACCTTCAAGCGGAAGCCCAACGAGGGTGTCGGCCACGGCCTACCTAAACACTTAAGTCTCTAGTCCAGGTTTATCGCCTATCCAGGTTCCATCCGCAGGGAGTCCGGCCGAGGTTTCCACATACGGCCCCGAATGATGTGAACAGGGTTCCCGAGGCACCAAACGGGCGCCCGGTACACCGTGCCACGGTGTATCTACCGCAACATAGCCCACCCCTAGGGTCAGCGCTACGCACGGCCGCCAACACATAACCTACAAACACCAGAAACTAGTTGCAACTCCTGGACAGAGTACTAGGGTGATTAAGAAGCCGAGAGGGTCAATTAAGGATCCTAATGAGTGGTAGTAGCTATTCATGGATCACAGACACAGAACTCAGTTCCTGAGGACGGTTTCAATGAGACAACCCACCATGTACTCCTACATGGCCTCTCACCGCTACCTTTACCAAATCGTGTTCACACACTTAGCTCACACACAGTAGGGCATGTTCACACAACTCTGATTCATCCCCGATGAATCAGACCTGACTCAACTCTAAGCAGTAGCAGGCATGACAAACAAGCATGAATGAGTAGGCACATCAGGGCTCAAACAACTCCTACTCATGCTAGTGGGTTTCATCTATTTACTGTGGCAATGACATGTCATGCAGAGGATAAGGGGTTCAACTACCGCAACAAGTAGCAGATGATCGTTGTCGTCCTGATGCAGTAAAAGAGAGCAGGAGTGAGAGAGTGGGTTTGTATCAGAATGAACAAGGGGTTTTTGCTTGCCTGGCACTTCTGAAGACAATATAGTTCTTCATCGGTGTCAACGATCACGTCGTCGGAAACATCGTCGTCTGAGAGGGGACGGTTACCGGCAAACAGGGAAGGACACAATCAATGCGATGCAACAATATGATGCATGATCATGACATGGCAATATGCTGTTGACTAAGCTAATGTAACTAACAACAAGTTAAATGGAGTTGGTTTGAACACTAGGTTCAAATTCAAATTCAAACTATGAATTCAAATAGTGCATTATCATGTTTTGGTCTAAACAGTGAGGTTAAGTTGTTCAAACATGCATAAAAATGCCATAAACAGATTCCTTGAATTTTTTTGATAATTTTTCATATATAAATTATTTCATTTGGAGTTACGGTTTAATTTCTATTAATTTTGGAAGTTTTGGGCATTTTCTGGAATTTTCTGAATTATTTTTAATCTAGAAATGACTTATTGCGTGTCGGTGTACTAGAATAGGGGTACCCTAGTACCCCGAACTTGTGCACGGGCAGTTGCAGCACCCCGCGGCAAGGCTTGCCGGACGAACGCCGGGATCCTCAATGGTTCCCTTGGAGCCATTCAAGAACAAAATATTTAAGCTCAGGAGACAAGGCCCCGGCAAGAGGAGCTTGCCGGGAAGGCCAACCAAGGCACTTCAAGGAACTTGCCGTGACGCGCCACGCGCTTCGGCAAGGCAACAAGGCCCCAGCAAGAGGAGCTTGCTGGGAAGGCCAACCAAGGCACTTCGAAGCCCGGTGAGCGACAAGCTTCCGGACCCGACAAGATAACAACAGCGGCAAGGCGCTTGCCGCGGCAGGCGGTCACTCTGTGCCCACCCTCCAGCGCATCCACCAACGTGTCGCTCTGGGGGCCTCTCCAGGCGCGCGTGGCGGGAGGCTGTGCAGCCAGCGGTGCGCAGTGACATGCGAAGCTGACAAGATCGCCATCGTGGCGAACGGTGGCGCCCCTAACGGTCCTTTTCTGTACTGTTCGGGTGACTCAGACAGGCATTTAATGCCCTTGTCCCCTGCCGTCAGGGTTAGGTAGGGTGCACTGTACAAGTAACTATATCAACTACCTTGCTTTTTACGTTTGTAGCCTCCTCTGCGTTGCCACCTGTCGGTGACCCCTTTAGCGTATAAAAGGAGGCCCATGCGCAACGTAGAGGGGGTTCGGACGGGAAAAAAGGCTCGACTCCCTCCGAAGCCAGAAAACCCTTAGCTCTCACGAGCAAGAACACCAGTTAATTAGACAAGCAGCAGTAGGAGTGTTATCTCTCCGGAGAGCTCCGAAGCTGGGTAAACTGCTCGTGTGCTTCGCCTCGATATGCTCTTCATGCGATCTCCGCCCCCCGCCGAACCGAAAGGGGCCCGGTCCGCCGGCCCCATAGGTGTCGAAGGATCAGTTTCCCCGACATCTTTGGCGCGCCAGGTAGGGGTCGTCGAGATTGTGTGAACCTGATCCGGCATTCACACGAGCTAGATCTTCATTCCCTTCATCAACATGCCACCAAAGAAGAAGACTTCGGCGGTAGCCGCTCCGTCCGTGTCACTTCCGCCACCGTTGGAGCAAACGGGTGGTGGAATGGACGCCGGCGGAAGAATGGACGTCGACAAAGAAGCTCATGATGCCGCCAGGTCCAAGAACAAGGCTGCACAAACCTCGGCGACTGTACATGTTCCGCGCCACTCTCAAGAGGCGCAAGACCAACAGCGTCATGGCACTAGCAATGCCATACGCATGATAGCCCAAGACCAAGCTGGTGGATCTCGGGGCGCTCAAGACCAGCATGCGCGCCAGCATATCAGCACGAGCGGGGCACGGTCGCCTGGACGGGATACTGCTCCTTCTAACATAGTTAGAAGTTCGAGCACGTCCCGCTCCTCGCGCCGTCCGCCACTGCCACCCACCACTCCAGCAGAAGCATTGGCACGAGCTCAACTTCTCCTAGATTACCCTCCGACGTCGGACAAGATCGACGAATGGAGGGCCACCATTCAGAGTCTCATCGGCTACGCCAACGGCGACACTCCACGGCGGCCGAGCGCGTCGCCGCCGCGACAGGGTTGCCGGATGCGAGCCGGTGGCGACGAAATGGGCGGAGGTGCAACTACCATGCAATCACCGCCCCGAAGGCCAAGATCGCCGACTCGCCGGATCCACCTCGACAGCGACTCCACTGCATCGTCGGATCCACGAGCTCGTCGCGATCAGTGCCAAGTTCTTCATGATCGACAACAAGAAGACACTCGAACCCGCATCGAGCGCCAAAGAGAAGTGCGACGTCAATCCGACAAGCGCACTGGGCCCTCTATTGACATGCATGCGCCAGGGGAACCAGACGATCTGCCGTACGCGGTAGGTTGTCCTGCGTTCACTCGTGAGCTGTGGCAAGTCCAGTGGCCCAGCACAAAGAACTTCAAGCCAGACGTACCGGAGAAGTACAACGGCAAGACGCATCCGTCGGAGTTCCTCAGCATCTACACCATTGCAGTACAGGCTGCCGGGGGACGAGATGACAAGATCCTTGCCAACTACTTCCCGCTGGTGCTCAAGCCCAACGTCAGATCCTTGCTCATGCACTTGCCGGACAACTCCATATCCTCTTGGGCTGATCTGTGCCATCAGTTTGTTGGTGCCTTCACAGGCGGACTTAAGCCTCATGGCCAGGAGAGTGATCTTCATCTGCTCTCCCAGAAGGAAGGAGAGCCCCTGCGCAAGTACATTCAGAGATTCAGCAGTGTGCAGCACAACATCCCAGACGTCCACCCTGCCGCGGTGATCAGCGCGTTCCATCAGAACGTGCGGAACCGCAGGATGCGGGAGGAAATGTCGATGTGCAAGATCAGCGACGTCAGTGAGTTATATGCACTGGCTGACAAGTGTGCACGTGCTGAGGAAGGGAGGAGACTCCCGGGAGAAAATATAGGAGCGGGAGGATCTGACAGTGAAGATGCTGCCCCGACAAGGAAAAACCGGCGGCAGAACAACAGAAGGAGGAAAGGCAAAGAAGTGCTAGTTGTTGAGGCCAGGCGCGGTAGAGTGACAGCAGCTTCCGCAGCAGCTGCTCCTCCTCAGGCTCACCGCTGCTGCTGCTGGGCGCGTCAACCAACGACAGTCCAGCAGAGGCGAGCACCTCCCCGTCGAAAGTCTCCCCCTCGACCGGTGCCCTGGAGCTCGTCGCCCAGGGTAGCTTGATGAAGATATTGTCACCGGCCTTCAAGTAGGCGCCGGGCTGGGGCTCCTCAGAGTCCGGCTCCGCAGAAGCGGCAGAGGGATCGGCGGTCGGCGCAGCGCCCGACGCTCCTGTGGCCTCAGGGTCGTCAGTACGATCGCCCGACCCCTCGCCGCCTTCTGCAGCGGCAGCCCCGGCGGCCTCCTTGCCGGCGGTCTCATCAGCACCGGCCCCTTCCTCGCCGGCGCCCTCTGTCTCCATTGGCTCAGCCGCAGATGGGTCTGAAGAACGAAGAAGGGAGGAAAATCAATCAAAAATCCAAGAGAAGAAAAACAGAAGAAGCAGAACCCAAGGGAGAGTTTCTGGGCAAGTGGATTACCTGCGCCAAGATCTGCATTTGCGGCCTCGGTCGCCGCAGGATCAGCAGTGCCGTCCCTTGCCGGAGAGTTCCCCCTTGCCGGAGAGCGCTCCCTTGCTGGGGACTCCTCCCTTGGCGGCGCAGTCGAAGCAGGTGGCACTTCGGGACCAGCTTCCGGGCGCTCCTGATGAGACTGCTCTGCTCCTGCACAAGTCAACAAGCAAGATATCAACAAAGGAAAACGCACTCAAGCGCGCCCGGCAGCAGAAGGCTAAACTATGAACTTACGCTGGGGGCTGCGCTGGGGGCTGCTTTGAGGAGTGATTGCCGGGTCCGTCAAGGTGGTCTCGGACCCACCTCCTACTGACATGATGGGGTCATCTTCGATGACGATCACCGCGGCCTTGGCCCTCTTCGCCGCTCTCTGGGCCAGCATTCTGAAAAGAAAGGAGTCCATATTGGAGCAAGTCAGATACAAGATATAAACAGCAAGATTGAAGAACTACAAGAGCACCAAAGAAACTCACTCTTCTTCCTCCTCGTCGGAGCTGAGCGCGGAAAGATCAAAGTCCGGCCCTCCTCCGGTGCGGCGAGGTGGAGGAGTAGGATCCCTTGCTCGCTTGGCGGGGGCGGTGGAGGTGGCCCGGGAAGATCCCGTTCTAGTTGCCGCTGTTGCGTGAGGCGCTCCTGCGGCAACATTGCTTGCCGCGGTAGAGCGCGTCGCACGGCTCGGCGGCTGTTGACCCGGCTGCCGCCCCGCTGCGTCCCTGGCCCTACGAAGGCGCCTTCTTGGCGGGGCCGGGGGCTCCGCCTGCAGCAAGTTTTCTGAAGGCTCGGGCTCCTCCTCGCCGGCCTCTCTCGGCTTGGCTTCAGAACCGGTAGGCTCCTCCTCGTCCATGAATTCCGCGCGCTCGGCAAGGTTTGCCGCCTCCGCAGCCTCCGCCTCCTCCACAGTGAACCCAAACGCGCCCGCGGCAGCTGCGGCCGCAACCTCTTCCGCCCTAGTGGCGATGCGCTGCAGCTCCTCGTCGGTGGTGTCACGGGTGAGGCTCTTCTGCTCGTTAGCGTGGACCGGCACCTCCTCCAAGTTGTCGAAGAACGCTTGCACAACGTCATCCGTAGGCTCTTGCCAAGTTGGAACGATTCCATGTGAATCGCACAACAACATCATGGCGCGGATCCGGTCAAGCAAAGAATTGTTGGACAGTGGAACAACGCCCCTCGGCAGCGTGAATGGATGCTGGGGGTCGCGTTTGAATAACTCCAAGAGCATTGCGTCCAGCTCCAAGACGGTGAAGTTGTAGTTGAGTCCCGGCCGCAGCCTCATGATGTCTGCCGAATTCTTGAATTCCCAAGCGGGCCTCCCCCTCTCCTGCAGGGGGCAATGCGGCGGCGGAGGAAATCTGCCCCGACAGCACCTACGGTGAGCCCGGCAAGCCTGAGGCGAAGAATCCTAGTGATGGCGATCTTCAGCCTCTCGTCTTCCGGGGCCACGTTACTCCAGTCATTGCCGCGCACTATTGGAGTTTGGCGCACGACGGTGAAGGGCTGCGGATTCTCCTCGACAATCCAGCACCACTCCGCTCTCCACTCATCCCACTTGCTGCGGAGCTCACCCTCCAAGTACGCCTCCTTCTTGCCGACTCTCGAGATCCAAGCAATCCCTCCGGCAAGCGGCTCTCCTCTCTCTACCCGAGGTATGAAGTAGTGGCGGAAAAGGGCAACACTAGGGTGGACTCCGACAAAGTTTTCGCACAAATGTGCGAAAACTGCCATGGTCAGGACAACGTTGGGGGTGAAGTCAAGGAGGCGGAAGCCATATGTGTTCATGATATCACAGAAGAACTCCGAGAAGGGCGGGCAGAGCCCGCAATAGAAGAATAGTGCGAAGAATGGGTACCCGTTTGGAGCCGACTCCGAAGCAGCGGCCGGGAGTACCCTCGTGCGCGGATGCGCACATGTCTCCGTCGCCCAAAAAAGGTAGAAGTACTCCCTCAGCTCCTGCACGCCGAGCTGAGGGGAGAAGACCGCCCGCTCCTTCCGTAGCGCCGCGAGCCGCTGCGCCTCGGCCGACTTCACGCCCTTTCCCTTGTCGGCTTTCGGGGCCATGGCGGAGGTGGTGAGGGAGATCGACGGCATGGTGATGCTGGTGGCAATGGGGGGCGGAGCGCTGCTCTCTCGGCATCAAGAAGAAGGGGGGAGCGGCGGAGGTTCGTGAAGAAGAAGTAGCATCAACCAGCGAGGAGGAACGAACTGCCCCTGTTTCCTCTGCTTATAAAGAGGGACGGGGCCGACGTTTTGGCCTTCCGAATAAACAACCACCCACGATCTCTCCCACGATGCCGCATTCAACGCGTGCCATTATGGGAGAGCGCGGTGGATGCGGAGCGAGATTCGGCGTGGCCCAGCCCGCGTGTGCCCGTGCCCTGTCTTGGGCCTGGCCCAACAGCACTCGGCACCGTGTCTGGCCCAGGCCCGGGGGCTCCTGTCGGTGTACTAGAATAGGGGTACCCTAGTACCCCGAACTTGTGCACGGGCAGTTGCAGCACCCCGCGGCAAGGCTTGCCGGGCGAACGCCGGGATACTCCATGGTTCCCTTGGAGCCATTCAAGAACAAAATATTTAAGCTCAGGAGACAAGGCCCCGGCAAGAGGAGCTTGCCGGGAAGGCCAACCAAGGCACTTCAAGGAACCTGCCGCGACGCGCCACGCGCTCCGGCAAGGCAACAAGGCCCCAGCAAGAGGAGCTTGCCGGGAAGGCCAACCAAGGCACTTCGAAGCCCGGTGAGCGACAAGCTTCCGGACCCGACAAGATAACAATAGCGGCAAGGCGCTTGCCGCGGCAGGCGGTCACTTTGTGCCCACGCTCCAGCGCATCCACCAACGTGTCGCTCTGGGGGCCTCTCCAGGCACGCGTGGCGGGAGGCTGTGCAGCCAGCGGTGCGCAGTGACATGCGAAGCTGACAAGATCGCCATCGTGGCGAACGGTGGCGCCCCTAACGGTCCTTTTCTGTACTGTTCGGGCAACTCAGATGGGCATTTAATGCCCTTGTCCCCTGCCGTCAGGGTTAGGTAGGGTGCACTGTACAAGTAACTGTATCAACTACCTCGCCTTTTACGTTTGTACCCTCCTCTGCGTTGCCACCTGTCGGTAACCCCTTTAGCGTATAAAAGGAGGCCCATGCGCAACGTAGAGGGGGTTCGGACAGGAAAAAGGCTCGACTCCCTCCGAAGCCAGAAAACACTTAGCTCTCACGAGCAAGAACACCAGTTAATCAGACAAGCAACAGTAGGAGTGTTATCTCTCCGGAGAGCTCCGAAGCTGGGTAAACTGCTCGTGTGCTTTGCCTCGATCTGCTCTTCGTGCGATCTCCGCCCCCCGCCGAACCGAAAGGGGCCCGGTCCGCCGGCCCCATAGGTGTCGAAGGATCAGTTTCCCCGACATCTTTGGCGCGCTAGGTAGGGGGCGTCGAGATTGTGTGAACCTGATCCGGCATTCACACGAGCTAGATCTTCATTCCCTTCATCAACATGCCACCGAAGAAGAAGACTTCGGCGGCAGCCGCTCCGTCCGTGTCACTTCTGCCACCGTTGGAGCAAATGGGTGGTGGAATGGACGCCGGCGGAAGAATGGACGTCGACGAAGAAGCTCATGATGCCGCCAGGTCCAAGAAAAAGGGTGCACAAACCTCGGCGACTGTATATGTTCCGCGCCACTCTCAAGAGGCGCAAGACCAACAGCGTCATGGCACTAGCAATGCCATATGCATGATAGCCCAAGACCAAGCTGGTGGATCTCGGGGCGCTCAAGACCAGCATGCGCGCCCGCATATCAGCACGAGCGGGGCACGGTCGCCTGGACGGGATACTGCTCCTTCTAACATAGTTAGAAGTTCGAGCACGTCCCGCTCCTCGCGCCGTCCGCCACTGCCACTCACCACTCCAGTAGATGCTTTGGCACGAGCTCAAATTCTCCTAGATTACCCTCCGACGTCAGACAAGATCGACGAATGGAGGGCCACCATTCAGAGTCTCATCGGCTACGCCAACGGCGACACTCCACGGCGGCCGAGCGCGTCGCCGCCGCGGCAGGGTTGCCGGACGCGAGCCGGTGGCGACGAAACGGGCGGAGGTGCAACTACCATGCAATCACCGCCCCGAAGGCCAAGATCGCTGACTCGCCGGATCCACCTCGACAGCGACTCCACTGCATCGTCGGATCCACGAGCTCGTCGCGATCAGTGCCAAGTTCTTCATGATCGACAACAAGAAGACGCTCGAACCCGCATCGAGCGCCGAATAGAAGCGCGATGTCAATCCGACAAGCGCGCTGGGCCCTCTGTTGACATGCATGCGCCAGGGGAACCAGGCGATCTGCCGTACGCGGTAGGTTGTCCTGCGTTCACTCGTGAGCTGCGGCAAGTCCAGTGGCCCAGCACAAAGAACTTCAAGCCAGACGTACCGGAGAAGTACGACGGCAAGACGCATCCGTCGGAGTTCCTCAGCATCTACACCATTGCGGTACAGGCTGCCGGGGGACGAGATGACAAGATCCTTTCCAACTACTTCCCATTGGTGCTCAAGCCCAACGTCAGATCCTGGCTCATGCACTTGCCGGACAACTCCATATCCTCTTGGGCTGATCTGTGCCATCAGTTTGTCGGCGCCTTCACAGGCGGACACAAGCCTCATGGCCAGGAGAGTGATCTTCATCTGCTCGCCCAGAAGGAAGGAGAGCCCCTGCGCAAGTACATTCAGAGATTCAGCAGTGTGCAGCACAACATCCCAGACGTCCACCCTGCCGCAGTGATCAGCGCGTTCCATCAGAACGTGCGGAACCGCAGGATGCGGGAGGAAATGGCAATGTGCAAGATCAGGGACGTCAGTGAGTTATATGCACTGGCCGACAAGTGTGCACGTGCTGAGGGAGGGAGGAGACTCCCCGGAGAAAATATAGGAGCGGGAGGATCTGACAGTGAAGATGCTGCCCCGACAAGGAAAAACCGGCGGCGGAACAACAGAAGGAGGAAAGGCAAAGAAGTGCTAGTTGTTGAGCAGTCCGGCAATGGTGGCGGCGCCAAGGAAGCCAAAGCTGGTGACTCTGGCAAGGAGATTGCCGCGGAGGTGGCGGTCGCCGACAAGCAGGACAGCACCAACAAGCAGTATTGCAAGATTCACCGCACCAAGGGCCATGATCTCCAGAACTGTAAGAAAGTCGAACAGCTTGTTGAGTAACAGAAAGTTGAATACGAGCGGCGCGACAAGGAGAAGGCCCAGGAAGGAGCTGGTGGATCCGGCAAGAAACGTCCCGGCCGAGGAGGACGCCGCGGCAAGGCCAAGCAGCGGCAAGGAGACAGACCTCCCCGCGGCCGCGACAAGGATGAAGATGATAACGACGATGAAGACATGGATGACGAGGAGACTGATGAGCAGGAGTTCCAGAAAGCCACAGATGTCCTGTGCGTTGACGGTGGTGCTTCTCTGCATACGTCGCACCGTCAGCTCAAGTAGTGGGTGCGGGAAGTTAATGCAGCAGAACCACCCATCGAGTCACGCAAGCCTCTGAAATGGTCCGACACGCCTATCATCTTTTATATTGAGGACCACCCGGATCGCATAACTGCGGTCGGGTGCTTGCCGATGTTGGTTTCACCAACAATCCGCAACCTCAAGGTCACTAAGATGCTAGTTGACGGCGGGGCCGGCTTGAACCTGATCTCCTCCGCGGTGCTCCAGAAACTCCAGATCCCTGACAGCGAGCTCGAAGAGACCGGCACATTTCAAGGAATCAACCCGGGAAGGAGCAAGCCAAAGGGAAAGATCACGTTGCCGGTAACATGTGGCAGCGAGCTGAACTTCAGGACTGAGAGGGTCACGTTTGATGTTGCCGACTTTCCATTACCTTACAATGGAATCCTTGGCCGCCCGGCACTCGCCAAGTTAATGGCAGCCTCTCACTATGCGTACAACGTACTGAAAATGCCAGGCCCGATAAGTGTCATCTCTGTCCCTGGCGACAAGAAGGATGCTCTTATCTGTGCCGAAAAGATCTACCGGGAAGCAGCAGCCGCAGCAGAACGCAGGACACTTGCCGCTGAAGCTCCCGGGGGGAAGAAGAAGACCAAGTCCGGCAAGAGCTCTGACGCCCACTCTGGCAAACGCACCTCTTCAGAGTGCTGCGCTACCGTCGAGGACGCACCATCGAGCTCCACCTGAGACCAAGAAGGTGTCCGCCAAGGAGGGCGGCACTGGCGGTACCTTCACCATCAGCGCCACTCTTGACCCCAAATAGGAAAGCGCGCTCGTTGCTTTCCTGCGGGCGAATGTCGACGTGTTTGCGTGGCAACCGTCTGATATCCCCGGTGTTCCCACGAAAGTAATTGAGCACCACCTTGCCGTCTGTCCTCATGCGCAGCCCGTCAAACAGAGAGTCAGGAAGCAGGCAGTAGAGCGCCAAGAATTCATCGCAGAAGAAATCAAGAAGTTGGAAGCAGCAGGCCTTGTCAGAGGAGTGCTCCATCCCACATGGTTGGCCAATCCTGTTGTTGTGCGCAAGGCTAACGGGAAATGGAGACTTTGTATTGACTTCACTGATGTTAATAAAGCTTGTCCCAAAGACCCATTTCCCTTGCCGCGTATTGACTAGATTGTTGACTCCACAGCCGGATGTGATTTGCTTTCATTTCTTGATGCATACTCAGGATACCATCAGATCTTCATGGCAGAAGAGGATGAAGAGAAAACCGCATTTATCACCCCGTGTGGCACGTACTGTTTCGTACGGATGCCTTTCGGTTTGAAGAATGCTGGTTCAACATTCGCAAGGGTAGTCCATCATGCTTTTGAGCCGCAAATGCACAAAAATGTGGAAGCTTACATGGATGACATAGTGGTCAAGAGCAAGAACAAGGCGACCCTGATTCAAGATTTAGACGAGACATTTGCAAATCTGCGCAAAATCAACCTCAAGCTTAATCCCGAGAAGTGCGTGTTTGGAGTCCCTTCCGGCAAGCTTCTCGGGTTCTTTGTGTCTCAGCGGGGAATTGAAGCCAATCCCGATAAGATCAAAGCCATTGAGCAGATCGAAGCACCAAAGCGCGTCAAGGATGTACGAAGGCTTGCCGGTTGCGTGGCTGCTCTCAGCAGGTTTATCTCTAGATCTGCTGAGCGCGCCCTGCCATTTTTCAAAATTTTGAAAAAGGGAGGTCCAGTAAAATGGACTCCGGAAGCGGAGGCTGCGCTGCAAGACTTGAAGAGATACCTGTCCTCCACTCCAACGCTTGTCGCACCTAAACCGCAAGAGAAGTTGCTGCTGTATATAGCGGCAACCAATCAAGTAGTTAGTGCTGCATTAGTGGCGGAGAGGGAGGCGGATGATGAGCCAGCAACCACGGCAGATCCATCCAGCGACAAGCAGGGGGCTTCGCCGACAAGCTCTGGTCCCGACAAAGATGGATTTGCGCAGGAGTATGATAAGATGCCGAAGAGAATGGTGCAGCGCCCAGTTTACTTTGTCAGTTCTCTTCTGCAGGGGGCTAGATCAAGGTACTCTGGTGTGCAAAAGTTGCTTTTCGGCCTCCTCATGGCCTCGAGAAAGCTGCGCCATTACTTCCAAGCACATGAAATCACAGTCGTCACTCGCTTTCCGCTGAAGAGGATACTGCAAAATCCAGAAGCAACGGGCAGGATTGTCGAGTGGGCGCTGGAACTGTCAAGCTTTGGCCTCAAGTTTGAGAGCACTTCAACTATCCAAAGCAGAGCATTGGCGGAGTTCATAGCAGAGTGGACGCCAACCCCAGATGAAGAAATTCCAGAAACAAGCATCCCCGTCAAAGAGGCAAGCAAAGAGTGGCTGATGTACTTTGATGGTGCCTTCTCGCTACAAGGCGCCGGTGCAGGCGTGCTGCTTGTCGCACCCACCGGAGAGCACCTCAAGTACGTAGTCCAGATGCACTTTCCCAAGGAGCAAGCAACCAACAATACTGCAGAGTACGAAGGATTGCTTACCGGACTCAGAATCGCAGCAGACCTTGGGATCAAGAAGCTCATTGTCAGGGGTGACTCACAGCTTGTCGTCCGCCAAGTGAACAAAAACTACCAGAGTCCATTGATGGAAGCATATGTTGATGAAGTGAGGAAGCTAGAAGAGCACTTTGACGGCCTACAAATGGAACATATCCCGAGAGCTCAGAATGACATTGCTGATGGCCTGTCAAAGTGCGCCGCACTAAAGTTACCTGTGGAACTAGGGATCTTTGTGCTTAAGTTGACTCAACCATCCGTAACACCATCAACTGGACAAAGCAAGAAGAGGAAGTTGGTTTCTGGTGACTACTTTCCGGCAGAGCTCCCCGAAGCCGCCGCCAAGAAAGTCCCCAAGATCAACACCAACGATGCTGAGGGGCAGTCTGCTCCGGCAAACCTTATGGTTTGTTCCGTTGAAGCAGACGCTCCCGACAAGTTTTGTTCCGACAAGCTTGCCAGGGAACATCAAGCTCCGGTAGGGCCACAAGTCCTTGCCGTAGAAGCGGATGTTCCCGCAGTAGCAGATGTGCCTTTAGTCCTTGTTGTCGAGCCACAAGCTCTAGCATGGGCACATCAGATTGTCCATTTCCTTCAGACAGGAGAACTTCCCGAAGAACAAGAAGAAGCGGAAAAAGTAGCCCGGCAGTCAAGTATGTACCAGTTTGTCGATAGCATACTGTACAGAAGAAGACTCAACGGTGTGAAATTGAAGTGTATTCGCCGGGAAGATGGACTAAAGCAGTTGGCAGAGATACATGGAGGCATATGTGGCCACCACATTGGCGCAAGGGCACTTGTCGGCAAAGCTTTCCGGCAAGGTTTCTTTTGGCCGACAGCCCTCCAAGATGCAACTACACAAGTAACCAAGTGTGAAGCGTGCCAGTTCCACTCCAAACAGATACACTAGCCAGCTCAAGCTCTCCAGACAATCCCTTTATCCTGGCCGTTTTTGGTCTGGGGGCTCGATATCCTCGGCCCCTTCCCCCGAGCTGTCGGGGGCTTTGAGTACTTGTACGTCGCAATCGACAAGTTCACAAAGTGGCCGGAAGTGCAGCCAGTGAGGAAGGTGACAGCACAGTCAGCAGTCAAGTTCTTCAGGTCAATTGTTTGCCGTTTCGGGATCCCTAACAGGATCATTACCGACAACGGCACGCAATTCACGAGCCGCACCTTCATGCAGTACGTCCAAGACCTTGGCGCCAAGGTCTGCTTCGCTTCTGTTGCTCATCCGAGAAGCAACGGTCAAGCAGAGAGGGAAAATGCTGAAGTGCTGCGCGGGCTCAAGACCAGAACTTTCGACAGGCTGCACAAGTGCGGAAGAAACTGGATTGAGGAGCTGCCGGTAGTTCTTTGGTCGATCAGAACGATGCCAAATCGAGCCACTGGCCAGACACCTTTCGCTCTAGTCTATGGAGCAGAGGCAGTTCTCCCCACGGAACTCGTATACGGATCGCCTCGAGTGCTCGCTTATGATGAGCTTGAGCAAGAACAGCTGCGGCAAGATGACGCGCTGCTCCTTGAGGAAGATCGTCTTCAGGCTGCTATACGAGCTGCTCGATACCAGCAAGCTTTGCGCAGCTACCATAGCCGCAAAGTTAAGGCCAGAAGCTTCGAGGAAGGCGACCTTGTTCTTCGGCGCGTTCAGTCCGCCAAGAATTCCAACAAGTTGACGCCGAAGTGGGAAGGCCCTTATCGGGTGAGACAAGTCACAAGGCCCGGCGCTGTCCGCCTTGAGACCGAAGATGGCACTCCGGTGAGCAACTCCTGGAACATAGAACATCTTCGTAAGTTTTTCCCATAGGGCGCGGTTGCCGGAACCCCGTTCCGGCAACCACCTTTTGTACAAGTCTTGCCGCTGTTGCATGTAATCCTTTGTACAAAGCCGGGCGCAGATCCCGTGCATAAAAAGAACCCCATGTGCTCCGCACAACTTGTCCATTTCATGCATTAGTTCCTCTCTTGCATGCGATTATCTGACACTTTGTGCAGCACCTACATCCGGTAAGCAGAAACGAGCCGAAGAGCTCCATATTATTATTTTCTCTTCTTTCTCCTTTTTTTAAAAGGAAAATAAGGTTCCCTC
>NC_041392.1:154653459-154858915 GCF_002162155.2 Triticum dicoccoides | reverse complement strand
GTCATTCAAGCAAAGACTTGCCTTATCGGGAAGCAAACGACAGAAAAGCTAAGTTGCCAAAGTTTGAGCAATCAATTTTTAAATTTTTTAAGTTATCTTCCTCGAACGACCCTGCTTTGTATGGAAAACCTGTGCACGGAGGAACCGACTCGTGGCTAGTTGCTCCCTTACTTTGTTTCGAGTCCGCTCAACAGCTTAAGTGTGCTGCATCTAGTCGCGACAAGGTTTCTTGTCGGAAGCAGCACCGCCAGCAGGCTGCTGAAGTTCCGCACTCAGCACTCGCGGCTCGGGTGCCTGCACCGACAAGTTCCCTAGAAGTGTAGGGTAAAAACATACAAAGGAAGGAATCTAGTAAAGGAAATAACATAGCAATTGATAACAGAAATAAAGTTATATTACAAGATAACTTGTCGCAGCTCTAACAGAATGTTTTCATAACATGATTAGAAGCGGCAAGGGAAAAGAAGGAATGGACGGCCTAGTCTACGCGTCCGCCCTCGACCCTCTTGATCTCGCTCACCTTGTCCACAATGGGTCTGACAAGGGCCTTGAGCGCATCCAGATCGGCGTCAGGCGGCAAGGACCTGAGGACGTTGGTGAAGCTGAGGCCTGGGTTGCGGAAGGCCACCTTCATCAACACCTTCTGGAGAACCCCGGCACAGATTTTGCGCGACTCATCGGCCAGCTGCTTTGGGATCCTCTCTCGGAGCCGCTCGAGTGCCGTCGCCACGCCCTTGAAGAACAGGCTGAGCTTGGCGCTGGGTTGAAGACTCGGAAGGATACCCAAAATCCTCCATCCCCAGCTGCGCCAGCTCCTCGTTGATGACTGCGGCAATGTTCACCAGACCCTCGGTCCAGTGCTCCACAGTGTCTCTGAACGAGTTCTGGGTAACTGCAATGCTCTCCAGCAGCGCCGCGTCAGCCTTGACCTTCTCCGACAAGGTCTTCTCCCGTTCCTTGGCGGCCTCCAGCGTCTGCGTCAGCGTGGCCAGCTTCAGCTCCAGGTCTGCTTTGGAATCCTTGGCGGCGCTGAGCTCCTTCCCCCTCTCAGCAAGAAGACCTTGCAGCTCACCGTGGGTGGCAGCATCCTTCTCACGCTCGCGCTTGAGCGCGGCAAGCTCCTCACCGCTCTTCCCAATGTTGGCCTCCAGCTGCGCCACCTTCTCCTCCAGCTCTTTCTTGGCGGCCCCTGCAATTGCCGCAGCGTCCTTTGCCTCCTTGAGCGCCCCGACAAGTGCTTGCTCACGCTCGGCGAGCTCTTCCTCGTAGCTGTCGAGGTTGGCCTTCCGCTGCACTAGTTCACCTTCCCGCGCGGACTGCTTCTCGGTGGCCAGCCTTTGCTCCTCCTCAGCTTCAGCCTTCTCGAGAAGGAAGGCCGTGCGCTCCTCGTCGAGTCGCTCCCGCTCCTGCGCCAGGGACCGGAGAGCTTCTTGATTGTGGCCCTGGAGCTCCTCCGCGCGTTTCTCCATGTCAACTCCCGCCTTCGCGACAAGCGCTTCCCGGGAAGCCAGTTTGGCTTGCCGGGCGCGGTAGAGTGACAGCAGCTTCCGCAGCAGCTGCTCCTCCTCAGGCTCGCCGCTGCTGCTGGGCGCGTCAACCAACGACAGTCTAGCAGAGGCGAGCACCTCCCCGTCGAAAGTCTCCCCCTCGACCAGTGCCCTAGAGCTCGACGCCCAGGGTAGCTTGATGAAGATATTGTCACCAGCCTTCAAGTAGGCGCCGGGCTGGGGCTCCTCGGAGCCCGGCTCCGTAGAAGCGGCAGAGGGATCGACGGTCGGCGCAGCGCCCGGCGCTCCTGCGGCCTCAGGGTCGTCAGTACGATCGTCTGACCCCTCGCCGCCTTCTGCAGCGGCAGCCCCGGTGGCCTCCTCGCTGGCGGTCTCATCAGCACCGGCCCCTTCCTCGCCGGCGCCCTCTGTCTGCATTGGCTCAGCCGCAGATGGGTCTGAAGAACGAAGAAGGGAGGAAAATCAATCAAAAATCGAAGAGAGGAAAAACAGAAGAAGCAGAACCCAAGGGAGAGTTTCTGGGCAAGTGGATTACCTGCGCCAAGATCTGCAGTTGCGGCCTCGGTCGCCGCAGGATCAGCAGTGCCGTCCCTTGCCGGAGAGTTCCCCCTTGCCGAAGAGCGCTCCCTTGCCGGGGACTCCTCCCTTGGCGGCGCAGTCGAAGCAGGTGGCACTTCGGGACCAGCTTCCGGGCGCTCCTGATGAGACTGCTCTGCTCCTGCACAAGTCAACACGCAAGATATCAACAAAGGAAAAAGCACTCAAGCGCGCCCGGCAGCAGAAGGCTAAACTATGAACTTACGCTGGGGGCTGCGCTGGGGGCTGCTTTGAGGAGTGATTGCCGGGTCCGTCAAGGTGGTCTTGGACCCACCTCCTGCTGACACAATGGGGTCATCTTCGATGACGATCACCGCGGCCTTGGCCCTCTTCGCCGCTCTCTGGGCCAGCGTTCTGAAAAGAAAGGAGTCCAGATTGGAGCAAGTCAGATACAAGATATAAACAACAAGATTGAAGAACTACAAGAGCACCAAAGAAACTCACTCTTCTGACTCCTCGTCGGAGCTGAGCGCGGAAAGATCGAAGTCCGGCCCTCCTCCGGTGCGGCGAGGTGGAGGAGTAGGAATCCTTGCTTGCTTGGCGGGGGCGCTGGAGGTGGCCCGGGAAGATCCCGTTCCAGTTGCCGCTGTTGCGTGAGGTGCTCCCGCGGCAACATTGCTTGCCGCAGTAGAGCACGTCGCACGGCTCAGCGGCTGTTGACCCGGCTGCCGCCCCGCTGCGTCCCCGGCCCTGCGAAGGCGCCTTCTTGGCGGGGCCGGGGGCTCCGCCTGCGGCAAGTTTTCTGAAGGCTCGGGCTCCTCCTTGCCGGCCTCGCTCGGCTCGGCTTCGGAACCGGCAGGCTCCTCCTCGCCCATGAATTCCGCGCGCTCAGCAAGGTTTGCCGCCTCCGCCTCCTCCACACTGAACCCAAACGCGCCCGCGGCAGTAGCGGCCGCAACCTCTTCCGCCCTAGTGGCGATGCGCTGCAGCTCCTCGTCGGTGGTGTCACGGGTGAGGCTCTTTTGCTCGTCAGCGTGGACCGGCACCTCCTCCAAGTTGTCGAAGAACGCTTGCACAACGTCATCCGAAGGCTCTTGCCAAGTTGGAACGATTCCATGTGAATCGCACAACGGCATCATGGCGCGGATCAGGTCAAGCGAAGAATTGTTGCACAGCGGAACAATGCCCCTCGACAGCGTGAATGGATGCTGGGGGTCGCGTTTGAATAACTCCAAGAGCATTGCGTCCAGCTCCAAGACGGTGAAGTTGTAGTTAAGGCCCGTCCGCAGCCTCATGATGTCCGCCGAATTCTTGAATTCCCAAGCGGGCCTCCCCCTCTCCTGCAGGGGGGCAATGCGGCGGCGGAGGAAATCTGCCCCGACAGCACCTACGGTGAGCCCGGCAAGCCTGAGGCGAAGAATCCTAGTGATGGCGATCTTCAGCCTCTCGTCTTCCGGGGCCACGTTGCTCCAGTCATTGCTGCGCACTATTGGAGTTTGGCGCACGGCGGTGAAGGGCCGCGGATTCTCCTCGACAATCCAGCACCACTCCGCTCTCCACTCATCTCACTTGCTGCGGAGCTCACCCTGCAAGTACGCCTCCTTCTTGCCGACTCTCGAGATCCAAGCAATCCCTCCGGCAAGCGGCTCTCCTCTCTCTACCCGAGGTATGAAGTAGTGGCGGAAAAGGGCAACACTAGGGTGGACTCCGACAAAGTTTTCGCACAAATGTGCGAAAACTGCCATGGTCAGGACAGCGTTGGGGGTGAAGTCAAGGAGGCGGAAGCCATATGTGTTCATGATATCACAGAAGAACGCCGAGAAGGGCGGGCAGAGCCCGCAATAGAAGAATAGCACGAAGAATGGGTACCCGTTTGGAGCCGACTCCGAAGCAGCGGCCGGGAGTACCCTCGTGCGTGGATGCGCACGCGTCTCCGTCGCCCAAAAAAGGTAGAAGTACTCCCTCAGCTCCTGCACGCCGAGCTGAGGGGAGAAGACCGCCCGCTCCTTCCGCAGCGCCGCGAGCCGCTGCGCCTCGGCCGACTTCATGCCCTTTCCCTTGTCGGCTTTCGGGGCCATGGCGGAGGTGGTGAGGGAGATCGACGGCGTGGTGATGCTGGTGGCAATGGGGGGCGGAGCGCTGCTCTCTCGGCTTCAAGAAGAAGGGGGGAGCGGCGGAGGTTCGTGAAGAAGAAGTAGCAGCAACCAGCAAGGAGGAACGAACTGCCCCTGTTTCCTCTGCTTATAAAGAGGGACGGGGCGGACGTTTCGGCCTTCCGAATAAACAACCACCCACGATCTCTCTCATGATGCCGCATTCAACGCGTGCCGTTATGGGAGAGCGTGGTGGATGCGGAGCGAGATTCGATGTGGCCCAGCCCGCGTGTGCCCGTGCCCTATCTTGGGCCTGGCCCAACAGCGCTCGGCACCGTGTCTGGCCCAGGCCCGGGGGCTCCTGTCGGTGTACTAGAATAGGGGTACCCTAGTACCCCGAACTTGTGCACGGGCAGTTGCAGCACCCCGCGGCAAGGCTTGCCGGGCGAACGCCGGGATCCTCCATGGTTCCCTTGGAGCCATTCAAGAACAAAATATTTAAGCTCAGAAGACAAGGCCCCGGCAAGAGGAGCTTGCCGGGAAGGCCAACCAAGGCACTTCAAGGAACTTGCCGCGACGCGCCACGCGCTCCGGCAAGGCAACAAGGCCCCGGCAAGAGGAGCTTGCCGGGAAGGCCAACCAAGGCACTTTGAAGCCCGGTGAGCGACAAGCTTCCGGACCCGACAAGATAACAACAGCGGCAAGGCGCTTGCCGCGGCAGGCGGTCACTCTGTGCCCACGCTCCAGCGCATCCACCAACGTGTCGCTCTGGGGGCCTCTCCAGGCGCGCGTGGCGGGAGGCTGTGCAGCCAGCGGTGCGCAGTGACATGCGAAGCTGACAAGATCGCCATCGTGGCGAACGGTGGTGCCCCTAACGGTCCTTTTCTGTACTGTTCGGGTGACTCAGACGGGCATTTAATGCCCTTGTCCCCTGCCATCAGGGTTAGGTAGGGTGCACTATACAAGTAACTGTATCAACTACCTCGCTTTTTACGTTTGTACCCTCCTCTGTGTTGCCACCTGTCGGTGACCCCTTTAGCGTATAAAAGGAGGCCCATGCGAAACGTAGAGGGGGTTCGGACAGGAAAAAAGGCTCGACTCCCTCCGAAGCCAGAAAACCCTTAGCTCTCACGAGCAAGAACACCAGTTAATCAGACAAGCAGCAGTAGGAGTGTTATCTCTCCGCAGAGCTCCGAAGCTGGGTAAACTGCTCGTGTGCTTCGCCTCGATCTGCTCTTCGTGCGATCTCCGCCCCCCGCCGAACCGAAAGGGGCCCGGTCCGCCGGCCCCATAGGTGTCAAAGGATCAGTTTCCCCGACATTGCGTTAGCACTGCATCATGCCTGCATCAGCAAGTCAAAGCAGCGGTCTAGGTCAAACCTGACCAATGGGGTCCACTGGTCAGTGACACAATGCTGGCATGAGTCACTAACGTGTGGGGCCGGTCAAAGGCCACGTCAGCAAGGTTAAAGCTGACGCGTGGGTCCCGCAGGGTTATGACTAATCTAAGCAGAAATAAAGCTGGGGTTAATTAGGGCGTGGGGACCATTTGTCAGTGAGCAAGGGGGGGTTAATTAGGGCGTGATTAGCCCCTAATGACGGCGCCACGTCAGGGAATGACGTTTTGCCGCCGGTGGCCAAATCCCGCGGCGGTGGCTCGCCGGCGTTGGTCGGAACGGTGCTACTGGGCACCGTTTCGCACGTGGTTTGCGGCTACAGGTAGCTGGGGGTGCGGTGCATCCATTGGTGGTGGTGGTAGGAACTACAGTGGTCAGGATCGACGGCGGCGACCAAATCGGCGGTGGCCGGAGTTCGGACAGGTGCGGTTTGGCGCTAGGGGGCACAGGAGGAGCAGCTGGTGGGTGAAACGTGCTCCCGGGGGTGTACTGAGTACTGTGACATGCTTGGTTTGGACGGAGGCCGGCCAAAACGACGACGGCGACATGGCCGGCGCCGGCGAGGTCTCGGTCTAGACGGGAATGAGAGGTAGAGCTCGAATTAGCGCACGGGTGTAGGGGGTAATGGTTTAGAGGCTCACAGTGCATCGCATGGATGGGTCGGCAGCTCGAGGGAGGCTCTGGAGACGACGGAGTGGCGACGGCAATCGCCGGAGTCCGAGGAAGAAGACGGAGCTGATGGCGGTGTTGTAGGGGCTCCCGTGGGGCGTGGCTCGGTGAGGAGGAGGAGGGGGTCGAGGCGGAGCCTCTGAGCGCGTCGGTGAGGCGTGGGGTGGCCGGTGGCCACGGCGGTGCGCGTCGGTGGCGACGGCTACGCTCGGCGGTTGTGAGTAAGAGAAATGGAGGAGGGGGATGAGCGAGGGAGAGTGCGAGGGGTTCCAGGGGCGTGCGTGGCGGCGTTGGGGATGTCCAGGGCGACGAGGGGGCAACCAGGCAGGCAGCTGCCGGCGTGGCACGCCGCGGCACCGTGGCTGTCTTCTCCTCTGCCTTCTGGCAGGAGGAAGAAGACGCCCCTGCCCTCGGTGGGCTGGGCCAGGTGGCTAGGCTGCCAGCTGGGCCGGCCAGGTGGGCTGCAGGTGAGATTACTTTCTCTCTCTCTCTCTTAATTCTGTTTCTGTTTTCTATTTATGTTATTTTGTTTTGATTTAGTTTAAATACTAAATCATTTTATAAAATCCTGAAAATAAATATGTGACTAGAATTAAAATATCCCAAACCACATAAAATGTTCCAGAATTATTTGACATATATTAATTATATAAAGAATATATATCCAATGCAAATAGTTATTTAATTAATTCAAAGGCCCAAAATAAATATCTCTGAGATTCCAAAAATATTGTTTTAAGTTTTACCTCTTGCCAATATTTTCAGAGACTAAGAGGAACATTTTCTTGGACTTCTTTGAAAAGATTTTAATGTTGATTATTTTTGAAGTGATTTATGAGGGTTTCAACTAACCTCAATTCAACTTTCAGAATTTAGACATGATGCATGATGCTCACTCGGGTAAATAGATACAAGCAAATTCTAGGGCTGTGACACAAGCTTTTGCCCGGATTAAGGCATTGATCGCACTGGTTCGAGCAACAGATTTCTTCAGTTCTTCAACCCAGGCAGGAAGCACCGACAGTTTCATCAGAGTGTCTTGAATCAAAGTGGGCGCTGGTTTGTTGTGGGATGCAGTACAGATGATACGCTATGCACCAGTGTATAGTTGTTCGATCAATGTATAGGCGGCTTTCAATTTCTTCCGCACATCTGACCCCAAGTGACCAATGCGTGTCCCTGAAATATCATAAAGGGTCAACAAACCGGCAGCTCTGTAAGACAGCAGAATCAATTCAGAAGTCAAACTGTCTTACCAAAGATAGCAGTGGTCATGGCATGCACGTGCCGCTTTATGCTGGTTAGTTCATCCGCCACCGGTTTTAGTGCAGCCTCGGCATCCTCTGCTCGTTTGATTAAAGCGGACTTTTCAGTGGCCCAATCCGCCCGCTTCTTCTTGAAGCTCTCCTTAAGCTGTTCCATGGCGCTTAAAGCGCTGGCTAATTCCTCTTTTGCTTTGGAGGTTTCAGCTTGTTGGGATTTTAGGTTTTCTTGGAGATCGGCGACTTGGCTTTCTTTCGTCTTCAGCTCAGCCTGCATGCAGACAGTTATATGCTTCAACAAAACGGTACAAGGATTGAAGTACCAACCACATAACAAGTTATGCACTTGGCACTTGGGGGCTAATGCATATTCGATCTTCATCTTTCAATTGCTTACAAAGTCCCAAGATCAATACAAGTATTCAACTTGGCACTTGGGGGCTAATGGCTATTTGCTCGTATGTATTCTGATGCGGCAATCTCAATTACTTAAAGTCCCGGTTTAACTACGCTAATTTGAACCGACCCTTGGGGGCTACATCAGCGAATTTCAAAGCATTAAGATTTATATTAGTAAGTCCCAGTTTGAAAGAAGATTACAAACCAACCCTTAGGGCTAGGAGAATCAGCAAGAATTGAAGCATACAAGCAGGAAAGAGCATATGGAAGTTACCTCATATTTATCTTTCATCATGTTAACCAGACCGGCTTCATAGTCACGACTGGTATACAGTCGGTTCAGGTAGCCGGAATGGATATCTTGGGCGTTCAGAGCAGCGTAAGTCGCCAGATCAGCATTCTACTTGCCTTTGCCAAAGGCAGCAAATCCTTCCTTGGCAGTATGTTTGGACAAAGCGACAGGATTGCTTGGCTCTGTATGGCCAATGCCAGTAATGACAACCTCATCATCCTTGGCATCACCGATTTGCACTAGGGCTATTGGCTTGTCAGTAGGCTCTGTTGGACCGGTGGATTTCTCAATCCGGATGGAACTTGTGGGCTGATTGACAGGACTGGAGGTATCAATAGGTCTCTCTTCAGCAATAAGATCGTCATCTTGCTGCGGCAGATCATTGGGTATATCCTCAGGAATAGCTGCTTCAAGATCTGGTGTTTTGCCTGGTTCAAGGACGGCATCTTCTTCGGCCGCTTTGTCCAGGCGAGCCTTCTTGCTTGGCCTAGGCTTGGCCCTGAAAGGAATAACAAAATGAAATACATCATATGTTCCAAGGTGATCTACTGCAAATATTATGATAAGTATAGCTTACCCAAGCACCGTTTTGAGCGGTGGCAGCTGAGTAGCCGATGACTCGCCAGAGGATGAGTGGGAAGTAACCTGGTAATCGGAGTCAGATGGATTAAGAGGTTGACGAAAGCAGCCCGCTTTAGGACAAGCACTGACAAGCAAATTAGAGACCTCTGAGCGGCGTTTCCAAACCGGACTGTTCGGTAAACCGGCGGAGGTAACTACCTGGCCGCTGTGCCGGGTGGTGCGATGAGCTTCGTGCTGTTGGGTCTTCATAAGAAATTTGGGATCCAAATAAGCAAGAGGATGAGAACATTTAACTTTCCGGTTTGCTTGGCGGATTTTTAGTGAAGGCAAAGGTTTTGAATCGGAAGAGAGAATAATTACCTCTGCAGCATCAGCGTGGCTGGCTTCAGCATCATCCTGACAAATATCATCATCAATAAGACGCATGAAAAATAAGCCAAGTGAGTCAAGCCCTACCTCAAGGTCCAGATTATCCACATCATCATCAGGGGCCGGATTAGAGGATGCAGTGGTTCTTTTCCTGTGGGCAGTCTTCTTCACAACTTTAGTCTTTTGCCGGGTTGCTCTTTCCGGTTTGTCTGGTTTTTCTGGTTTCTTCTATGGCAGTTTCTTGCTCCAAAACGGATCATTGCCCTGGTTACACAGACACTGATATTAAACAATGACCAGATATATCAATAACAGATTCAACAAAAAGAAAAATCAAAGTCTTACACCTGGCGGTTTGTTGGTGGCACAGAAGGGAAGCAAGCCATTTTTAGCACAGATGTGTTCCGGTTCATTCAGCATCTTATTCACAGCCTCTGTGATTTCTTCATCGGTGAGCTGGATGTTGGAATGTCGCAGTGGGTCATCAACACTGCCAGTATACTCGCACATCAAACCGGAGCGCTGACTAAGGGGCAGTATGCTCCATGATATCCAACAGCGAGCGAGATCAACCCCTGTTAAACCGTTGGCCATAAAGGCTCTGAGCTTCGACAGTTGAGGAGCATATTTGCTTCTCTCCTGGGCAGTCAACCTTTGCGGAAAGGGGTGTGTATTGCTGAGCCGCTCCGGACGAAAGCCAGGCAAGGGATTCTCACCAGCAGGGGAGGTGTCTTTGCAATAGAACCATGTCTGATTCCACTCTTTGGGGTGGCTGCGCAGTTTGGTGTGAGGGTATGTGACCTCTTTCCTTTTCTGAATCGCCATGCCACGCAACTCCGTATTGGAGCCGTTAGTAAACTCAGTACGGCGGTTTAGATGGGAAAGGTCTCTGAACAATTCCACTGTGGGCTCCTCTTGAAAGAACGCCTCACAGAGCACTTGGAAGTGACACATGTTTGTAACAGAGTTGGGGCCAGTGTCTTGTGGATGGAGTTGGAAATCGGCTAAAACATCCCGGTAAAATTTAGAACCGGGCGGCTTAAAGCCCCGGGCTAAGTGATCTACGAAAACGACAACCTCTCCTTCTTGAGGTGTGGGAGGGCATTCTTTGCCAGGAGCCCTCCAATGGATGGTATCTTTGCTGCCTAAAGCGCCGATCTGGACTAAATTGTCCAGTTGAGCCTCTGTGACGTGAGAAGGAACCCAATTGCACTCATATACTTGCTTGGCCATGATGAAATCTACAAGGCAGAAGATCCCGGTTCAAAAATGCATTGATTAAGGTACATTGGTATGTGCAATGTTAAACCGGAGACAGATCTATCTAAACCGGAGTTTTATGAAGCAACAACATCTCGCAGTTCAACAAGGGGACTAATGGTATATACCGGTTTGGCAATTTTTTCTACAAGGTTAAACCGCCTGATCTAAGCATTGAAACAGCTGAGATTGCGGATGGATAAGTATGCAGAAACAGATTTCACAAGATTTCTCTACAGCGTTGGATCTGAAGCAAGTTCAGAAAATAAGAAAAATATTCAAAAGCTCAAAGCAGAACAATATTGAATCAATGGGCAGAAATATATGTGAGATCTATGGTCTTGGGCATGAAACTAAAGGCGGATACTAAAAGCTACCGCTACACAGAGTAGGGTTCACAGATGCATCCAGGAGCTAGTATATGAACACGAACAGGTGATGAACACTGCAAGAACACGAAACCCTAGAACAGATCTGTGTTGAGAAGAGCAGAAGGCTTACCAGAGTTGAGGAAGACACGGAAGGTTGCCGCGGTGCTCTGGTGCATTCAGGTTGATGCAGGGGCCAAGGTTGGTGCAGAAGTTGACGGCGGCGGCGGAGCTCTGAGGCTGGCGACGCGAGGAAGACGAAGAAGAAAGGCACGAAGGGGAGAAAAGAAATGACCCTTCGGTCCTATTTATAAGGCAAAAGGACATGTGTCAGACGCGACAATCAAGGGGCCACAAAATGGAGCTATCGCCTCGATTTCCGCAGATCTATTAAACAAGGAAGCATAATGGATAGCTTCGTTATGACATGTGACGTCACTCCGGTTTACAGCAATCAGAGAAGATGACATCATGGCGGTTTACCAATTTATGAGAAGATGTTGAAGATGAAGTTTTTGCTAAAGGATTGACATGAACCCGTTCAAATCAATCTGGGGCCTAATGTTGGGGATATTACTGCTGCGCGTAAACCGGCCTATCTGGGCCAGGTCAACTTCATCAGTAGTTCAAGAGTGCTAAAAGCCCAAGAAGACAGATGAGGGCCTAAGACCCGTAGTCGGTTTAAGACTTGTAGCTGTAAACCGGCATTTGTATATAAACTTGTATTGTAAGTTAGGAATAAGGAGAGACCAACCCGGATACGAATATGGACCGGAGTTAGGACTTTGTGAACCGACGGGCGTCACCCGTGTATATAAGGGGACGACCCGACGGCGGTTCAAGGACAACAGACAACAACTCAAGACATAGGCGAAGCTTGTTTGCTCCCTAGTCATCGAAACCCCATCAATTCCATCACAACTAGACATAGGATTTTACCTTGCTTGAAGGGGCCGAACTATTATAAACTCTCTTGCGTCCCTGTGTCCGCTTTAACTCCTTCAAGCTAACCGTTGCGATGGCTCCACGACTAAGTCCTTTCTCTAGGACATCTGCCGTGACAAAACCACGACAGGTACAGAAGGTTGCGACGGTGGAATTAGGTTTTCGTGTTGCCCTCTGATGTTTTCAGGGTACATAGGTATATATAGGAGGAAGAAGTAGGTCGGTGGAGCCACAAGGGGCCCATGAGGGTGGAGGACGCGCCCAGGGGGGTAGGCGCACCGTGCCTCATGGCCTCCTCGTTGATTGCTTGACGTCCACTCCAAGTCCTTTGGATCACGTTTGTTCCAAAAATCACGCTCTCGAAGGTTTTATTCCTTTTGGACTCCGTTTGATATTCTTTTTCTGCAGAACACTGAAATAGGCAAAAAAACAGCAATTTGGGCTGGGCCTCCAGTTAATAGGTTAGTCCCAAAAATAATATAAAGTGTATAAATAAGCCCATTAAACATCAAAACAAAATATATAATAGCATGGAACAATCAAAAATTATAGATACGCTGGAGACGCATCACCGGCTTTAGCTGTTCGGCCGGCAAGAACCATGGGCGAAAGCGCTGGCATGTAGAGATCTGCTAAGTTGGATCGGCACTAAGTTTTTTGACTGGGCACCACCGCACTAAGTTGCCGCACAACCGGCTGTGTGCCAGCCGACCCAGTGGGTGTTTCGCTTGCGCTCAACGTTCGAAAAAGCCTAAGTATTGCGCGCTCCTCCCCAAGGCCAAACCCCTGTCATAGACTGGAACCCGGCTATTCGACTAGCGGGATGGTGTAAGTGCATCTAGTGCCACCCTTAGTTGGTTTTGGAGTATTGACGACAAACTTGGTTGAGGGACTAATGTGTTTGTGAGAATTGCAGGATAACACAGGTAGTAGTCCCATATTGGTTCGGTTTACCTACCAGAGATGACCCCTAAAAATGTTTGAAGACAATGGTGGTCTGTGAAGATATTCACAGTGAAGATTATGACCTGAGAAGACATTCACATGAAGACTACGGAGTGCGAAGACATAGTTGTTTCGTAGTTTCCTTTTCTTCTTTGTTATAGGAACCACCGTACTGTTAAGTAGGGTCCAAGTGAACAAAGTTAGAGTGACTGAAGTGATGCTCAACCAAATCCTATGTCTTCGAGCGAAGACAATGAGAGCAAATCTTATCCAGAGCTGGATGAGTCAGCTTTACTTGTAGCCCAAGTCAAGCTGTCGCGTGTGTCTCAAATCTGACCGTTGGACACATGTCAGTTCCTTAGTGACCTAGGGTCATTTCAGACAAATCAGGTCGGGTTGCCTCCTGGCTATAAATAGCCCACCCCCTACACCATAAATTGGTGGCTGCTCAGAGTTAGTGCACAACTTTTGTCGTTTGAGAGCAACCCACCTCCGAAGCATTTGAGAGAGAGATCCTTGCGAGGACAAAGCCCAAAACACCCAGCCAAAGAGTGTTAGGCATTAGTGAAGTCTTTCTGTCTGCATGATCTGAAGACTTGTTACACTTGAGGACTATGAATCCTCCAGCCAGTTAGGCGTCGCGTTCTGAGCATCCAAGAGTCATTGTGGATTGCCGGTGAACGAAGTCTGTGAAGGTTTGGAAGTCTACCTTGAAGACTTACCAGAGTGATTGGGCGAGGACTGTGTGTCCTTAGCTCAAGAGGAATAAGGTGAAGACGCGGTCTTCTGAGTTAAATCTCAGCCTCCCTAACCAGACGTATAGTTGTCACAACAACTGGAACTGGTCTACCAAATCCTTGTCTTCACCAAGCAACTGGTTCTATCCTTCACTTCCTTTTACTTTATAGTTTGTCTTCGTGAAGTCATTGACTACTTGCATGATCTAAATGTCTTTACTGCTTGAAGTCTGTTTACTGTTTGGCTTCATACCATCTTCCATCCTGATCCATACTACCTAGCTGCTGATAGTCTTCGTGCTTTCACTTCATTGCTTACTTGACTATGGCCTGAATAGTGTAGTCTACCTACCATTGCATATTAATAGGTTCATTTATAGTATTGGTCTTCAAAACCCCTGTGTATTGAAGACTTTCATAAAAATCGCCTATTCAACCCCCTCTAGTCGATAACTAGCACTTTCAATTGGTATCAAAGCAAGGTGCTCCCTTGTTCTGTGTGATTCAGTTTAACCACCTGGAGTTTTAGCTATGTCGACTGCAGGGTTAATCAAGGTCTCCACTGCGTGCCCTGTCTTCAATGGCACCGATTACCCCTACTGGAAGAATAAGATGCGTATGCATATTGAAGCCATTAATGTCGACCTCTGGTATGTCGTCAAGAACGGTGTTCCCAAGGTTGGTGAAGGTGTCATCGCTGCTGATGTCAAGAGGTTCATTCAACTGGACTCGACCGCCAAGAACATCATCTGTGGTCACCGGACCAAAGGACAGTACGACCGTGTGAGTGCACTGGAAACTGCGAAGCTAGTCTAGGACTGGATCCCCAAGGTCAACGAAGGCATCTCAACCCAGAGAGACTCAAGGATTGATGTTCTTCGCAACCTCTTCAACCTCTTCAAGAGAAACGAAAATGAGAATGTGAAAGTGCTAGTGATCGACTAGAGGGGGGGGGGTGATGAAAGTCCTCAAAACATGGAAGTTTCGAAGACAAACGATAGAAATAAACCTATTACCATGCAGCGGAAGGTAGACTACACTAAGCAATCCATAGTCAAGTATTCAATGAAGTGAAAGCACAACGACTAATAGTAGCTAGGCAGTATAGATCAGGTAGGAAGATAGTGTGAAGCCAATCAGAACAAGCGGTCAATTAGTGAAGACAAAAGATAATGCAATCATACAATGACTTCACTAGAGCCAACCATAAGTAAAGGAATGGGAAGGATGAAACCAGTGACTTGTTGAAGACAATGATTTGTTGGACCAGTTCCAGTTGCTGTGACAACTGTACGTCTAGTTAGGGAGGCTGAGATTCAACTCAGAAGACCGTGTCTTCACCTTATTCCCCTTGAGCTAAGGACACCCAGTCCTCGCCCAATCACTCTGGTAAGTCTTCAAGGTAGACTTTCGAACCTTCACAGACTTCGTTCACCGGTGATCCACAATGACTCTTGGATGCTCAGAACGCGACGCCTAACCGACTGGAGGATTCACAGTCCTCAAGTGTAATAAGTCTTCAGATCACACAGACAGGAAGACTTAAGTGATGCCTAACACTCTTTGGCTCTGGGTGTTTAGGGCTTTATCCTCGCAAGGAATTCTCTCTCAAAGGCTTCGAGGTGGGTTGCTCTCAAACGACAAAAGCCGTACACTAACTCTGAGCAGCCAACAGTTTATGGTTGTAGGGGGTTGGCTATTTATAGCTACTAGGCAACCCGAACTGATTTGTCCAAAATGACCCTGGGTCACTAAGGAACTGACACGTGTTCCAACGGTCAGATTTCAAACACACATGGCAACTTTACTTGGGCTACAAGCAAAGCTGACTTACCCAGCTCTAGATAAGATTTGCTCTCATTATCTTCGCTCGAAGACATAGGATTTTGGTTAAGCATCACTTCAGTCATTCTGACTGGTTCACTTGGACCCCACTTAACAGTATGGTGGTTCCTATGACTCAACAAAGAAGAAAAAGAACGATGAAACAACTAAGTCTTCGCGCTCCATAGTCTTCACACGTTGACTTCTCTTGTCATAGACTTCAATGTGAATGTCTTCACATCCCACCTTTGACTTCAATGTCTTCATACATTTTTAGGGGTCATCTCTGGTAGGAAAACCGAATCAATGAGGGACTTCTACCTGTGTTATCCTGCAATTCCCACAAACACATTAGTCCCTCAACCAGGTTTGTCGTCAATACTCCAAAACCAACTAGGGGTGGCACTAGATGCACTTACAATCTCCCCCTTTTTGGTGATTGATGACAAACTGGTTGAAGTTTTCAACGGGGAATAAAATATGTGAAATTGTAAAGGATAGGGTATAGTCTTCATAAGTTGCAAGGGCTCCCCCTGAAGATGTGCATATAAGTAATTTGCTTTTGGAATGCAAATGCACATGGCAGGTTGTACTTGTGGAGATCCTCTTCAACCTATGATGACAATTCATCATGCATGATGTGATGTAATGAAGATAATGACATGCATAATGGAAAATTGACGTCTGCAAAATGATCTAAGTGTGGAATTTATCGTCGCACATGCGGAATTTATCATCACATCACAGAATAGCAAATAAGTAGCAGACGACCATCGAGTTTGAGTGTTACAACTCAAAGAACCAAATGTATCGAAAACGAGAGTTGTAAGCACTTGGCAAAAGTAGCAAAAAGTAAAGCATCCACCCTTATTGACCCACTTGAAGACTATCAACTCATATGCTTCTCCCCCTTTTGTCAGTGAGGACCAAAAAGGTTTGAAGACATAGAGCGCCTACTCGTTCTCATGAGGTGCAGGTGAGGCAACAGGGTCGTCGTTGAGGTCCGGTGGTGCAGAAGAACTTGGTGCAGTGTCGACACGCGCTGAAGTTGGAGGAGGTGAAGTTACATCATCTTGGTCATCGATGACTCTGGAATTCACTATCGCAGCTGAGGACGAGTAGTCAGAGTCTTCAAGTGAGGGAGTCCGACGCAAGTGAGCATTTCTGGGAGGAGTTGAGTCAAACTTGAACCGCTCGGTGAAGCCATTGTCTTGCAGATCAGCTTCAACACTAAGTAAGGTCAAACTCTTCCACGACCTCCGACAGGTTTCATGAGTGACAAAGGCATTCTTGGTGGCAAGATTGCGAATGCGGTTGACATCCACCAAGAGGCTTTGCATCTGACGCTTAAGCCAGTCGTGATGTTTGTCCCGTTTCTAATGCAGCACGACGAGAAGCTCTCGGTCATTTAGGACACGAGACCGTCTTCGAGGCCTTTGCGCAATGGTGCTACCAGTGGCGTCAGTCTGAGCGCGAGGGGCACGTGTGTTACCAGCAAGAGGATAAACACGAGAAACTGCTGGAACTCCTTCAATAGGCTGGGTGAAGCTTTGGTGATCAACATTGTGAAGATAAAGGGGTTCCTTAGCCGGCTCTGTGTAAATAGCTTCAACTGACAGATCAACCTCTGGCAAGAATATGAGATGATTGCGCGCAGACGGCTGATAGTTGAAGGCGGAGTGACGCTTGATAAGACACATGTCCCATGGAGCATAGAATTTCAACCCAAAGATGTCGGAGCCAGATGCAGCCAACTGCCTGATGAAGAAGTCTTGGGCGTTGAAGCTGATGCCATTGAAGATATAGAAAACCAAAGTCTTCATTGCTCCTTCACGCTTCGATGCAGATGAATGTCCTTTGACAGGCCATAGAGTCTTCCTGATGATATGGTAAGTGGTGCGAGGCAAGTACTCTAGGTCTTCAACAAAGAACTCAGATGGGTATTCAGCGTCATGAGGCAGAGGCTTCATCATGCTCAGCATTTGACTCATGTTGGGTTCTGGCTTCTGAAAGATGCTTTCCAAGGCATTTTGGTGTTGTTGACAACCTTGTTCATAGTATTCACCAGGAGTGGGCAGGCCTGCGAGCTCAATGATATCAAGAGCTTTAGCTTCATGATGGACATTGCCTGTCATCCACTCAAGGACCCAAGTCTTTGGATCCCTGTTGTAGCCTTGAATGTGAAGAGTTGCATAGAACTGTAGCAGAAGGTCTTCATTCCAGTGTTCCTTATCTGTGACAAACTGCAACAGATCAGCATCTCTGAAGCAATCCAACGCTTCTTCAAGGCAGGCCAGGCCAGCTATAGCTTCAGAGTTGAGGCGCATATGTGGAAATATGTGCTCTTCATTGTATAGGACATAGGAGTAGTAGCTACGCTGCTAATAGCTCCAGAACCGATCTGAGGAAATGCGAGGTCTGGTATAAGGGTTCTTGGAGCTGTTGAAGAAGGTGTTATGTGCCACGAAGCCATTCACATTGAAGACCCCATGTGAAGTGGCACTGCCTGGGAATCGTGGAAGTCTTGGCTTGGGCTTTTGGACTTGAGGTCTATGCTCGACATGATACTCAAATTGTGGACCCGCAGCAGGTGGAGGAACCAGAACGGGCCAGCGGACCATAACATGCTGACCATGATCAAATGCCAGCTCAATTGTATGAGGTCTTGGAGGGGGAACATGAGCATTGGCATTGTCTTCATGGGCTTCAGAGGCCACATTGGGTTCAGGTGCTTGTACCTCAGGTTCTTCAGCATTGACTTCGGGTGCAGCAGTGGCTTCAGATGCTTGGACTTCTGGCACTGCAGTAGCTTCAGGCACCGTATTAGCTTCAGCCATGACGACGTCATTGGCTTCAGCGGTGATGTTGGTGGCCGTCTCAGGGTTGTTAACCTCCACTTCAGGAGCTGGAGGGTCGGACACATTCTCCTCGAGAACAACATGTTGGTGGGACGGGGGTGTAGCAACTCTTTCAACTCTTGGTGCTTCTTCATAGGCTGATGCAGCCGGAATATCTTCAGCCATTTTGGCTTCGGACTCAGACACGTGCATAGTGGGACTGACTTGGGGCCTTGGTCCTTTGCGAAGCCTGCATAATGCTGGCGACGCTTGTGGAGATGGAGTGCGCTGGGCCTCAAAGGCATCGTCTTCTTGCACTGGTGGGGTAGCTTGCGGTTGGGGAGAGCTTGGAGTGTCTTGTCGTTGTGGGTGATCAGCCCATGATGCATCCTGAGCAGTTGGCGTCAAAGCACAACCAATGCTGATGAGTTCGCTGTGCATGAGCACAGGCGATGATACCAATTGGTGCTCGATCTGAGGAAGGACTTCATCATCTTCAACATTTTCGTGAGGACCAATGTCTTCAGCTGCGATGGGGTCAACAGATGGATTGTCTTCAGCTTCAGGAGCCTCTGGAGAAGAAGGCTCATGAATTACCACTTGGCATTCTTGATTTTCAGACGCAGGACGAGCCACTGAGATTGGCTCGACCTCAAGGGGCTCTGTGGGAGCAGCCCGATCTCTCTTCTTGATTTTGCGTTTCTTGGTTGGAGGAGCATCATCAGTAGTGCCCTTGGTTTTGCGTTTTCTGGCTTCAGCTTCAGCAACCCTTGTTTTGTTCAGTTCAGAAGCCATTGTGGGGAGCTTAGGCTTCGAGCCTGTCATACTAGCTGGGAAGACAATTGGATGTACTTCCTGCCTTGGTGCTTCAGGTTCTGCCACAGCTGGCTTCTTCTTCTTCTTGGCCGCCATTCGGGGGTCGATCCCTGGTCGCCCCAAGGCCTTGCGCTTTTCAGCCTCATTGTATCCTTGGACACATTTAGCGGCAAGATCTTTCATGCGCTCACGAGAACCCTTGGCTTCTTCGCGTTTGGTTCGGAAAGCTTCCTTAAGCTCATGCATCATAGTCTGGAAGTTCTGAATGTCTTCAATGTTGAACTTGCTTATTGAACTGAGCCTTTTCATAATCCATCTTATACTTCAGTTCAACAATCTTCTGAGCTAGAGCCAGCTCAGCAGCAATGGCTCCGTGGAAGGCGACGCTTAGGCCAATCGGAAGCTGAAGATCATCAAAGCTGACATTTGGGCTGTCAAACCATTCATCAATGAATGTGTTGATGATTTCAACATCAAAGAGAGGAAGGTCATTGAAGATTTCTGCCTCTTGCTTGCTCTTGATCAGCTTCTCAAGAGCATCATCGCCAAGATCATCGTCGCTGGACAGATCAATGGCATCATTGCGCAGAATAGCAACAACAGTCAGTTCTAGGCTAGTGGGTTGCAAGGGCATCTTCACTCTGGAGGGCTTGGAGATGCTTGACAAATCTTCAGACTGCACACTATGTTTAGGAGGTGCAGTGGCCAGAGGCTTCGCCTGTAAGACCTTTGGTGCAGGAGCAGGCTTTGAAGCTTTAGGCTTTTTCAGTTTCTTTGGCTTCGGTGGTGCAGGCGCTTCATCAGATTCAGCGTCGTCTGCAGGCTCATCCACAGCTGTCCCTTGAACCATGATATGGGTGATAAGACCTTCTAGGTTGTAGAAGGGCCCAACAAGATTGGGTTCAGCTTCGCGTGAGCCATCGGCACGAGGAGCAGAGGGACCTGAGTTGAAGTCTAAGCCTCGTGACTTCTTGTTCACTTTGGCCGAGTTCCTAGCAAACTGAAGGTTGCGCTTGAACAGATTATCATCGCGGCACCACAGTAATGAAGATGGGTCTGCATCTGCAGGCTGTGGTCCACGGACCATGCAAGGATAGAAGCCTTGTTCAATGGCTTCAGGTCTGGACCTGGGTTGAAGATTTCTGTATAGAATGTCTCCCCATGGTCGTTTGATGGCATTCTTCTCAGCATACTCCTGGGTCACGAACCTGTACTTGAACCACTGTTCTGCCCAATATCTTCGAATCCATTGGATTTGGATTTTTCGCTGATTGTAGTCCTCCTCTGGATCTGTCTTGTACAGCTCATAGAGGTCAGGAGGCAAATCTCTTGAGGTGTTGCCACGATGCTGTCTGCCACCCTTCCTTGCAGATTTCTCTGGTGCCATGAAGTTTAAACTGAAAGGCTTCAAAGCTGTCAAAGTCTTCTGTCTACTGGTTAGACAAGAACTGGCTTCAGGAGAATTTATATGATGCTGTAAGAATTCTACAAATGAATGCAGACTATGAGACCCAAGGGATTCTCCCACGGACATGTACCTGTGACAGCATTAAGGTGCGAGGGAAGGGGAAGAGGTCATATGCATTCTCAGAAGATTTTGAAGATAAATCAGTTTAGAAGACATTGACCTCATAGTGCGAAGACATTCACTCATAGATAGAGAGTTGGTTCCAGATTTGTACGAATCCACGAATAAGTACAAGTGAGGAATCTAACTACTTTGTGAAGCATAAGTGAACATACTAGGCATATTATGAGATGCAGTGTGAAATAGATTCAACTTGTGTGAATAGAAACTGCTTGTGGTAGAAAATGATGAATCTATAGGATCAAAGGGGCCGTAAAAAGGAGGTTTTATTTACCACACGAAGAACTACTAGACGGATTGGAAGAGGAGGCCGAGCAGTTCGAATCTTCCGTGCCCTAACTTGGCGACGGAGGATACCTACGGCGACGGCGGAGAAGACGATGTCCGCGGTCGGCGTGAAGACGGCGTCGGTGAGGTCACGTCAGTGAAGCGCTTCATCGCCGGTGTCGTCGAGGGGTAGCGGTGGCGCTAGGGTTTGTGCGAGAGTGGAAGAAGGGATAATGACTATGGTGAGGCGTGTATTTATAGGGATAGGGACGGCACAGTGTTATTACACAGGTGCCCCTGGCGATTCACATCTGAAGGACACGTGGCTATCATGCAACACATCAGAGGTTGTTCCACGTTCCCACACATGCCTGGATTGTCGGGTGGTCGTTCCCACTTCTCTGGGTTTCAGGTGAAAGGATTTAGCATTGAAAACGAATTAATGTTTGTCTCTGTGTCTTCTACTGACAAGGATGCATAGAAGACATTTTGACAGTGTCAATAGAATGCATATGATTTGGATAGATAGACTTAGGAAAGAAGCATAGAGGGGTTAGGGTCCGATCACATTCACTTAGTTCAAAAGATTCAGTGAGAAGCCATAGCTATAAGTGAATGCTGTAGAGGACAGAAACCAAATTAGTAAGTTGAAGATAATCATGAGGTCATTTTAACATTGAAGACAAACAAAATGCGAAGACTTTGCAAATGTAACGCCATGAGAAAAACACTTCAAAGGGAATTTTTTTGGTGGTGGCGTTACCCATCGTATAGGAAATATTAGACCCATAGATGACGCACAATTATCGTGGCGCTTCGAAGTCAAATTCCACGTTAATATATTCACACTCAGAATGTAAGTCTTCATTGATTGAAGATATACTTTACTTCGTGTGTTGCACATCTAAGTCATCAACATGCTTAAGTGTTAGGATGTGTGCCTGATCACTGGACATTTGAGGATTCCAAGATATTTAGCTCACACCGTAACTTGCAAAACCTCTTCTCATCCAAGGGCTTGGTGAAGATATCTGCCAGTTGCTCTTCAGTGTTGACGTGTATGATATCAATATCTTCCTTCATAAGATGATCTCTGAGAAAGTGATGACGAATTTCAATATGCTTTGTCTTCGAGTGCTGAACTGGGTTGTTGGCAATCTTGATGGCGCTTTCGTTGTCGCAGTAGAGTGGCACTTGCTTCAGATGAATGCCATAGTCTTTGAGTGTTTGCTTCATCCATAGAAGTTGAGTGCAGCAAGATCTAGTAGCAATATATTCAGATTCACCAGTGGAGAGAGATACACAGTTCTGCTTCTTTGAAGACCACATACAAGTGATCGTCCCAGAAAATGACATATGCCTGATGTAGACTTGCGATCCACCTTGTCACCAGCATAATCAGCATCCGAAAATCCAACTAGATCAAACTCTAAGCCCTTTGGATACCATAATCCTAGTGTTGTGGTGTGAGCCAAATATCTGAGGATTCGCTTCACAGCTAAGTGATGTGATTCCTTTGGTGCCGCTTGGAACCGGGCACACATGCAAACACTAAGCATGATATCTGGCCTAGATGCACATAAATAAAGCAAGGAACCAATCATGGAGCGGTATACCTTTTGATTGAACTCTTTACTATTGTCGTCGGGACCCAGATGGTGTTTGGTTGGCATTGGCGTCGTGCAGCCTTTGCAGTCCTGCATTCCAAACTTCTTCAGGCAATCTTTGAGATATTTCTCTTGAGATATGAAGATTCCATTACGTTGCTGTAGTATTTGAAGACCAAGGAAGAACTTCAGTTCACCCATCGTGGACATCTGATATTGCTCTTGCATCATATATCCAAACTCATCACTGTATTTCTGGTTGGTGCAGCCGAAGATAATATCATCCACATATATTTGGCACACAAATAGTTCACCATCATATGTCTTCGTGAAGAGAGTGGGATCGAGAGAACCAGGTTTGAAGCCTTTGCTCTTCAGGAAGTCTTATAGTGTGTCATACCAAGCCCGAGGGGCTTGTTTGAGGCCATACAGTGCCTTGTTGAGCTTGTACACCATGTCAGGATGTTTTGGATCTTCAAAGCCAGGCAGTTGTGCAACATACACTTCTTCTTCAATCTTGCCATTGAGAAAAGCGCTGTTCACATCCATTTGATACAGAAGAATGTTATGATGATTTGCATAGGCCAGCAGTATGCGTATAGCTTCAAGCCTAGCCACAGGAGCAAATGTTTCATCGAAGTCAATCCCTTCAACTTGAGTGTATCCTTGGGCAACGAGACGAACTTTGTTTCTGACAACTTGACCATGCTCATCTTGCTTGTTGCGATATATCCATTTAGTGCCTATTATATTGTGCTTACAAGGATCAGGACGCTTAACCAGTTCCCAAACATTATTCAGCTCAAAATGCTGGAGCTCATCTTGCATGGCTTGAATCCATTCAGGTTCCATGAAGGCTTCATCAACTTTCTTTGGTTTAGATATTGAGACGAATGCGAAGTGCCCATAGAAGTTAGCTAGCTGTGTTGCCCTTGAACGAGTGAGTGGACCTGGTGCATTGATGCTATCAATTATCCTTTCAATCTGTACTTCATTTGCAACACGAGGATGGACAGGACGAAGATTTTGCTCTTGCTGATCATTGTCATCGTTAGAAGGATTGTCTTCAGGCTGAGCATTGTCTTCATGTTGATCAGGTGCAGAGATGATAAGTTCCTCTTCAGGCTGAGCTTCAGATGGTATGATTTCTCCAGTTCCCATAAGTTTGATTGATTCACTGGATGGAACTTCATCTAGCACATTTGGTAGGTGCTCTCTTTGCGAGCCGTTAGTCTCATCGAACCACACATCCATAGTTTCAACCACTTTATAGTGAAAGAGGTTGAAGACTCTGTAGGAGTGTGAATCCTTTCCATATCCAAGCATAAAACCTTCATGTGCTTTCGGTGCAAATTTTGAAGTGTGATGTGGATCCTTGATCCAGCACCTGGCGCCAAATACTCTGAAGTAACTGACATTTGGCTTCTTGCCAGTAAGGAGCTCATATGATGTCTTGTTCAGAAGCTTGTGAAGATAAACACGGTTGATGATATGGCATACAGTATCAATGGCTTCAGGCCAGAACTTTCTTGGAGTCTTGTATTCATCAAGTATCGTTCGGGCCATCTCAATAAGTGTTCTGTTCTTGCGTTCCACGACGCCATTCTGCTGCGGCGTGTACGGAGCTGAGAATTCATGTGTGATGCCCAAAGTATCAAGATAAGTATCTAGGCCAGTGTTCTTGAATTCAGTGCCATTGTCACTTCTGATGTGCTTGATCTTGACGCCATAGTTGTTCATGGCTCGATTGGCGAAGCGTCTGAAGACATCCTGCACTTCAGTCTTGTAGAGGATTATATGCACCCAAGTATATCTTGAATAATCATCAACAATGACAAAGCCATAGAGACAAGCAGTAGTAGTAAGACTTGAGTAATGAGTGGGACCGAAAAGGTCCATGTGGAGTAGTTCGAAGGGTTGAGTCGTTGTCATGTTTGTCTTCGAGGGATGCTTGGCCCTCGTCATCTTTCCTGCTTCATAGGCACCACATAAGTGATCCTTCTTGAACTTGACGCCCTCGATGCCTATGTTATGCTTCTTCTTTGCAAGGGTGTGCAGGTTCCTCATGCTAGCATGCCCTAGCCTCCGATGCCAGAGCCAGCATTCTGAAGCTTCTACTAGAAGACATACGGCAAGTTGTGGTCCTGCTGAGAAATCTACCACGTACAAATCATCTTTCCGATACCCTTCAAAGACTAGAGACTTGTCAGATTCCATTAGAACAAGGCAACGATATTTTCCAAACATCATAATCATGTTCAAATCATAAAGCATTGAGACAGACATTAAGTTGAAACCAAGGGATTCAACAAGCATGACTTTATCCATGTGTTGATCCCTTGAGATTGCAACTCTACCTAGACCCAATACCTTGCTTTGACCAATGTCAGCAAATGTGATGTGACTTTTGTCAGATGGACGTAAGGTTGAGTCGATGAGAAGACTTCGCTTGCCAGTCATGTGATTAGTACACCCACTATCAATAATCCACTCTAAAGTAGCTGGTGTCGTACCCTATAGTGCAGTTAGGGGGATAGGCTTCACGAAGAGAATTGTGAAGCATAAACATTTGACGAGCAAGTGGATTATGAAAGCTTAGAACGAGGTTAGGACTAATAGGGCAAGTAGCAAGCGACTCAGGAACAATATACATAATAAGACCATTTGGGCATTTGATCTTGCGCCCTACAAGATGTTTAAGGTCCCCAGCAATAGCTTCAGACGAATTTGATTGTCAGCTAGAGACCTTTCCCTGCAAAAGAGAGTTAAGCTTTCTTAGCCACCGACATCTTCAAGGGTGGCTTCGAAGCAATGAGTCTAAGTGCAGCATCTGAGAATTTTGGCTTTGGAGCCCTAGCAAAAAGTCTTGCAGGTGAACAATAGTACTCATAAGAATAAGTAGTGTAGTTCTTGGTCTTATGAACATGGCGGTTTGATGAAATGCGCTCATATTCATAGGCCTGAGTATGGCTTCCCTGCAAAACATTTGCATTAGTGCGACTCAGGTGAGTCCTTTGTCTGTATGAAGCCTTTGGACCATATGAAGCATGTGGTCTAGGGTTTGTCTTCTTCACTTGTGGTGTCATGATGACATTCATAGGAAGATTCTCCACCAACCTTTTCGGCACCCAGACTTTCTTCACAGGTGGCCCATTTCTGCAGTTAGTACCAATATACCTGGCAAACACTTCACCATTCTGATTCTTAAACAGTTTATAGTTTGCATCAAAGGATTCATCAATAACAATGGGATTAGCACAACTGAAGCCTGACAGGGTGGATGGATCCATTGAGGGTTCCTTTGCAGCAACCCATGTGGTTTTGGGGCACTGCTAAGGTTTCCAGTAAGAGCCATCAACATTCATTTTCCTTTCGAACCCAAGACCCTCTTTTCTAGGGTTTCGGTACAGGATCTGCCTTTTGAGGACATCACATAGTGTCTGATGCCCTTTGAGACTTTTGTACATCCCTGTTTCAAGCAATGTCTTCAACCTAGCATTTTCATCAGCAATTGCAGTGATATCCTCAACAGAGGGGTTAGTTACCACATCAACAGTTGAAGATATTGGAATAGTAGCAGCAGTAGAACATCCAGCAATAGAAGTAGCGTTGTCACGCTCAATGCATTTAAGACATGGTGATTCAAATCCTTCCTGAGCGGGACTGATCTGTTGGGCACGGAGTGACTCGTTTTCCTTTTGAAGATCTTCATGAGCCGCTCTCAATTTCTCAAGATCTTGCTTCCTTTGAAGATAATCATAGGAAAGCTTTTCATGAGTTGTTGAGAGCGTTTCATGACGACTTTCAAGTTCCTCATACTTAACATGAAGATTTTTTATGTCTTCAATTAAGGACTGAGATCGAGTCATTTGAGCGTCTAATGGGTCATCGCTTTTGTCTAATAGTTTTGAATATGTTCCATAGCTTTCTGTTGTTCAGTTGCAATTTTAGCAAGTGTTTTGTAGCTGGGTTTGGAACCACAATCAGAGTCATCTTCACTGGATGTTTGATAGTGAGTAGTGCGTGTGTTTACCTTGGCACCGCGTGCCATGAAGCAGCAGGTGGGAGCGGAGTAGTCCTTGTCATTTGCATCGGTGTCGGTGATGAAGTCATTGTCTTCAGTGTTGAAGATGGACTTGGCAACGTATGCTGTAGCCAGACTCGCAACGCCAGAATCGGACTCCTCCTCAGACTCCACCTCCGACTCCTCAGAAGCGGATTCCTCCTCTGAATCCATTTCCTTGCCAACAAACGCACGAGCCTTGTGTGATGAAGACTTCGAGGAAGAATTGGAAGAAGATTTTGAGTATTTCTTCTTCTTCTTCTTGTCGTCAGAATCATACTCCTTGCTCTTTGTCTTCTTGTTCTCATTGTCCCACTGCGGACACTCAGAGATGTAGTGGCCAGGTTTCTTGCACTTGTGGCATGTTCTCTTCTTGTAGTCATGAGCAGAAGCTTCATCATTCCTTGAGCTTGATCGTGAAGACTTTCTGAAGCCTGTCTTCTTGGTGAATTTTTGGAACTTCTTCACAAGCATAGCAAGCTCCTTTCCAATGTCTTCAGGATCATCAGAACTGCTGTCAGATTCTTCTTCAGATGAGGAGACAGCTTTTTCCTTCAAGGCACGAGTTCGCCCATAGTTGGGACCGTAGATGTCTCTTTTCTCAGAAAGCTGAAACTCATGTGTGTTGAGCCTCTCAAGTATGTCAAACGGATCGAGTGTCTTGAAGTCAGGACGTTCTTGAATCATCAGGGCTAGGGTGTCAAACGAGCTATCAAGTGATCTCAGGAGTGTCTCGACGACTTCATGCTTGGTGATCTCAATAGCGCCGAGGGCTTGAAGCTCATTTGTGATGTCAGTGAGTCGATCAAACGTGAGATGGACATTTTCATTGTCATTTCTCTTGAAGCAGTTGAAGAGGTTGCGAAGGACACTAATTCTCTGATCTCTCTGGGTTGAGACGCCTTCGTTGACCTTGGAGAGCCAGTCCCAGACTAGCTTGGATGTTTCCAAAGCACTCAAATGGCCATACTATCCTTTGGTCAGATGACCACAGATGATGTTCTTCGTAGTGGAGTCCAGTTGAACGAACTTCTTGACATCAGCAGCGGTGACACCTTCACCAGCCTTGGGGACGCCATTCTTGACGACATACCATAGGTCGACATCAATGGCTTCAAGATGCATGCGCATCTTGTTCTTCCAATAGGGATATTCAGTTCCATCGAAGACTGGGCACGCAGTGGAGAATTTGATTATCCCTACAGTCGACATAGCTAAAACTCCAGGTGGTTAAACCGAATCACACAAAACAAGGGAGTACCTTGCTCTGATACCAATTGAAAGTGCTAGTGATCGACTAGAGGGGGGGGGGGAATAGGCAATTTTTATGAAAGTCCTCAAAACATGGAAGTTTCAAAGACAAACGATAGAAAAAAACCTATTACCATGCAGCCGAAGGTAGACTACACTAAGCAAGCCATAGTCAAGTATTCAATGAAGTGAAAGCACAACGACTAATAGCAGCTAGGCAGTATAGATCAGGTAGGAAGATAGTGTGAAGCCAATCAGAACAAGCGGTCACTTAGTGAAGACAAAAGATAATGCAATCATACAATGACTTCACTAGAGCCAACCGCAAGTAAAGGAATGGGAAGGATGAAACCACTGACTCGTTGAAGACAATGATTTGTTGGACCAGTTCCAGTTGCTGTGACAACTATACGTCTGGTTAGGGAGGTTGAGATTCAACTCAGAAGACCGTGTCTTCACCTTATTCCCCTTGAGCTAAGGACACCCAGTCCTCGCCCAATCACTCTGGTCAGTCTTCAAGGTAGACTTCCGAACCTTCACAGACTTCGTTCACCAGCGATCCACAATGACTCTTGGATGCTCAGAACGTGACGCTTAACCGGCTGGAGGATTCACAGTCCTCAAGTGTAATAAGTCTTCAGATCACACAGACAGGAAGACTTAAGTGATGCCTAACACTCTTTGGCTCTGGGTGTTTAGGGCTTTATCCTCACAATCAGAGTCATCTTCACTGGATGTTTGATAGTGAGTAGTGCGTGTGTTTACCTTGGCACCGCGTGCCATGAAGCAGCAGGTGGGAGCGGAGTAGTCCTTGTCATTTGCATCGGTGTCGGTGATGAAGGCATTGTCTTCAGTGTTGAAGATGGACTTGGCAACGTATGCTGTAGCCAGACTCGCAACGCCAGAATCGGACTCCTCCTCAGACTCCACCTCCGCCTCCTCAGAAGCGGATTCCTCCTCTGAATCCATTTCCTTGCCAACAAACGCACGAGCCTTGTGTGATGAAGACTTCGAGGAAGAATTGGAAGAAGATTTTGAGTATTTCTTCTTCTTCTTCTTCTTGTCGTCAGAATCATACTCCTTGCTCTTCTTTGTCTTCTTGTTCTCATTGTCCCACTGCGGACACTCAGATATGTAGTGGCCAGGTTTCTTGCACTTGTGGCATGTTCTCTTCTTGTAGTCATGAGCAGAAGCTTCATCATTCCTTGAGCTTGATCGTGAAGACTTTCTGAAGCCTGTCTTCTTGGTGAATTTTTGGAACTTCTTCACAAGCATAGCAAGCTCCTTTCCAATGTCTTCAGGATCATCAGAACTGCTATCAGATTCTTCTTCAGATGAGGAGACAGCTTTTGCCTTCAAGGCACGAGTTCGCCCATAGTTGGGACCGTAGATGTCTCTTTTCTCAGAAAGCTGAAACTCATGTGTGTTGAGCCTCTCAAGTATGTCAGACGGATCGAGTGTCTTGAAGTCGGGATGTTCTTGAATCATCAGGGCTAGGGTGTCAAACGAGCTATCAAGTGATCTCAGGAGTGTCTTGACGACTTCATGCTTGGTGATCTCAATAGCGCCGAGGGCTTGAAGCTCATTTGTGATGTCAGTGAGTCGATCAAACGTGAGATGGACATTTTCATTGTCATTTCTCTTGAAGCGGTTGAAGAGGTTGCGAAGGACACTAATTCTCTGATCTCTCTGGGTTGAGACGCCTTCGTTGACCTTGGAGAGCCAGTCCCAGACTAGCTTAGATGTTTCCAAAGAACTCAAACGGCCATACTATCCTTTGGTCAGATGACCACAGATGATGTTCTTCGTAGTGGAGTCCAGTTGAACGAACTTCTTGACATCAGCAGCGGTGACACCTTCACCAGCCTTGGGGACGCCATTTTTGACGACATACCATAGGTCGACATCAATGGCTTCAAGATGCATGTGCATCTTGTTCTTCCAATAGGGATATTCAGTTCCATCGAAGACTGGGCACGCAGCGGAGAATTTGATTATCCCTACAGTCGACATAGCTAAAACTCCAGGTGGTTAAACCGAATCACACAAAACAAGGGAGTACCTTGCTCTGATACCAATTGAAAGTGCTAGTGATCGACTAGAGGGGGGGGGGGTGAATAGGCGATTTTTATGAAAGTCCTCAAAACATGGAAGTTTCGAAGACAAATGTTAGAAATAAACCTATTACCATGCAGCGAAAGGTAGACTACACTAAGCAAGCCATAGTCAAGTATTCAATGAAGTGAAAGCACAACGACTAATAGCAGCTAGGCAGTATAGATCAGGTAGGAAGATAGTGTGAAGCCAATCAGAACAAGCGGTCACTTAGTGAAGACAAAAGATAATGCAATCATACAATGACTTCACTAGAGCCAACCGTAAGTAAAGGAATGGGAAGGATGAAACCAGTGACTCGTTGAAGACAATGATTTGTTGGACCAGTTCCAGTTGCTGTGACAACTGTACGTCTGGTTAGGGAGGTTGAGATTCAACTCATAAGATCGTGTCTTCACCTTATTCCCCTTGAGCTAAGGACACCCAGTCCTCGCCCAATCACTCTGGTCAGTCTTCAAGGTAGACTTCCGAACCTTTACAGACTTCGTTCACTAGCGATCCACAATGACTCTTGGATGCTCAGAACGTGACGCTTAACCGGCTGGAGGATTCACAGTCCTCAAGTGTAATAAGTCTTCAGATCACACAGACAGGAAGACTTAAGTGATGCCTAACACTCTTTGGCTCTGGGTGTTTAGGGCTTTATCCTCACAATCAGAGTCATCTTCACTGGATGTTTGATAGTGAGTAGTGCGTGTGTTTACCTTGGCACCGCGTGCCATGAAGCAGCAGGTGGGAGCGGAGTAGTCCTTGTCATTTGCATCGGTGTCGGTGATGAAGTCATTGTCTTCAGTGTTGAAGATGGACTTGGCAACGTATGCTGTAGCCAGACTCGCAACACCAGAATCAGACTCCTCCTCAGACTCCACCTCCGCCTCCTCAGAAGCAGATTCCTCCTCTGAATCCATTTCCTTGCCAACAAACGCACGAGCCTTGTGTGATGAAGACTTCGAGGAAGAATTGGAAGAAGATTTTGTGTATTTCTTCTTCTTCTTGTCATCAGAATCATACTCCTTGCTCTTCTTTGTCTTCTTGTTCTCATTGTCCCACTGCGGACACTCAGAGATGTAGTGGCCAGGTTTCTTGCACTTGTGGCATGTTCTCTTCTTGTAGTCATGAGCAGAAGCTTCATCATTCCTTGAGCTTGATCATGAAGACTTTCTGAAGCCTGTCTTCTTGGTGAATTTTTGGAACTTCTTCACAAGCATAGCAAGCTCCTTTCCAATGTCTTCAGGATCATCAGAACTGCTGTCAGATTCTTCTTCAGATGAGGAGACAGCTTTTGCCTTCAAGGCACGAGTTCGCCCATAGTTGGGACCGTAGATGTCTCTTTTCTCAGAAAGCTGAAACTCATGTGTGTTGAGCCTCTCAAGTATGTCAGACGGATCGAGTGTCTTGAAGTCAGGACGTTCTTGAATCATCAGGGCTAGGGTGTCAAACGAGCTATCAAGTGATCTCAGGAGTGTCTTGACGACTTCATGCTTGGTGATCTCAATAGCGCCGAGGGCTTGAAGCTCATTTGTGATGTCAGTGAGTCGATCAAACGTGAGATGGACATTTTCATTGTCATTTCTCTTGAAGCGGTTGAAGAGGTTGCGAAGGACACTAATTCTCTAATCTCTCTGGGTTGAGACGCCTTCGTTGACCTTGGAGAGCCAGTCCCAGACTAGCTTAGATGTTTCCAAAGCACTCAAACGGCCATACTATCCTTTGGTCAGATGACCACAGATGATGTTCTTCGTAGTGGAGTCCAGTTGAACGAACTTCTTGACATCAGCAACGGTGACACCTTCACTAGCCTTGGGGACGCCATTCTTGACGACATACCATAGGTCGACATCAATGGCTTCAAGATGCATGCGCATCTTGTTCTTCCAATAGGGATATTCAGTTCCATCGAAGACTGGGCACGCAGCGGAGAATTTGATTATCCCTACAGTCGACATAGCTAAAACTCCAGGTGGTTAAACCGAATCACACAAAACAAGGGAGTACCTTGCTCTGATACCAATTGAAAGTGCTAGTGATCGACTAGAGGGGGGGGGGTGAATAGGCGATTTTTATGAAAGTCCTCAAAACATGGAAGTTTCGAAGACAAACGATAGAAATAAACCTATTACCATGCAGCGGAAGGTAGACTACACTAAGCAAGCCATAGTCAAGTATTCAATGAAGTGAAAGCACAACGACTAATAGCAGCTAGGCAGTATAGATCAGGTAGGAAGATAGTGTGAAGCCAATCAGAACAAGCGGTCACTTAGTGAAGACAAAAGATAATGCAATCATACAATGACTTCACTAGAGCCAACCGTAAGTAAAGGAATGGGAAGGATGAAACCAGTGACTCGTTGAAGACAATGATTTGTTGGACCAGTTCCAGTTGCTGTGACAACTGTACGTCTGGTTAGGGAGGTTGAGATTCAACTCAGAAGATCGTGTCTTCACCTTATTCCCCTTGAGCTAAGGACACCCAGTCCTCGCCCAATCACTCTGGTCAGTCTTCAAGGTAGACTTCCGAACCTTCACAGACTTCGTTCACCAGCGATCCACAATGACTCTTGGATGCTCAGAACGTGACGCTTAACCGGCTGGAGGATTCACAGTCCTCAAGTGTAATAAGTCTTCAGATCACACAGACAGGAAGACTTAAGTGATGCCTAACACTCTTTGGCTCTGGGTGTTTAGGGCTTTATCCTCACAATCAGAGTCATCTTCACTGGATGTTTGATAGTGAGTAGTGCGTGTGTTTACCTTGGCACCGCGTGCCATGAAGCAGCAGGTGGGAGCGGAGTAGTCCTTGTCATTTGCATCGGTGTCGGTGATGAAGTCATTGTCTTCAGTGTTGAAGATGGACTTGGCAACGTATGCTGTAGCCAGACTCGCAACACCAGAATCGGACTCCTCCTCAGACTCCACCTCCGCCTCCTCAGAAGCAGATTCCTCCTCTGAATCCATTTCCTTGCCAACAAACGCACGAGCCTTGTGTGATGAAGACTTCGAGGAAGAATTGGAAGAAGATTTTGTGTATTTCTTCTTCTTCTTGTCGTCAGAATCATACTCCTTGCTCTTCTTTGTCTTCTTGTTCTCATTGTCCCACTGCGGACACTCAGAGATGTACTGGCCAGGTTTCTTGCACTTGTGGATGTTCTATTCTTGTAGTCATGAGCAGAAGCTTCATCATTCCTTGAGCTAGATCATGAGGACTTTCTGAAGCCTTTCTTCTTGGTGAATTTCTGGAACTTCTTCACAAGCATAGCATGCTCCTTTCCAATGTCTTCAGGATCATCAGAACTACAATCAGATTCTTCTTCAGATGAGTAAATAGCTTTTGCCTTCAAAGCACGAGTTCGCCCATAGTTGGGACCGTATATGTCTCTTTTCTCAGAAAGCTGAAACTCATGTGTGTTGAGCCTTTCCAGTATGTCAGACGGATCGAGTGTCTTGAATTCAGGGCATTCTTGAATCATCAGGGCTAGGGTGTCAAACGAGCTGTCAAGTGATCTCTGGAGTGTCTTGACGACTTCATGCTTGGTGATCTCAGTAGCACCGAGGGCTTGAAGCTCATTTGTGATGTCAGTGAGTCGATCAAACGTAAGCTGAACATTCTCATTGTCGTTTCTCTTGAAGAGGTTGAAGAGATTGCGAAGGACACTGATTCTTTGATCTCTCTAGGTTGATACGCCTTTGTTGACCTTGGAGAGCCAGTCCCAGACTAGCTTGGATGTTTCCAAAGCACTCAACCGGCCATACTGTCCTTTGGTCAGATGACCACAGATGATGTTCTTTGTAGTGGAATCCAGCTGAACGAACTTCTTGACATCAGCAGCGGTGACACCTTCACCAGCCTTGGGGACGCCATTCTTGACGACATACCATAGGTCGACATCAATGGCTTCAAGATGCACGCGCATCTTGTTCTTCCAATAGGGATATTCAGTTCCATTGAAGACTGGGCACGCAGCGGAGAATTTGATTATCCCTGCAGTCGACATAGCTAAAACTCCAGGTGGTTAAACCGAATCACACAAAACAAGGGAGTACCTTGCTCTGATACCAATTGAAAGTGCTAGTGATCGACTAGAGGGGGGGGGTGAATAGGTGATTTTTATGAAAGTCCTCAAAACATGGAAGTTTCGAAGACAAACGATAGAAATAAACCTATTACCATGCAGCGGAAGGTAGACTACACTAAGCACAACGACTAATAGCAGCTAGGCAGTATAGATCAGGTAGGAAGATAGTGTGAAGCCAATCAGAACAAGCGTTCACTTAGTGAAGACAAAAGATAATGCAATCATACAATGACTTCACTAGAGCCAACCGTAAGTAAAGGAATGGGAAGGATGAAACCAGTGACTCGTTGAAGACAATGATTTGTTGGACCAGTTCCAGTTGCTGTGACAACTGTACGTCTGGTTAGGGAGGTTGAGATTCAACTCAGAAGACCGTGTCTTCACCTTATTCCCCTTGAGCTAAGGACACCCAGTCCTCGCCCAATCACTCTGGTCAGTTTTCAAGGTAGACTTCCGAACCTTCACAGACTTCGTTCACCAGCGATCCACAATGACTCTTGGATGCTCAGAACGTGACGCTTAACCGGCTGGAGGATTCACAGTCCTCAAGTGTAATAAGCCTTCAGATCACACAGACAGGAAGACTTAAGTGATGCCTAACTGTCTGTGTGATCTGAACGCTTATTCTGATTGGCTTCACACTATCTTCCTACCTGATCTATACTGCCTACCTGCTATTAGTCGTTGTGCTTAGTGTAGTCTACCTTCCGTTGCATGGTAATAGGTTTGTTTCTATCGTTTATCTTCGAAACTTCCATGTTTTGAAGACTTTCATAAAAATCGCCTATTCACCCCCCTCTAGTCGATAACAAGCACTTTCAATTGGTATCAGAGCAAGATACTCCCTTGTTCTGTGTGATTCGGTTTAACCACCTGGAGTTTTAGCTATGTCGACTACAGGGATATTCAAAGTCTCCGCTGTGTGCCCAGTCTTCGATGGAACTGAATATCCCTACTAGAAGAATAAGATGCGCATGCATCTTGAAGCCATTGATGTTGACCTATGGTATGTCGTCAAGAATGGCGTCCCCAAGGTTGGTGAAGGTGTCACCGCTGCTGATGTCAAGAAGTTCGTTCAGCTGGATTCCACTGCTAAGAACATCATCCGTGGTCATCTGACCAAAGGACAGTATGGCCGTGTGAGTGCTCTGGAAACATCCAAGCTAGTCTGGGACTGGCTCTCCAAGGTCAACAAAGGCGTATCAACCTAGAGAGATCAAAGAATCAGTGTCCTTCGCAATCTCTTCAACCTCTTCAAGAGAAACGACAATGAGAATGTTCAGCTTACGTTTGATCGACTCACTGACATCACAAATGAGCTTCAAGCCCTCGGTGCTACTGAGATCACCAAGCATGAAGTCGTCAAGACACTCCAGAGATCACTTGACAGCTCGTTTGACACCCTAGCCCTGATGATTCAAGAATGCCCTGAATTCAAGACACTCGATCCGTCTGACATACTGGAAAGGCTCAACACACATGAGTTTCAGCTTTCTGAGAAAAGAGACATCTACGGTCCCAACTATGGGCGAACTCGTGCTTTGAAGGCAAAAGCTATTTACTCATCTGAAGAAGAATCTGATTGTAGTTCTGATGATCCTGAAGACATTGGAAAGGAGCATGCTATGCTTGTGAAGAAGTTCCAGAAATTCACCAAGAAGAAAGGCTTCAGAAAGTCCTCATGATCTAGCTCAAGGAATGATGAAGCTTCTGCTCATGACTACAAGAATAGAACATCCACAAGTGCAAGAAACCTGGCCAGTACATCTCTGAGTGTCCTCAGTGGGACAATGAGAACAACAAGAAGAAGAAAAGCAAGGAATATGATTCTGACGACAAGAAGAAGAAGAGATACTCAAAGTCATCTTCCAAGTCTTCATCAAAGTCCTCATCACACAAGAAGAGATCATCTGGCAAGGATCGTGCGTTTGTTGGCAAGGAAATGGATTCAGAGGAGGAGTCTGCTTCTAAGGAGGCGGAGGTGGAATCTGAGGAGGAGTCCGATTCTGGCATTGCAAGTCTGGCTACAGCCTACGTTGCCAAGTCCATCTTCAACATTGAAGACAATGACTCCATCACCGACGCCGATGCTAATGACCAGGATGACTCTGCTCCCACCTACTGCTTCATGGCACGCGGTGCCAAGGTAAACTCACACACTACTCACTATCAAACATCCAGTGAAGATGACTCTGATTGTGTTTGCAAACCCAGCTACAAAACACTTGCTAAAATTGCAACTGAACAATAGAAAGCTATGGAACATATTCAAAAACTGTTAGACAAAAGCGATGACCTGTTAGATGCTGAAATGACTCGATCTCAGTCCTTAATTGAAGACATAAAAAATCTTCACGTTAAGTATGAGGAACTTGAAAGTCGTCATGAAACGCTCTCAACAACTCATGAAAAGCTCTCCTATGATTATCTTCAAAGGAAGAAAGATCTTGAGAAATTGAGAGCGGCTCATGAAGATCTTCAAAAGGAAAACGAGTCACTTCACGCCAAACAGATCAGTCCCACTCAGGAAGGATTTGAACCACCATGTCTTAAATGCATTGAGCGTGATAATGCTACTTCTGTTGCTGGATGTTCTACTGCTGCTACTGTTGCAATATCTTCAACTGTTGATGTGGTAACTAACCCCTCTGCTGAGGATGCCACTGCTATTGCTGATGAAAATGTTAGGTTGAAGACATTGCTTGAAACAGGGATGTACAAAAGTCTCAAAGGACATCAGACACTATGTGATGTCCTCAAAAGGCAGATCCTGAACCGAAACCGTAGGAAAGAGGGTGTTGGGTTCGAAAGGAAAATGAATGCTGATGGCTCTTACTGGAAACCTGAGCAGTACCCCAAAACCACATGGGTTGCTGCAAAGGAATCTTCAGTGGATCCATCCACCCTATCTGGCTTCACTTGTGCTAATCCCATTGTTATTGATGAATCCTTTGATGCAAACTATAAACTGTTTAAGAATCAGAATGGTGAAGTGTTTGCCAGGTATATTGGCACTAACTGCAGGAATGGGCCACCTATGAAGAAAGTCTGGGTGCCGAAAAGGTGTCTGGAGAATCTTCCTATGAATGTCATCATGACACCACAAGTGAAGAAGACAAACCTTAGACCACAGGCTTCATATGGTCCAAAGGCTTCATACAGACAGAGGGCTCACCTGAGTCGCACTAACGCAAATGTTTTGCAGGGAAACCATACTCAGGCCTATGAATATGAGCGCGTTTCATCAAACCGCCATGCTCATAAGACCAAGAACTACTCTGCCTATTCTTATGAGTACTATTGCCCTCCTGCAAGACTATTTGCTAGGGCTTCTAAGCCAAAGTTCTCAGATGCAGCACTTAGACTCATTGCTTCGAAGCCACCCTTAAAAAGATGTGGGTGGCTAAGAAAGCTTAACTCTCTTTTGCAGGGAAGGGTCTCCAGCCAAAAATCAAATTCGTCTGAAGCTATTGCTGGGGACCTTAAACATCTTGTAGGGCATAAGATCAAATGCCCAAATGGTATTATTATGTATTTTGTTCCTGAGTCGCTTGCTGCTTGCCCTATGAGTCCTAACCTCGATCTAAGCTTTAATAATCCACTTGCTCGTCAAATGTTTATGCTTCACAATTCTCTTCGTGAAGCCTATCCCCCTAACTGCACTGTAGGGTATGATACAAGCTGCTTCAGAATGGATTATTGATAGTGGGTGTACTAATCACATGACTGGCAAGCGAAGTCTTCTCATGGACTCAACTTTACGTCCATCTGACAAGACTCACATCACATTTCTGATACTGGTAAAAGCAAGGTATTGGGTCTAGGTAGAGTTGCAATCTCAAGGGGTCAACACATGGATAAAGTGATGCTTGTTGAATCCCTTGGTTTCAACTTAATGTCTGTCTCAATGCTTTGCGATTTAAACATGATTGTGATATTTGGAGAATATCGTTGCCTTGTTCTAATGGAATCTGACAAGTCTCTAGTCTTTGAAGTGTATCGGAAAGATGATTTGTACGTGGTAGATTTCTCAGTAGGACCACAGCTTGCCGTATGTCTTCTAGCAAAGGCTTCAGAATGCTGGCTCTGGCATCGAAGGCTAGGGCATGCTGGCATGAGGAACTTGCACACTCTTGCAAAGAAGAGGCATGTCATAGGCATCAAGGGCGTCAAGTTCAAGAAAGATCACCTATGCGGTGCCTGTGAAGCCAGAAAGATGACGAGAGCCAACCATGCCTCGAAGACAATCATGACAACGACTCAACCCTTCAAACTGCTGCACATGGACCTCTTCGGTCCCACTCACTACTCAACTCTTACTACTACTGCTTGTCTCTATGGCTTCCTCATTGTTGATGATTATTCAAGATATACATGGGTGCATATAATCCTCTAGAAGACTGAAGTGCAGGATGTCTTCAGACACTTCACCAATCGAGCCATGAACAACTATGGCATCAAGATCAAGCACATCAGAAGTGACAATGGCACTGAATTCTAGAACACTGGCCTCGACACTTATCTTGATACTTTGAGCATCACTCATGAGTTCTCAGCTCTGTACATGCCACAGCAGAATGGCATCATGGAACGCAAGAACAGAACACTTATTGAGATGGCTCGGACGATGCTCGATGAATACAAGACTCCAAGAAAGTTCTGGCCTGAAGCCATTGATATTGCATGCTATATTATCAACCGTGTTTATCTTCACAAGCTTCTGAACAAAACATCCTATGAGCTCCTCACTGGTAAGAAGCCAAATGTCAGCTACTTCAGAGTATTTGGTGCCAGGTGCTGGATCAAGGATCCACATCACACTTCAAAATTTGCACCGAAAGCACATGAAGGTTTTATGCTTGGATACAGAAAGGATTAGCACTCCTACAGAGTCTTCAACCTCTTTCACTATAAAGTGGTTGAAACTGTGGATGTGCGGTTCAATGAGACTAACGGCTCGCAAAGAGAGCACCTGCCAAATGTGCTAGATGAAGTTCCATCTAGTGAAACCATCAAGCTTATGGGAACTGGAGAAATCATACCGTCTGAAGCTCAGCCTGAAGAGGAACTCATCATCTCTGCACCTGATCAACCTGAAGACAATGCTCAGCCTGAAGACAATCCTTCTAACGATGACAATGATCAGCAAGAGCAAAATCTTCGTCCTATTCATCCTCATGTTGCAAATGAAGTACAGATTGAGAGAATAATTGACAGCATCAATGCACCTAGTCCACTCACTCGTTTAAGGGCAACACAACTAGCAAATTTCTGTGGACACTTCGCATTCATCTCAATATCTGAACCCAATAAAGTTTATAAAGCCTTCATGGAGCCTGAGTGGATTCAAGCAATGCAAGAAGAGCTTCAACAATTTGAGCTGAATAATGTGTGGACCTTGGTCAAGCGTCCTGATCCTCGTAAGCACAATATCATAGGCACTAAATGGATATATCGCAACAAGCAAGATGAGCATGGTCAAGTTGTCAGAAACAAAGCTCGTCTTGTTGCTCAAGGATACACTCAAGTTGAAGGAATTGACTTCGATGAAACATTTGCTCCTTCGGCTAGGCTTGAAGCTATACGCATACTGCTGGCCTATGCAAATCATCATAACATTCTTCTGTATCAAATGGATGTGAAGAGCACTTTTCTCAATGGAAAGATTGAAGAAGAAGTGTATGTTGCACAACCGCCTGGCTTTGAAGATCCAAAACATCCTGACATGGTTTATAAGCTCAACAAGGCACTGTATGGCCTCAAACAAGCCCCTCGTGCTTGGTATGAGACACTCAAGGACTTCCTGAAGAGCAAAGGCTTCAAACCTGGTTCTTTCGATCCCACACTCTTCACAAAGACATATGATGGTGAACTGTTTGTGTGCCAAATATATGTGGATGACATTATCTTCGGCTGCACCAACCAGAAATACAGTGATGAGTTTGGATATATGATGCAAGAGCAATATCAGATGTCCATGATGGGCGAACTGAAGTTCTTCCTTGGTCTTCAAATACGACAGCAACGCAATGACATCTTCATATCTCAAGAGAAATACCTCAAAGATTGCCTGAAGAAGTTTGGAATGCAAGACTGCAAAGGTTACACTACGCCAATGCCAGCTAAACACCATCTGGGTCCTGACGACAATGGTAAAGAGTTCGATCAAAAGGTATACCACTCCATGATTGGTTCTTTGCTTTATTTATGTGCATCCAGGCCAGATATCATGCTTAGTTTTTGCATGTGTGCCCAATTCCAAGCGGCACCAAAGGAATCGCATCACTTAGCTGTGAAGCGAATTCTTCGATATTTGGCTCACACCCCAACACTAGGATTATGGTATCCAAAGGGCTCAGAGTTTGATCTAGTTGGATTCTCGGATGCTGATTATGCTGGTGACAAGGTGGATCGCAAGTCTACATCAGGCACATGTCACTTTCTGGGACGGTCACTTGTATGTTGGTCTTCAAAGAAGCAGAACTGTGTATCTCTCTCCACTGCTGAATCTGAATACATTGCTGCTGGATCTTGCTGCGCTCAGCTTCTATGGATGAAACAAACACTCAAAGACTATGGCATTCATCTGAAGCAAGTGCCACTCTACCGCGACAACGAAAGCGCCATCAAGATTGCTAACAACCCAGTTTAGCACTCGAAGACAAAGCACATTGAAATTCATCATCACTTTCTCAGAGATCATGTCATGAAGGAAGATATTGATACCATACACGTCAACACTGAAGAGCAACTGGCAGGTATCTTCACAAAGCCCTTGGATGAGAATAGGTTTTGCAAGTTACGGTGTGAGCTAAATATCTTGGAATCCTCAAATGTCCTGTGATCAGGCACACATTCTAACACTTATGCATGTTGATGACTTAGATGTGCAACACACGAAGTAAAGTATGTCTTCAATCAATGAAGACTTACATTCTGAGTGTGAATAAATTAACATGGAATTTGACTTCGAAGCGCCACGATAATTGTGTGCCATGTCTGGGTCTAATATTTCCTATACGGTGGGTAACGCCACCACCAAACTCCTGTTTGGAATACTCTCTGTTGGTATTACATTGCAAAGTCTTCGCATTTCATTTGTCTTAAATGACAACATGGCTTCTTGTTTGTCTTCAATGTACTGATTTGGTTTCTGTCCTCTACAACATTCACCTATAGCTATGTCTTCTTGTTGAATCTTTTGAACTAAGTGAATGTGATCGGACCCTAACCCTTCTATGCTTCTATCTTAAATCTATCTATCCAAATCATATGCATTCTGTTGAAACTGTCAAAACGTCTTCTCTGCGTCCTTGTCAGCAGAAGACACAGAGACAAACATTAATCTACTTTCAATGCTAAATCCTTTCACCTGAAACCCGGAGAAGTGGGAACGACCACCCGACAATCCAGGCGTGCGTGGGAACGTGGAACAACCTCTCATGTGTTGCATGATTGCCACGTGTCCTTTAGATGCGAATTGCCAGGGGCACTGCGTAATAACACTATGCCGTCCCTGTCCCTATAAATACACGCCTCACCCCAGTCATTATCTCTTCTTTCACTCTCGCACAAACCCTAGCGCCACCGCTAGCCCTCGACGACGCCGGCGACGAAGCGCTTAGCTGCCGCGACCTCACCGACGCCGTCCTCACGCCGGCCGCGGACATCGTCTTCTCCGCCGTCACCATAGGTGTCCTCCGTCGCCAAGTTAGGGCATGGAAGATCGAACTGCTCGGCCTCCTCTCCCACTCCATCTAGCAGTTCCTCATGTGGTAAATAAAATCTCCTTTTTACAGTCTTTTTGATCCGATAGATTCATCCTTTTCAACCACAAGTAGTTTCTGTTCACACAAGTTGGATCTATCTCATACTACATCTCATAACATGCCTAGTATGTTCACTTATGCTTCACAAAGTAGTTAGATTCCTCACTTGTACTTATTCGTGCATTCGTATAAATCCGGAACCAACTATCTACCTATGAGTGAATGTCTTCGCACTATGAGGTCAATGTCTTCTAAACTGATTTATCTTCAAAATCTTCTGAGAATGCATATGACCTCTTCTCCTTCCCTCGCACCTTTAATGCTGTCATAGGTACATGTCCGTGGGAGAATCCCTTGGTTCTCATAGTCTGCATTCATTTGCAGAGTTCTTACAACATCATATAAATTCTCCTGAAGCCAGTTCTTGTCTGACCAGTAGACTGAAGACTTTGATAGTTTTGAAGCCTTTTAGTCTAAACTTCATGGCACCAGAGAAATCTGCAAGGAAGGGTGGCAGACAGCACCGTGGAAACACCTCAAGAGATTTGCCTCCTGACCTCTATGAGCTGTACAAGACAGATCCAGAGGAGGACTACAATCAGCGGAAAACCCGAATCCAATGGATTCGAAGATATTGGGCAGAACAATGGTTCAAGTACAGGTTCATGACCCAGGAATATGCTGAGAAGAATGCCATCAAGTGGCCGTGGGGAGACATCTTGTACAGAAATCTTCAACCCAGGTCCAGAGCTGAAGCCATCGAACAAGGCTTCTACCCTTGCATGGTCCATGGACCACAGCCTGCAGATGCAGACCCATCTTCATTACTATGGTGCCATGACGATAATCTGTTCAAGCACAACTTCCAGTTTGCCAAGAACTCAGCCAAGAAGAAGAAGAAGCCAACTGTGGCAGAACCTGAAGCACCAAGGCAAGAAATACATCCAATTGTCTTCCCAGCCAGTATGACAGGCTCGAAGCCTAAGGTCCCCATAGTGGCTTCAGAACTCAAGAAAACAAGGGCAGCTGAAGCCGAAGCAAGAAAACGCAAGACCAAGGCCACCACTGATGATGCTCCCCCAACCAAGAAACAGAAAACCAAGAAGAGAGACCGGGCAGCTCCCACAGAGCCCCTTGATGTCGAGCCAATCTCAGTGGCTCGTCCTGCGTCTGAACATCAAGAACGCCAAGTGATAGTTCATGAGCCTGCTTCCATAGAGGCTCCTGAAGCTGAAGACAATCCAGCTGTTGACCCCACCGCAGCTGAAGACATTGGTCCTCATGACAATGTTGAAGATGATGCAGTCCTTCCTCAGATCGAGAACAATTTGGTATCATCGCCTGTGCTCACGCACAGCGAACTCATCAGCATTGGTCGTCCTCTGACGCCAACTGCTCAGGATGCATCATGGGCTGATCACCCACAACACCAAGACACCCCAAGTGCTCCCCAACCATAAGATGATGATGACTTTGAGGCCCATCCAACTCCATCTCCACAAGCGTTGCCAGCATTACGCAGGCTTCGCAAAGGACCAAGGCCCCAAGTCCCTTCCACTATGCACGTTTCTGAGTCTGAAGCCAAAACGGCTGAAGATATTCCGGCTGCATCAGCCGATGAAGGAGAAGAACCAAGAGTTGAAGTAGAAAGAGTTGCTACACCCCCGTCCCACCAAGATGTTGTTCTCGAGGAGAACATGTCCGACCCTCTAGCTCCTGAAGTGGATGTTAACAATCCTGAGGCGGCCACCAACATCAACACTAAAGCCAATGACGTTGTCATGGCTGAAGCTAATGTGGCACCTGAAGCTCATGCGGTGCCAGAAGTGCATGCACCTGAAGCCACTGCAGCGCCCGAAGCCAATGCTGAAGCTCCTGAAGCCAATGTGGACCCTGAAGCCCATGTCAACGCCAATGCCAATGCTCTTGTACCCCCTCCAAGACCTCATACAATTGAGCTGGCATTTGATCATGGTCAGCCTGTTATGGTCGGATGGCCCATTCTGGTTCCTCCACCTGCTGCGGGTCCACAATTTGACTATCATGTCGAACACAGACCTCATGTCCAGAAGCCCAAGCCAAGACTTCCAAGATTCCCAGGCACTGCAACCTCTCCTAGGGTCTTCAATATGAATGGCTTCATGGCACATAACACCTTCTTCAATAGCGCCAAGAACCCTTACACCAAACCCCGTATTTCCTCGGATCGGTTCTGGAGCTATCAGCAGCATAGCTACTATTCCCGCGTCTTATACAATCAAGGGCACATTTTTCCCCATATGCGTCTTGATACTGAAGCTATAGCTGGCCTGCCCTGTCTAGAAGAAGCGTTGGATTGCTTCAGAGACATTGGACTCCTGTAGTTTGTCACAGACAAGGAACACTAGAATGAAGAGCTTCTGCTATAGTTCTATGCAACTCTTCACATTCGAGGATACAACAGGGATCCTAAGACTTGGGTCCTTAGGTGGATGATAGGCAATGTCCATCATGAAGCCAAAGCTCTTGATATCATTGAGCTCACAGGCCTGCCCACTCCTGGTGAATACTATGAACCAGGTTGTCAACAACACCAGAATGCTTTGAAGAGCATTTTTCAGAAGCCAGAACCCAACATGTGCCAAATGTTGAGCATGATGAGCCTTTGCCTCACGACGCTGACTATCCATCTGAATTCTTTATTGAATACCTAGAGTATTTTCCTTGCACCATTTATCATATCATCAGAAAAACTCTATGGCCTATCAAAGGACATTCCTCTGTAGCGAAGCTTGAAGGAGCAATGAAGACCTTGGTTTTCTATATCTTCAATGGCACCAGCTTCAATGCTCAAGACTTCTTCATCAGGCAGTTGGCTACATCTGGCTCCGACATTTTTGGTCTGAAGTTCTATGCTCCATGGGTAATGCGCCTTATCAAGCTTCACTCTGCCATCAACTATCAGCCGTCTGCGCGCAATCATCTTGTATTCTTGCCAGAGGTTGATCTGTCTGTTGAAGCTATTTACCCAGAGCCTGCTAAGGATCCCATTTATCTTCACAATGCTGATCACCAAAGCTTCACCCAGCCCATTGAAGGAGTTCAGGCAGTCTTGCGTGTTTATCCTTTGGCTGGCAATACACGTGTCCCTCGCGCTCAAACTGGCGCCACTGGAAGCACCATTTCCCAAAGGCCTCGGAGGCGATCTCGTGTTCTCAATGACCGAGAGCTTCTCGTCACGCTACACCAGAAATAGGACAAGCATCACAACTGGCTTAAGCGTCAGATGCAAAGCCTCTTGGTGGATGTCAATCGCATTCGCAATCTTGCCACCAAGAATGCCTTTGTTACTCATCAAACCTGTCAGAGGTCTTGGAAGAGTTTGACATTGCTTAGTGCTGAAGCTGATCTGCAGAATGATGGCTTCACCGAAAGATTCAAGTTTGATTCAACTCCTCCAAGGAATGCTCACTTGCGTCGGACTCCCTCACTTGAAGACTCTGACTATTCGTCCTCAGCTGCGATAGTGAATGCTAGAGTCATCGATGACCAAGATGATGCAACTTCACCTCCTCCAAGTTCAACGCGTGTCGACACTGCACCAAGTTCTTCTACACCACCGGACCTCAACGATGACCCTGCTGCCTCGCCTGCACCTCATGGGAACGAGTAGGTGCTCTATGTCTTCAAACCTTTTTGGTCTTTACTGACAAAAGGGGGAGAAGCATATGAGTTGATAGTCTTCAAGCGGGTCCATATGGGTGGTTGCTTTACTTTTTGCTACTTTTGCCAAGTGCTTACAACTCTCGCTTTTCGATACATTTGGTTCTTTGAGTTGTAACACTTAAACTCGATGGTCGTCTGCTACTTATTTGCTATTCTATGATGCGATGATACATTCCGCATGTGCGATGATAACTTCCGCACTTAGGTCATTTTGCAGACGTCCATTTTTCATTATGCATGTCATTAACTTCGTTACATCAAATCATGCATGATGAATTGCCATCATAAGTTGAAGAGGATCTCCACAAGTACAACCTGCCATGTGCATTTGCATTCCAAAAGCAAATTACTTATATGCACATCTTCAGGAGGAGCCTTTGCCACTTATGAAGACAATACCCTATTCTTTACAATTTCACATATTTTCCCCGTTGAAAACTTCAACCAGTTTGTCATCAATCACCAAAAAGGGGGAGATTGTAAGTGCATCTAGTGCCACCCCTAGTTGGTTTTGGAGTATTGACAACAAACCTGGTTGAGGGACTAATGTGTTCGTGAGAATTGCAGGATAACACAGGTAGAAGTCCCTCATTGATTCGGTTTTCCTACCAGAAATGACTCCTAAAAATGTATGAAGACATTGAAGCCAAAGGTGGTATGTGAAGACATTCACATTGAAGACTATGACAAGAGAAGACATCGCGTGAAGACTATGGAGCGCGAAGACTTAGTTGTTTCGTCGTTCTTTTTCTTCTTTGTTGAGTCATAGGAACCACCATACTGTTAAGTGGGGTCCAAGTGAACCAGTCAGAATGACTGAAGTGATGCTTAACCAAAATCCTATGTCTTCGAGCGAAGACAATGAGAGCAAATCTTATCCAGAGATGGATAAGTCAGCTTTGCTTGTAGCCCAAGTAAAGTTGCCGTGTGTGTTTGAAATCTAACCGTTGGAACACGTGTCAGTTCCTTAGTGACCCAGGGTCATTTCGGACAAATCAGGTCGGGTTGCCTAGTGGCTATAAATAGCCCACCCCCTACAACCATAAACGGTTGGCTGCTCAGAGTTAGTGTACGGCTTTTGTCGTTTGAGAGCAACCCACCTCGAAGCCTTTGAGAGAGAATTCCTTGCGAGGACAAAGCCCTAAACACCCAGAGCCAAAGAGTGTTAGGCATCACTGAAGTCTTCCTGTCTGTATGATCTGAAGACTTATTACACTTGAGGACTGTGAATCCTCCAGCCGGTTAGGCGTCGCGTTCTGAGCATCCAAGAGTCATTGTGGATTGCCGGTGAACAAAGTTTGTGAAGGTTTGGAAGTCTACCTTGAAGACTTACCAGAGTGATTGGGAGAGGACTGGGTGTCCTTAGCTCAAGGGGAATAAGGTGAAGACGTGGTCTTCTGAGTTGAATCTCAGCCTCCCTAACCAGACGTACAGTTGTCACAGCAACTGGAACTGGTCCAACAACTCATTGTCTTCAACGAGCCCCTGGTTCCATCCTTCCCATCTCTTTACTTCCAGATTGGTCCTTGTGAAGTCATTGCCTGTCTGAATTATCTATTTGTCTTCAGTGTGTGACTACTGTTCTGATTGGCTTCATACTATCTTCCATCCTGATCTATACTGCCTAGCTGCTATCAGTCTTTGTGCTTTCATCTCATTGAATACTTGAATATGGCTTGCTTAGTGTAGTCTACCTTCCGCTGCATGGTAATAGGTTTGTTTCTATCATTTGTCTTCGAAACTTCCATGTTTGAAGACTTCCATAAAAATCGCCTATTCACCCCCCCTCTAGTCGATAACAAGCACTTTCAGCTGACACTAGTAAAAGCAAGGTATTGGGTCTAGGTAGAGTTGCAATCTCATAGGATCAACACATGGATAAAATGATGCTTGTTGAATCCCTTGGTTTCAACATAATGTCTGTCTCAATGCTTTGTGATATGAACATGATTGTGATATTTGGAAAATATTGTTGCCTTGTTCTTATGGAATCTGACAAGTCTCTAGTCTTTGAAGGGTATCGAAAAGACAATCTGTACATGGTAGATTTCTCAATAGGACCACAGTTGGTCGTATGTCTTCTAGCAAAAGCTTCAGAGTGCTGGCTCTGGCATCAGCGGCTAGGGCATGCTGGCATAAGGAACCTGTACACTCTCACGAAGAAGAAGCATGTCGTAGGCATCGAGTGCGTCAAGTTCAAGAAGGATCATCTATGTGGTGCCCGCGAAGTTGGAAAGATGACTAGGGCCAAGCATCCCTCAAAGACAATCGTGACGACATCTCGTCCCTTCGAGCTACTTCACATGGACTTATTTGGCCTTACTCACTACTCTACCCTTACTACCATTGCTTGCCTATATGGCTTTGTTATTGTTGATGATTACTCAAGATATACATGGGTGCACATAATCCTCTACAAGAGTGAACTGCAGGATGTCTTCAGACGATTCGCCAATCGTGCCATGACGAACTATGGCATCAAAATCAAGCACATCAAGAGTGACAACGGCATGGAATTCAAGAACACCAGCCTCGACACTTATCTTGATACATTGGGCATCACACATGAGTTCTCAGCTCCATACACACCTCAGCAGAATGGCATCGTGGAGCGCAAGAACAAGACCCTCATTGAGATGGCACGAACGATGCATGATGAGTACAAGGCTCCAAGAAAATTCTGGCCTGAAGCCATTGATACTGCATGCCACGTCATAAATCGTGTTTATCTTCACAAGCTTCTAAAGAAGACATCATATGAGCTACTAATAGGTAAGAAGCCAAACGTTAGCTACTTCAGAGTATTTCATGCTAGGTGCTGGATCAAGGATCCGCATCACACTTTAAAATTTGCACCAAAAGCACATGAAGGTTTTATGCTTGGCTAAGAAAAGGATTCGCACTCCTATAGAGTCTTCAACCTCTTTCACTATAAAGTGGTTGAAACTGTGGATGTGCGGTTCGATGAGACTAACGGCTCGCAAAGAGAGCACCTACCAAATGTGCTAGATGAAGCCTCACCGAGTGAATCTATCAAGCTTATGGGTACTGGAGAAATCATACCTTCAGAGGCACAGGCTGAAGAGGAAATCATCATTTCTGCACCTAATCAACCCAAAGACAATGCTCAGCCTGAAGTCAATGTTGAAGATGAAGTCAACGATCAGCAAGAGCAAAATCTTTGTCCAGTTCATCCTCGTGTTGCAAATGAAGTACAGATTGAGAAGATAATTGATAGCATCAATGCACCTGGTCCACTCACTAGTTCAAGAGCAACACAACTAGCAAATTTCTGTGGGCACTTTGCATTTGTCTCTATATCTGAACCCAAGAAAGTTGCTGAAGCCTTCATGGAACACGAATGGATTCAGGAGATGCAAGATGAGCTTCAACAGTTGGAGCTGGACAATGTGTGGGAACTGGTTAAGCGTCCTGATCCTCGCAAGCATAACATCATTGGAACCAAATGGATCTATCGCAACAAACTAGAAGAGCATGGTCAAGTCATCAGAAATAAGGATTGTCTAGTTGCTCAAGGTTACACTCAAGTAGAAGGGATTGATTTCGATGAAACATCTGCTCCCGTGGCTAGGCTTGAAGCCATTCGCATACTGCTGGCCTATGCCAACCATCATAACATCCTTTTGTATCAAATGGATGTGAAGAGTGCCTTCTTGAATGGAAAAATTGAATAAGAAGTGTATGTTGCACAACCACCCGGTTTTAAAGACCCAAAGCATCCTGACATGGTATACAAGCTCAACAAGGCACTATGTTGCATCAAACAAGCTCCTCATGCTTGGTATGACACGCTCAAAGACTTCCTGAAGAGCAAAGGCTTCAAACCCGGTTCCCTGGATCCCACACTCTTCACGAAGACATATGATGGCGAATTTTTTGTATGCCAAATCTATGCGGATGACATTATCTTTGGCTGCACAGACAAGAAATACAGTGATGAGTTTGGACACATGATGCAAGAGCAATATCAGATGTCCATGATGGGTGAGCTGAAATTCTTCCTTGGTCTTCAAATCCGTCAGCAGAGCAACGACATCTTCATATCATAAGAAAAATACCTCAAAGATTGCCTGAAGAAGTTTGGAATGCAAGACTGCAAAGGATACGATGCCAATGCCAACCAAAAGTCATCTGGGCCCCGACGACAATGGTAAAGAGTTCGATCAAAAGGTATACCGCTCCATGATTGGTTCTTTACTCTATTTATGTCTAGGCCAGATATAATGCTTAGCGTTTGCATGTGTGCCCGATTCCAAGCGGCACCGAATGAATCGCTTCACTTAGCTGTGAAGCGAATTCTTCGATATTTGGCTTACACCCCAACACTAGGATTATGGTATCCGAAGGGCCCAGAGTTTGATCTAGTTGGATTCTCAGATGCTGATTATGCTGGTGACAAGGTTGAGCACAAGTCCACATTAGGCACTTGTCACTTTCTTGGATGATCTCTTGTTTGTTGGTCTTCAAAGAAGCAGAACTATGTATCCCTCTCCACCGTTGAATCTGAATACATTGCTGCTGGATCTTACTATGCTCAGCTTCTATGGATGAAGCAAACTCTCAAGGACTATGGCATCCATCTGAAGCATGTGCCACTCTACTGTGACAATGAAAGCGCCATCAAGATTGCCAACAACCCAGTTCAACACTCGAAGATAAAGCACATTCTGATCCGTCATCACTTTCTCAGAGATCATGTCATGAAGGAGGATATTGATATCATTCACGTCAACACTGAAGAGCAATTGGCAGATATCTTCACAAAGCCCTTGGATGAGAAAAGGTTTTGCAAGTTGCGGTGTGAGCTAAACATCTCAGAATCCTCAAATGTCCTGTAGTTGGACACACATCCTAACGCTTATGCATGTTGATGACTTAGATGTGCAACACATGAAGTAACGTTTCTCTTCAATCAATGAAGACATACACTCTAAGTGTGAGTACATCAATGTGGAATTTGACTTCGGAGCGCCCTGATAATTGTGCGCCATGTCTGGGTCTAATACTTCCTATATGGTGGATAACGCCACCACCAAATTCTTTTTGAAGTGTTTCATTTGGCGTCATAATTGCATAGTCTTCGCATTTGATTTGTCTTCAACATTGATTTGACTTATAAGTTTATCTTTGCAAAGTTGAGTTGGTCTTATATATATATATGCGTGTTCTGTCCTCTAGAACATTCACTTATAGCTATGACTTCACTCTTGAATTTTCTGATCTAAGTGAATGTGATCAGACTCTAACCCTCTCTGTGCTTCTACCTCAAATTCTATCTATCCAAGTCATATGCACTCTGTTGAAACCTGTTGATACGTCTCCAACGTATCTATAATTTTTGATTGTTCCATGCTATATTATATTCTGTTTTGGACATTATTGGGCTTTATTATACACTTTTATATTATTTTTGGGACTAACCTATTAACCGGAGGCCCATCCCAGAATTGCTGTTTTTTTGCCTATTTTAGGGTTTCACAGAAAAAGAATATCAAACGGAGTCCAAACGGAATGAAACCTTCGGGAACGTGATTTTCAGAACGAACATGATCCAGAGGACTTGGACCCTACGTCAATAAACCAACAGGGAAGCCACGAGGTAGGGGCGCGCGCCTACCCCCTAGGCGCGCCCTCCACCCTCGTGGGCCCCCTGTTGCTCCACCGACGTACTTCTTCCTCCTATATATACCTATGTACCCCCAAATGATCAAATACAGAGCCAAAACCCTAATTCCACCGCCGTAACTTTCTGTATCCACGAGATCCCATCTTGGGGCCTGTTCCGGAGCTCCACCGGAGGGGGCATCGATCAGGGAGGGCTTCTACATCAACACCATAGCCCTTCCGATGAAGTGTGAGTAGTTTACCTCAGACCTTCGGGTCCATAGTTATTAGCTAGATGGTTTCTTCTCTCTTTTTGGATCTCAATACAAAGTTCTCCCCCTCTCTTGTGGAGATCTATTCGATGTAATCTTCTTTTGCGGTGTGTTTGTTGAGACCGATGAATTGTGGGTTTATGATCAAGTTTATCTATGAACAATATTTGAATCTTCTCTGAATTCTTTTACGTATGATTGGTTATCTTTGCAAGTCTCTTCGAATTATCAGTTTGGTTTGGCCTACTAGATTGATATTTCTTGCAATGGGAGAAGTGCTTAGCTTTGGGTTCAATCTTGCGGTGTCCTTTCCCAGTGACAATAGGGGCAGCAAGGCATGCATTGTATTGTTGCCATCGAGGATAACCAGATGGGGTTTATTTCATATTGCTTGAGTTTATCCCTGTACATCATGTCATCTTGCTTAAAGCGTTACTCTATTCTCTTGAACTTAATACTCTAGATGCATGCTGGATAGCGGTCGATGTGTGGAGTAATAGTAGTAGATGCAGGCAGGAGTCAGTCTACTTCTTTCGGACGTGATGCCTATATACATGATCATACCTAGATATTCTCATAACTATGCTCAATTCTGTCAATTGCTCAACAGTAATTTGTTTACCCGCCGTGAATACCTATGCTCTCGAGATAAGCCACTAGTGAAACCTATGCCCCCCGGGTCTATCTTCCATCATATTAATCTTCCAATACTTAGTTATTTTCATTGCCTTTTATTTTACTTTGCATATTTATCATAAAAATACCAAAAAATCTTATCTTATCATATCTATCAGATCTCACTGTCGTAAGTGACCGTGTAGGGATTGACAACCCCTTATCGCGTTGGTTGCGAGGATATATTTGTTTTGTGTAGGTGCGAGGGACTCGCATGTAGCCTCCTACTGGATTGATACCTTGGTTCTCAAAAACTGAGGGAAATACTTACGCTACTTCGCTGCACCACCCTTTCCTCTTCAAGGGAAAACTAACGCAAGTGCTCAAGAGGTAGCAAGAAGGATTTCTAGCGCTGTTGCCGGGGAGGTCTACGCAAAAGTCAACATACCAAGTATCCATCACAGACCCTTATCTCCCGCATTACATTATTTGCCATTTGCCTCTCGTTTTCCTCTCCCCCACTTCACCCTTACCGTTTTATTCGCCCTCTCTCTCTCTATCCTCCCTCTCTTTTTTGTTCGCCTCTTTCCCGTTTGCTTGTCGTTATGGCGAGTCCTCTATCTTCTCCGTTGTCTCTCGAGAACGAAGCTCTAAATTTTAAGCAAAGGGAGGGAGAAAATCTAAAAGACGCTTGGTATAGAATTTGCAATGCTCAAAATAGATCTACCAGAAATCAATCTACTTCCGTTCTTCTTCACAATTTTTATGTAGGCGCTACTCCTTGGTACAGATATATCCTTGATACCATTACCGGAGGGAACTTCTTGGGTAGCCATACTTTTGATTCTTATAATGCTATGATAGATTTGTTTGGCTCACCACCTCTTTTGGTTAATGGAACTATGTTAACTTTGGAGCATGTAATGCAAAGACTTGAAATTATTGAAAATAAGGTTGCTACTGTAGATTTAATTGAAAATTTGGATAAAAGATCCACAACCAAATCACTCAATATGGATCTAAAGTAGGAGTCACTTTGAAAAATATTAAAGAAAAGGAACCTATAGTTATTGAGAAAATAAATCAGGATTCCACTAGAATCGATAAACTTGAGGATATTATTACCAACTTGGGAACTGCTTTTTCTACCGTAAAGAATACTCTGAGTCCTCCCACTAAAATTGCCAAGCTTATGTATGTTCCTAAAAATAACGGTGAATCCTCTAGTAAGGAAACTGCGGATCTCAAATCTATAAGTATTCATCCCAATCTTTTTGCTATCATTAAGGAACCATTTGTTACAAATGAATTTTTAGATCTTGTGCGTAAAAGTTCGATAATCAATAAAAATAAAGAAATTCCTAACGATGGTAGATGCCTCATTGAAGAATTACCTACCAAAGATGGCAATACCTAGATCTATCCTTGCCTTTTATGCCTAGCTAGGAGCGTTAACCGATAGCGCTTGTTGGGAGGCAACCCAATTTTATTTTTATTCCTTGCTTTTTGCTCCTGTTTAGTAATAAATGATTTATCTAGCATCTGTTTTGGTTGTGTTTTTTGTGTCTAATTAGTGTTTGTGCCAAGTAGAACCATTGGGAAGACTTGGGGAAAGTCTTGTTAATCTTGCTGTAAAAAACAGAAACTTTAGCGCTCACGAGAACTTCTGCCATTTTTATTTGGAAAGTTATATTTAGTTAATTATTTTTGAATATGATTAATAGATAAATTACTCACGTCCAGCAATTTATTTTAGAATTTTTGGGGTTCCAGATCTTGCGTTAGCTACAGATTACTACAGACTGTTCTGTTTTTGACAGATTCTGTTTTTCGTGCATTGTTTGCTTATTTTGATGAATCTATGGCTAGTAAAATAGTTTATAAAACATAGAGAAGTTGGAATACATTAGGTTTAACACCAATATAAATAAAGAATGAGTTCATTACAGTACCTTGAACTGGTGTTTTGTTTTCTTTCGCTAACGGAGCTCACGAGATTTTCTACTTTAAGTTTTGTGTTGTGAAGTTTTCAAGTTTTGGGTAAGGATTTGATGGATTATGGAACAAGGAGTGGCAAGAGCCTAAGCTTGGGGATGCCTATGTCACCCCCAAGATAATCTAAGGACACCAAAAAGCCAAAGCTTGGGGATGCCCCGGAAGGCATCCCCTCTTTCGTCTACTTCTATCGGTAACTTTACTTGGAGCTATATTTATATTCGCCACATGATATGTGTTTTGCTTGGAGCGTCTTGTATTATTTGAGTCTTTATTTCTTAGTTTACCACAATCATATTTGCTGTACACACCTTTTGAGAGAGACACACATGATTCAGAAATTATTAGAATACTCTATGTGCTTCACTTATATCTTTTGAGTTATATAGTTTTTGCTCTAGCGCTTCACTTATATCTTTTAGAGCACGTCAGTGGGTTTGTTTTATAGAAACCATTGTTCTCTCATGCTTCACTTAGATTATTTTGAGAGTCCTACAAGACAGCATGGTAATTTGCTTTAATTATGTTAGGCATTCAAGATTAATAATAACATTTTCTTATGAGTGTGTTGAATACTATGAGAAGTTTGAAACTTGATAATTGTTTTGAGATATGGAGATGGTGATATTAGAGTCATGCTATTTGAGTAGTTGTGAATTTTAGAAATGATTGTGTTGAAGTTTGTGATTCCCATAGCATGCACGTATGGTGAACCATTATGTGATGAAGTCGGAGCTTGATTTATTTGTTGATTGTCTTCCTTATGAGTGGCAGTCGGGAACGTCTTTTCCTACCAATCTATCCCCCTAGGAGCATGTGCATAATACTTTTCTTTGATAACTTGTAGATTTTTGCAATAAGTATATGAGTTCTTTATGAGTAATGTTGAGTCCATGGATTATACGCACTCTCACCCTTTCACCATTGCTAGCCTCTCTAATACCGCGCACCTTTCGCCGGTATCATACACTCACCATATACCTTCCTCAAAACAGCCACCATACCTACCTATCATGGAATTTCCATAGCCATTCCGAGATATATTGCCATGCAACTTTCCACCATTCCATTTCCCATGACACGCTCCATCATTGTCATATTGCTTTGCATGATCATGCAGTTGACATTGTATTTGTGGCAAAGCCACTGTTCATAATTCTTTCATACATGTCACTCTTGATTCATTGCATATCCCGGTACACCGCCGGAGGCATTCACACAGAGTCATATTTTGTTCTAAGTATTGAGTTGTAATTGTTGAGTTGTAAGTAAATAAAAGTGTGATGATCATAATTTTTAGAGCATTGTCCCAAGTGAGGAAAGGATGATGGAGACTATGATTCCCCCACAAGTCAGGATGAGACTCCGGATGAAAAAGAAAAGAAAAAAAAAGAAAAAAAGAGGCCATAAAAAAAGACCCAAATAAAAAAAAATGAGAGAAAATAGAGAAGGGACAATGCTACTATCCTTTTACCACACTTGTGCTTCAAAGTAGCACCATGATCTTCATGATAGAGAGTCTCCTATGTTGTCACTTTCATATACTAGTAGGAATTTTTCATTATAGAACTTGGCTTGTATATTCCAATGATGGGCTTCCTCAAAATGCCCTAGGTCTTCATGAGCAAGCGAGTTGGTGCACACCCACTAGTTTCTTTTGTTGAGCTTTCATATACTTACATCTCTAGTGCTTTCGTTGCATGGCAATCCCTACTCACTCACATTGATATCTATTGATGGGCATCTCCATAGCCCATTGATACGCCTAGTTGATGTGAGACTATCTTCTCCCCTTTTGTCTCCTCCACAACCACCATTCTATTCCACCTATAGTGCTATGTCCATGGCTCACACTCATGTATTGCGTGAAGATTGAAAAAGTTTGAGAACATTAAAAGTATGAAACAATTGCTTGGCTTGTCATCGGGGTTGTGCATTATTTGAATACTTTGTGTGGTGAAGATGGAACATAGCCAGACTATATGATTTTGTAGGGATAACTTTCTTTGGCCATGTTATTTTGAAGAGACATAATTGCTTAGTTAGTATGCTTGAAGTATTATTATTTCTATGTCAATATTAAACTTTTGTCTTGAATCTTTCGGATCTGAATATTCATACCACAATTAAGAGAATTACATTGAAATTATGCCAAGTAGCATTCCACATCAAAAATTCTGTTTTTATCATTTACCTACTCAAGGACGAGCAGGAATTAAGCTTGGGGATAGTTGATACGTCTCCAACATATCTATAATTTTTTATTGTTCCATGCTACATTATATTCTGTTTTGGACATTATTGGGCTTTATTATACACTTTTATATTATTTTTGGGACTAACCTATTAACCGGAGGCCCAGCCCAGAATTGTTCTTTTTTTGCCTATTTAGGGTTTCGCAGAAAAAGAATATCAAACGGAGTCCAAACGGAATGAAACCTTCGGGAACGTGATTTTCGGAATGAACATGATCCAGAGGACTTGGACCCTACGTCAAGCAACCAATAGGGAAGCCACGAGGTAGGGGGCGCGCCTACCCCCCCAGATGCGCCCTCCACCCACGTGGCCCCCCTGTTGCTCCACCGACATACTTCTTCCTCCTATATATACCTATGTACCCCCAAACGATCAAATACGGAGCCAAAACCCTAATTCCACCGCCGTAACTTTTTGTATCCACGAGATCCCATCTTGGGGCCTGTTCCGGAGCTCCGTCGAAGGGGGCATCGATCACGGAGGGCTTCTACATCAACACCATAGCCCTTCTGATGAAGTGTGAGTAGTTTACCTCAGACCATCGGGTCCATAGTTATTAGCTAGATGGCTTCTTATCTCTTTTTGGATATCAATACAAAGTTCCCCCCTCTCTTGTGGAGATCTATTCGATGTAATCTTCTTTTGCGGTGTGTTTGTTGAGATCGATGAATTGTGGGTTTATGATCAAGTTTATCTATGAACAAATATTTGAATCTTATCTGAATTCTTTTATGTATGATTGGTTATCTTTGCAAGTCTCTTTGAATTATCAGTTTGCTTTGGCCTACTAGATTGATCTTTCTTGCAATGGGAGAAGTGCTTAGCTTTGGGTTCAATCTTGCGGTGTCCTTTCCTAGTGACAGTAGGGGCAGTAAGGCACGTATTGTATTGTTGCCATCGAGGATAACAAGATGGGGTTTATTTCATATTGCTTGAGTTTATCCTTCTACATCATGTCATCTTGCTTAAAGCGTTACTCTGTTCTCTTGAACTTAATACTCTAGATGCATGCTGGATAGCGGTCGATGTGTGGAGTAATAGTAGTAGATGCAGGTAGGAGTCGGTCTACTTGTTTCAGACATGATGCCTATATACATGATCATACCTAGATATTCTCATAACTATGCTCAATTCTATCAATTGCTCAACAGTAATTTGTTTACCCGCCGTGAATACCTATGCTCTCGAGAGAAGCCACTAGTGAAACCTATGGCCCCCGGGTCTATCTTCCATCATATTAATTTTCCAATACTTAGTTATTTTCATTGCCTTTTATTTTACTTTGCATCTTTATCATAAAAATACCCAATCATCTTATCTTATCATATCTATCAGATCTCACTCTCGTAAGTGACCGTGTAGGGATTGACAACCCCTTATCACGTTGGTTGCGAGGATTTATTTGTTTTGTGTAGGTGCGAGGGACTCGCGCGTAGCCTCCTACTGGACTGATACCTTGGTTCTCAAAAACTGAGGGAAATACTTACGCTACTTTCCTGCACCACCCTTTCCTCTTCAAGGGAAAACCAACGCAAGTGCTCAAGAGGTAGCACCTTTCAAATGTCTTCTCTAAGTCCTTGTCAGCAGAAGACACATAGACAAACATTTAAATCTGTTTTAAATGCCATATCCTTTTTGCCTGAATACTGGAGAAGCCGGAATGACCACCCGAAAATCCAGGCGTGCGTGGGAACACGGAACAACTTCCAATAAGTTGCATTCAGGCCACGTGTCCTTCAGATGTGAACCACCAGGGGCACCTGCGTAATTACGCTGTGTCGTCCCTATCCTTATAAATACACACACACCGCGGTCATTATCTCTTCTTCCACCTCGCCACCTCGCACAAACCCTAGCGCCTCCACTAGCTCACGTCGACACCAAAGACGAAGCGCTTTGCTGTCGTGACTTCTTCGATGTCGTCCTCACACCGGCTGTGGACCTCGCCCTCTTCACCGCCACCATAGGTGTCTTCCGTCGCCAAGTTAGGGCACGTGAGATTGAACTGCTCGGCTTCTAAACTCAGCCTCGTCTAGCAGTTCATCAACGGTAAATAAACCTCTTTTTACTGTCTTTTGATCCATCAAATCCATGCACTTCGACCAAAAGTGGTTTCTACACTTCCAAATCTGGATCTGATTTTATCTGCATCTCATATTATCCTAAGGTTATTCACTTATGCTTCATAACTAGTTAGATTCCTCACTTGTACTTACTCATGGATTCGTACAAATCTGGAATCAACTCTCTTCAAATAAGTCAATGTCTTCGCACTATGAGGTCAATGTCTTCAAACCGTTTTATCTTCAAAATCTTCTGAGAATGCATATGACCTCTCCCCCTTCCCTCACACCTTTAATGCTGTCACAGGTACATGTCTGTGGGAGAATCCCTTGGTTCTCATAGTTTGCATTCATCTGCAGAGTTCTTACAGCATCACATTCACTCCCCTGAAGCCAGCTCTTGTCTGACCAGTAGAAGGAAGCCATTCACTGTTCTGAAGCCATTCAGTTTGAATATACTGGCCATAGATAAATCTGTCAGGAAAGGCGGTAGGCAGCACAAAGGCAATACAACTCTAGATCTGCCTCCGGATCTGTATGAGTTGTACAAGTCAGATCCCGAAGAAAGTTACAATCAGTGCAAGACCCGAATCCAATGGATTCGAAGATATTGGGCAGAACAGTGGTTCAAATATAACTTCCTCACTACCGAATATGCTGAGAAGAACACCATTAAGCGCCCCGGGGTGATATCCTGTACAGGAATCTGCAACCAAAGTCGATGCCTAAAGCCATTGCTCAAGGCTTCTACCCATGCATGGTCCAAGGACCGAAGCCTGAGAATGCCGACCCATCATCTATGTTATGGTGTCGCGAAGGCAATCAGTTCAAGCACAACTATCAGTTTGCCAGGGAGTCAGCTACAAAGAACAAGAAGGAGCTAGGACTCAACTTCAACCCTGGTCCATCTGCTCCAAGGGCTGATGGCACGTGCGATGCCAATCCAAATGTCATCGGCCCCTTCCACAAATTCGATGGCCTCCTCTCTCACATCGCTGCTCAGAGGGCTACGGTGGATCAATCTGCCAGAGATGACCCATAAAAATGTGTGAAGACATTGAAGACAATGGTGGTCTATGAAGATATTCACAGTGAAGATTATGACATGAGAAGACATTCACATGAAGACTATGGAGTGCGAAGACGTAGTTGTTTCGTAGTTTCCTTTTCTTCTTTGTTGAGTCATAGGAACCACCATACTGTTAAGTAGGGTCCAAGTGAACAAAGTTCGAGTGACTGAAGTGATGCTCAACCAAATCCTATGTCTTTGAGCAAAGACAATGAGAGCAAATCTTATCCAGAGCTAGATGAGTCAGCTTTACTTGTAGCCCAAGTCAAGTTGTCGCGTGTGTTTGAAATCTGACCGTTGGACACGTGTCAGTTCCTTAGTGACCTAGGGTTATTTCGGAAAAATCAGGTCGGGTTGCCTCCTGGCTATAAATAGCCCACCCCTACACCATAAATTGGTGGCTGCTCAGAGTTAGTGCACGGCTTTTGTCGTTTGAGAGCAACCCACCTCCGAAGCATTTGAGAGAGAGATCCTTGCGAGGACAAAGCCCAAAACACCCAGAGCCAAAGAGTTTTAGGCATCACTGAAGTCTTTCTGTCCACGTGATCTGAAGACTTGTTACACTTGAGGACTGTGAATCCTCCAGCCGGTTAGGCGTCGCATTCTGAGCATCCAGGAGTCATTGTGGATTGCCGGTGAACGAAGTCTGTGAAGGTTTGAAAGTCTACCTTGAAGACTTACCAGAGTGATTGGGCGAGGATGTGTGTCCTTAGCTCAAGGGGAATAAGGTGAAGAAGCGGTCTTCTGAGTTAAATCTCAGCCTCCCTAACCAGACGTACAGTTGTCACAGCAACTGGATCTGGTCTACCAAATCCTTGTCTTCACCAAGCAACTGGTTCTATCTTTCACTTCCTTTTACTTTACAGTTCGTCTTCATGAAGTCATTGACTTCTTGCCTGATCTGAGTGTCTTCACTGCTTGAAGTATGTTTACTGTTTGGCTTCATACCATCTTCCATCCTGATCCATACTACCTAGCTGCTGATAGTCTTCGTGCTTTCACTTCATTGCTTACTTGACTATGGCCTGTCTAGTGTAGTCTACATTCCGCTGCATATTAATAGGTTCATTTATACTGTTGGTCTTCAAAACCCCCGTGTATTGAAGACTTTCATAAAAAATGCCTATTCGCCCCCTCTAGTCGATAACTAGCACTTTCAGATGGAAGCCCAAAGAAGGGGTGCGCAAGAAAAAGCATAAGGATAGAAAGCAAAAAGCGCAAATACTAGCAAAAATATTTACATCACAAAAAAGGCCCACGACCAGAGTTCATTACATTCCCTTACACCCCCAGTGGGTGGACTTGTTGCTTAACAAAGTTCGAAAAAGATAAAAAGGCAGGACGGCTTCAGGCAGTGGCCGTGTCGGGTTGCGCACTCACCGGCTTCTCCGCGCTGGCACCGGCTTGTCACAGCTCCTCTGCGCCGGCCTCCGGGTCCACCGAGATGCCGGTGTCATGCAGCACGGCCTTGTCATCCACATAGGAATCCGTCTCCTCGGAGCTGCCGGTCGGGTCATCGAGCGCCAGGACGAAGTCGTCAGGCGGAAGCTCTGCACCATCCTCCAGCCGCTCCATGTTGAACTCATTGTGCACGGCAAAGAAGGCAAGATAGCTGGCCCGCCCACCTATCCGGCGTGCCTGCACCTGCAGTTGGGCCTCCGCACCGTCCCGTTGGGCCGCCAGGTGGTCCAGACTTAGGTCTGAATACCACGACATGGCGAAGCGCAGCGCCAGGTCCGCACCGGCACGAGCCGCAGAGATGCGCCACACATGGAGCCGCGCCGGGCCGGCCTCCAGCCAGTGCGCCAGCTGCGTGAAGCTACTGGGCTCCACCGCACCCGGCCAGAGGGCCGCCATCATGCCCAACCCGATCGCAGATAGCCACGCCATTTGCTTGTCCAAGGCCTTTAGACGGGCCTCGGTGGCAAGCATGATCTCCAAGAAGCTCCAGGCGGCGTATGGGGCGATCCTGACGCCCGCGTCCGCCTGGGTTGTCCGGTGTGCGCGCACGGTTGCGTCCGCCGTGTTCGAAAAGTACTCTCGCACATGAAGGAGAGAAATAGTCAGCGATGCAAAGGTTCAGCCGGCTCGCAGCCCGACAGAACAAACAGGGAAGTACTTACTGAGGAGGTGCTCATCCAGATGTTACGCCTCGCACAACATACCGTTCCGCTCCAGGTCCCACACATGGCCACGGGCCTCGAGTGCCTTCTCAAGGTCAGTGAGGGAGTCCTGGATTAAGGGGTCCTCGGTGTCTAGGCTATGCGATATGGGCCGTAAAGATACAAGGTGGAAGGCTTTCCCCCGTGTCTGGATAGGACTCTCCTTTGCGTGGATGGCAATCTGGATGTATAGTTTCCTTCCTCTGTAAACCGACTCTATACAACCTAGGCCCTTCCGGTGTCTATATAAACCGGAGGGGTTAGTCCTTAAAGGCTATCAGAATTTACATAGGCTAGACATCTAGGGTTTAGCCATTATGATGTTGAGGTAGATCAACTCTTGTAACCCCTATACTCATCAAAGACAATCAAGTAGGAAGTAGGGTTTTACCTCCATCAAGAGGGCCCAAACCTGGGTAAACATCGTGTCCCCTTTGTCTCCTGTTACCTTCGATCCTCAGATGCACAGTTCGGGACCCCCTACTCGAGATCGTCCGGTTTTGACACCGACATTGGTGCTTTCATTGAGAGTTCTTTTGTGTCGTCGATGGAAGGATCGATGGCATGCCTTGTCATCAATGACAACGTCACCTCTGGAAGGGCCCTAGCTCCAGGACAGGTCCTCCAGCTTGGTGGTTTCACCATGGGCACCCGCTTGGCCGTTAAGCCAAAGACAGCCCCTGCAATCGCCAAACATCATCTCCGCATCAGCCTCGAACACTCCGAAAAGATGGATCCAGCTGATGTCTCATCCTTGAACAAACTTCTAGAGTGCATCGCTGCCCTGGGGGTCGCAACACACTATGATCAGACTGGGCTTAAACTCGATCAAAGGGAAATCAAGTCCCCGCCGATCACCCACCTAGTAGCGGTTATGGAAGAACAAGCCGAGAATACTTCTCCCCCTAAGTTAAGAACAAGCTATGTTCGGATTTCCAAGCCCTGCGTGCTGGATACCCATCTCCGGGAAAAGACCGTATGTCCTCCGAACATAGAATCAGGCGTCGAGCCCGAAAGTCTCCAGGACCCTCCGGATCCTAGACTAGTGACCACGGAGATTCTTCAAACTCCAGATCCAATAGTGGGTCAGGGTTCGGATTTCATCCTGCTCACCCACCACAAGAAATATTCCCCAAGAAATTTACGTCCTCCAGACGTATGTGACCTAACGTACGTACGATAGCAATCTCAGGAAATGGTCCATCACTTCTGGGCCAGGTTCCTCCTTGCTAAAAACAAGATTAAAGATTGCCGTGACGACGACGTGGTTTCAGTTTTCTGCCACAACTGTCCGGACGAGGGAATCCTCAATTACCTCAACCACCGCCGCATACTGCACTTTGCAAATTTTGCACACATAGTATAGAAGTACTGCACAATGGAAAGCGCTTAGAAAGCCCAAACAGCCCGATGGGATCCTCCCGCCTTTAAGTAGCCCACCAGACGGGCAAAAAGGATGCACCCTTACGGGGCACCCGATCACCATCTCATTGACACGAGAATCAAATCCTTCACGGGACATAGAACTGTCCTTGACGAGTTGCTCGACAAGCCCTGCCAGATACACACTACGCCGAATACCAAACCAACACATAGCCTTCGGGCATGTTGGGTACTTCGACAAGTGGCTAAGAGCGGCGAGGTGATGACCCACAAGTGTAGGGGATCTATCGTAGACTTTTCGATAAGTAAGAGTGTCGAACCCAACGAGGAACAGAAGGAAATGATAAGAGGTTTTCAACTAGGTATTTTCTGCAAGCACTAAAATTATCGGTAACAGATAGTTTTGTGATAAAGTAATTTGTAACGGGTATCAAGTAATAAAAGTAAATAAGGTGCAGCAATATGGCCCAATCATTTTTGTAGCAAAGGACAAGCCTGGACAAACTCTTATATAAAGGAAAGCACTCCCGAGGGCACATGGGAATTATCGTCAAAAGCTAGTTTTCATCACGTTCATATGATCCGCGTTCGGTACTTGATAATTTGATATGTGGGTGGACCGGTGCTTGGGTACTGCCCTTACTTGGAAAAGCATCCCACTTATGATTAAACCCCATTGCAAGCATCTGCAACTACAATAGAAGTATTAAGGTAAACCTAACCATAGCATGAAACATATGGATCCAAATCAGCCCCTGACGAAGCAACGCATAAACTAGGGTTTAAGCTTCTATCACTCTAGCAACCCATCATCTACTTATTACTTCCCAATGCCTTCCTCTAGGCCCAAACAATGGTGAAGTGTCATGTAGTCGATGTTCACATGCCACCACTAGAGGAAAGACAACATACATCTCATCAAAATATCGAATGAATACCAAATTCACATGACTACTTATAGCAAGACTTCTCCCATGTCCTCAGGAACATACGTAACTACTCACAAAGTATATTCATGTTCATAATCAGAGGGGTATTAATATGCATAATGGATCTGAACATATGATCTTCCACCAAGTAAACCAACTAGCATCAACTATAAGGAGTAATCAACACTACTAGCAACCCACATGTACCAATCTAAGGTTTGGATACAAAGATTGGATACAAGAGATGAACGAGGGTTTGAGATGAGATGGTGCTGGTGAAGATGTTGATGGAGATTGAACCCCTCCCAATGAGAGGATGGTTGGTTATGACGATGGTGATGATTTCCCCCTCCCGGAGGGAAGTTTCCCCGTCAGAACAGCTCTGCCAGAGCCCTAGATTGGTTCCGCCAAGGTTTCACCTTGTGGTGGCAGAGTTTCGTCCCATGAGCTTGCTTATGATTTTTTCCTCGATGAAATACCCCATATAGCCAAAGATGGGCATCAGAGGGCCACCAAGGGGCCCACGAGGCAGGGGGCGCGCCCAGGGGGGTAGGGCGCGCCCCCACCCTCGTGGACGGTGGGTGGCCCCCCTCTGGTACTTCTTTCGCCCAATATTTTTTATATATTCCGAAAATAATTCCCGTGGAGTTTCAGGACTTTTGGAGATGTGCATAATAGGTCTCTAATATTTTCTCCTTTTCCAGCCCAGAATTCCAGCTACCAGCATTCCCCCTCTTCATGTAAACCTTGTAAAATAAGAGAGAAAAGGCATAATATTGTGACATAATGTGTAATAACAGCCCATAATGCAATAAATATCGATATAAAAGCATGATGCAAAATGGACGTATCAACTCCCCCAATCTTAGACCTCGCTTGTCCTCAAGCGAAAGCCGAAATCGAAAAATATGTCCACATGTTTAGAGATAGAGGTGTCGATAAAATAAAATACGGACATGAGGGCATCATGATCATTCTTAGAACAACAACATATATATATATATATTGTCATATGATCTCTTATGATAAATTAACAGTTCATTCACATACTCAAGTATGAATCAGAAACTTCATTGAAAACTAACAAACTATAATCTCAGTCATTGAAGCAATTGCAATTTATCATAACATAGGAAAGAGTCAATATAAGAGATTCTCAGCAAGTCCACATATTCAACCATCATTTAGTCTTTCACAATTGCTAACACTCACGCGATATTTATGGTTATGAAGTTTTAATTGAACACATAGAAAGATAGGGGCTTATAGATTTGCCTCCCAAATTTTTACCTCAAGGGTAATGTCAACAATAATAGTTCATGAAAACCCACATCCAATTAGCCATATATATCAAGATCTTTCCAACACATCGTGCTTGCCAAAGGATAAAATGTAAAAAGGAAAGGTGAAGATCACCTTGACTCTTGCATGAAGTATAAGACAAGAATAAAAGATAGGCCCTTCGTAGAGGGAAGCAGAGGTTGTCATGTGCTTTTATGGTTGGATGCACAAAATCTTAATGCGAAAGAACGTCACTTTATATTTCCACTTGTGATATGGACCTTTATTATGCAGTCCGTCGCTTTTATTTCTTCCACATCACAAGATCATATAAAGCTTATTTCTCCACACTAATAAATCATACATATTTAGAGAGAAATTTTTATTGCTTGCAACGATGACAAATTACTTGAAGGATCTTGCTCAATCCATATGTAGATATGGTGGACTCTCATGGGAAAACTGGGTTTAAGGATATTTGGAAGCACAAGTAGTATCTCTACTTGGTGCAAAGAAATTGGATAGCATGAGAGGGAAAGGCAAGCTCAACATGTTCGATGATCCATGACAATATAATTTATCTTAGATGTAAGAAAACATAACCCATTACATTGTCTTCCTTGTCCAACGTCAACTCTTTAGCATATCATACTTTAATGAGTGCTCTCAATTATAAAAGATGTCCAAGATAGTATATTTATATGTGAAAACCTCTCTTTATTTGTTACTTCCTATTAATTGCAACGATGACCAAAACTATGTTTGTCAACTCTCAACAACTTTTATTCATCATACTCTTTATATGTGAAGTCATTACTCTCCATAAAATCCATATGATCTCTTTATTTCTTTTTATTTATTTTTCTTTTATTCCTATTCCCTCAAGGTCATAGCAAAATAATCAAGCCCTTGACTCAACACTAGTCTTTATTATATATAGCTCACGGACTCGATTACAAAGAAGGATCACAAAGCAAAACTCAAAACTAGATCATAATAAAACTTTATTCTACTAGATCAAGATATTACCAAAAGGATCGAACTAAGAAAAACGGTAAAGATAAAAGTGTGATGGTGATACGATACCGGGGCACTCCCCCAAGCTTGGCAGTTGCCAAGGGGAGTGCCCAAACCCATGTGTTTATGTCTCCTTCCTCGGAGGTGGCAATGATGTAGTTATTGATGCTGTAGGATTGTCGTCCATCTTCCAAGGCATAGGCTCACCATCATAGAAGGATGATCGAGTCTTCGGGATCCTCAAATCTGCAGCCAAACTCATCCTCTCGAATATATATTCATACTCACAATTTTGGTTTTGCAGGTCATAGATCTGGGATTGGAGGCGCTCGATTTTCTCATGAAGCTTGAAGATGGCCTCCCCAATGTTCTTGTCATCCAGCTTGTGGTTGTTGGTGAACTTCATGATCATTATATGATTGGAGTCGAGTCCATGTTCCACCATCTCCTGGCACTTGAAAACTTGTTGCTCCAATGCCTCGAGCCTTGTCTCCATGCTTCCGGTCCTCCTTGGTCCCTCAACATCGCGGATGTGCAGCAACCCCTCACGCATCTCAATGGTTTGAGGGTGTTGCAGCACCTCCGTGAGGTAGGGGTTGATGACCTTCTCGAAGAACTTGTCCTTGGGGGCACTCGAAGACGCCATGGCGATCAAGATCTGTCAGAAAAATAGCTCGAAACAAAGACAGAAGATATTTGCGTGATACAGTGGTCAAAACCTTTGGGAGATTATATAATGAATTTTTACCGAACAAAAGAAGTATCATGCAAGAAAACAGAGTCCGGAGAGCACATGAGGTGCCCACGAGGCAGGGGGCACGCCCAGGGGGTAGGGCGCGCCCTCCACCATCATGGACGCCTCGTGTCCTTCCCTGAATACTTCTTATTTTCCTATTTTCTTAAATATTCCAAAACGGAGAAAAAAATATGCTATTAGAACTGTTTTGGAGTCAGTTTACTTACCGTACCTCCTACCTATTCCTTTTCGGAGTCTGAAACATTCTGGAAAGTGTCCCTTATGTATTCCTCTGTGTTATGGTTTCAATAACATTAGTTTCAACATTTATGGGATTACCTGAGATATAATGCTTGATTCTTTGACAGTTCACCACCGATAACCCACAAGTATAGGGGATCGCAATAGTTTTCGAGGGTAGAGTATTCAACCCAAATTTATTGATTCGACACAAGGGGAGCCAAAGAATATTCTCAAGTATTAGCAGCTGAGTTGTCAATTCAACCACACCTGGAAACTTAATATCTGCAGCAAAGTGTTTAGTAGCAAAGTAATATGATAGTAGTGGTAACGGTAGAAAAAGTAATATTTTTGGTTTTATAGTGATTGTAACAATAGCAGCGGAAAAGTAAATGAGCGAAGAACAATATATGAAAAACTCGTAGGCATTGGATCGGTGATGGAGAATTATGTCGGATGCGATCGATCATGCAACGGTTATAACATAGGGTGATACAGAACTAGCTCCAGTTCATCAATGTAATGTAGGCATGTATTCCGAATATAGTCATACGTGCTTATGGAAAAGAAGTTGCATGCAATCTTTCGTCCTACCGTCCCATGGCAGCGGGGTCCTATTGGAAACTAAGGGATATTAAGGCCTCCTTTTAATAGAGTACCAGACCAAAGCATTAACACAGAGTGAATACATGAACTCCTCAAACTACGGTCATCACCGGTAAGTATCCCGATTATTGTCACGTCGGGGTTAACGGATCATAACGCATAATAGGTGACTATAGACTTGCGAGATAGGATCAAGAACTCACATATATTCATGAAAAGATAATAGGTTCAGATCTGAAATCATGGCACTCGGGCCCTAGTAACAAGCATTAAGCATAGCAAAGTCATAGGAACATCAATCTCAGAACATAGTGGATACTAGGGATCAAACCCTAACAATACTAACTTGGTTACATGATAAATCTCATCCAACCCATCACCGTCCAGCAAGCCTACAATGGAATTACTCACGCACGACGGTGAGCATCATGAAATTGGTGATGGAGGAAGGTTGATGAGGACGATGGTGACGGATTCCCCTCTTCAGAGCCCCAAACGGACTCCAGATTAGCCCTCCTGAGAGAGTTTAGGGCTTGGCGGCGGCTCCGTATCGTAAAATGCGATGAATCCTTCTCCCTGATTTTTTTCTCCCCGAACACGAATATATGGAGTTGGAGTTGAGGTCGGTGGAGCGTCAGGGGGCCCACGAGGCAGGGGGCGCGCCCAGGGCGTAGGCGCGCCCCACCCTCGTGGACAGGGTGTGGGCCCCATGACGTGGATTTTTCTTCCAGTATTTTTTATATATTCCAAAAATAATCTCTGTTGATTTTCAAGTCATTCCGAGAACTTTTATTTCTGCACAAAAATAACACCATGGCAATTCTGCTGAAAACAGCGTCAGTCCGGGTTAGTTCCATTCAAATCATGCAAGTTAGAGTCCAAAACAAGGGCAAAAGTGTTTGGAAAAGTAGATACGACGGAGACATATCAACTCCCCCAAGCTTAAACCTTTGCTTGTCCTCAAGCAATTCAGTTGATAAACTGAAAGTGATAAAGAAAAACTTTTACAGACTCTGTTTGCTCTTGTTGTTGTAAATATGTAAAGCCAACATTGAAGTTTTCAGCAAATATTATGAACTAACCATACTCACAATAACATTTAGGTCTCATGTTTACTCATATCAATGGCATAATCAGCTAGCGAGCAATAATAACAAATCTCGGATGACAACACTTTCTCAAAACAATCATGATATGATATAACAAGATGGTATCTCGCTAGCCCTTTTTGAGACCGCAAAACATAAATGCAGAGCACCTTTAAAGATCAAGGACTGACTAGGCATTGTAATTCATGGTAAAAGAGATCCAGTCACAGTCATACTCAATGTAAACTAACAGTAATGGATGCAAATGACAGCGGTGCTCTCCAACTAGTGCTTATTAATAAGAGGATGATGACTCAACATAAAAGTAGATGGATAGGCCCTTCGCAGAGGGAAGAAGTGATTTGTAGAGGTGCCAGAGCTTGATTTTGAAATACAGATGAATAATATTTTGAGCAGTATACTTTCATTGTCAACATTACAACCGAGAGATCTCGATATCTTCCATGCTACACACATTATAGGCGGTTCCCAAGAAGAATGGTAAAGTTTATACTCCCCCACCACCAAGAAGCATCAATCCATGGCTTGCCCGAAACAACGGGTGCCTCCAAATAACAACAATCCTGGGGGAGTTTTGTTTGCAATTATTTTGATTTGATTTGAGCATGGGACTGGGCATCCCGGTGACCAGCCATTTTCTCGTGAATGAGGAGCAGAGTCCACTCCTCTTGAGAATAACCCGCCTAGCATGGAGGATACAGACATCCCTAGTTGATACATGAGCTATTCGAGCATACAAAACAAAATGTTTATTTGAAGGTTTAGAGTTTGGCACATACAAATTTACTTGGAACGGCAGGTAGATATCGTATATAGGCAGGTATGGTCGACTCATATGGAATAACTTTGGGGTTCATGGAATTGGATGCACAAGCAGTATTCCCGCTTAGTACAAGTGAAAGCTAGAAAAAGACTGGGAAGCGACCAACTAGAGAGCGACAATAGTCATGAACATGCATTAAAATTAATCAACACCGAATCCAAGCATGAGTAGGATATAATGCACCGTGAACATAAATATCATAGAGGCTATGTTGATTTTGTTTCAACTACATGCGTGAACATGTGCCAAGTCAAGCCACTCGAATCATTCAAAGGAGGATACCACCCCATCATACCACATCACAACCATTTTAATAGCATGTTGGCACGCAAGGTAAACCATTATAAACTCCTAGCTAATTAAGCATGGCATAAGAAACTACAATCTCTAATTATCATTACAAATATGTTTCTTTCATAATAGGCTGAATCAGGAACGATGAACTAATCATATTTACAAAAACAAGAGAGGTCGAGTTCATATCAGCTTTTCTCATCTCAATCAGTTCATCATACAATCATCATTATTGCCTTTCACTTGCACGACCGAATAGCGTGGATAATAATAATAGTGCACATGCATTGGACTAAGCTGGAATATGCAAGCATTCAATTCAAGAGAGAAGACAAGGTAATATGGGCTCTTTGTTAGATCAACAATAATGCATATGAGAGCCACTCAACATTTTAATCACGGTGTTCTCCTCTCGACCCCCAAAGGAAGAAAAGAAATAAAACTATTTACACGGGAAAGCTCCCAACAAGCAAAAGAAGAACGAGAAATCTTTTTAGGTTTATTTTTAATTACTACTACTACAGGCATGGAAAGTAAACTAGCTAAAAGCTACAACTATTTTTTTGTTTTTCTTAAGATTTTTCAAACACACAAGAAGAAAGCGAGAAAATAAAAATAAACTAGCATGGATGATACAATGAAAAAGTATGGGCACCGACAACTGGCATGAGTGTCTGAACATGAATGTAATGTCGCTGACAGATACATACTCCCCCAAGCTTAGGCTTTTGGCCTAAGTTGGTCTATGCCCATGGATCAAAACTGTAGCTGGGGTCGTACTGAGATGCAGTGGCAATTTCCTGATGCGCTGCAGCTTGGAGGCGAGCTGCCTCCGCCCTCCTCTCGTACTCGGTCGCCTCCTCCCTGGTTATAACATATCTCCCTTTTGCCTGAAAGTCAAAGAAAGTAGGAGCAGGGAGAGCGACGTGATAGGTGCATCGTCTGTCAAAGATTAGTCGTTACTGGAGGAACTGATTGTTCCTCTCAACAAACTGATGACGAACCATGTTATTAGAATCTAAATAAGTAGGAGCCAACTCAATATCATCTCCACGTATGGGTATCTCAAGAAAATCAGCTAAACGGGTTGCATAAATTGCACCAAAGAAATCTCCGTCAATACTATTATTATGCAACCTACGTGCAACAATGTCCCCAAGTTATATTGTCTATCTCCTAATACAACACTCTTGAGAACACTCAGATCAGGAACACACATGTGACATGCCTCATCCTTACCATTTATGCATCTACCTATGAAGAGAGCAAAATAATGTATAGTAGGAAAATGAATGCTCCCTATGGTAGCTTGCATGATTTCCCTAGATTCCCCCACATTTATACTAGCAAGAAAGTCTTTATATTCATATTTGCCAGGTTCACTAACATTACCCCACTGTGGGAGTTTACAAGCAGTGTTAAAATCTTCTAAGTCCATGGTATAAAATTTATCATAAAGATCAAATAGGGCAGTTTGAGAATTGCGTGATGATGTAAATTTAAACCTTCTCACAAATGAATTAGTGAGGTAGTAGTACTGACGACACTTATCTGCCACGAAGCTCTCAAGATCGGCGTTACGCACATATGCTTCAAGTTCCTCCTTAATTCCTGCCCGAACCATGAAGTCCTCTGACGGCCATTCGTAAGGCCGCACTTGAGCATCTCTTGGTAGTTCATTGTCCGGCTCGCGTATCGTGGGCCTGGGGTCTTGCTTCCTTGAGGAACCACCTTGGTTCCTAAACATATTTCTTCCTCTAAAAAATTTCTGAAATTTTTAGTAACTTAAAATAAAAGTGAACCAAACTCAACAAAATTGATAGCAACTACTCCTACAAGTGCCTAGAGGATACATCATGCATTAAAACTACTTTTGACCACATAAATTTGACATGTAAGCTCAAGAGCATGGTCACCTAAGCAGCAAAAAATTGCAATGAATAAAGCACTAGAACAAAAACTAATTGGAGAATTGGAGGAGTCACATACCAAAGAACAATCCCCCAAAGCAGTTTTGTGAATGGAGCTTTGAGCAAGGAGATAAAAAATGGCAGCAAGATGAGCAAGAACTCGGGTTTGAGCTGGCTAGTGATTTTTTGGGAGGAAGGAGTGTGTGGTGGCTAGAATAAGTGGAGGGGACCCACGTGGGGTCCACGAGGTAGGGGGGCGCCCAGGGGGGGCACCCTCCACCCTCGTGGGCACGTGGCTGGTCCCCCTGTTGTGTTTTCAGTGCCATATATTCTCAAATATTCTAGAAAAAATCATATTTAAATTTCAGGGCATTTGGAGAACTTTTATTTTCGAGATATTTTTTATTGCATGGATAATTCAGAAAATAGACAAAAAATACTATTTTTGCTTTATTTAATATAAATAACAGAAAGTAAAAAGAGGGTACAGATATTTGTGTTTTCTAAATTCATCCATCTCATGCTCATCGAAAGGAATCCACTAACAAGGTTGATCAGGTCTTGTTAACAAAGTCATTTCGAATAACATGAAACCAGAGAATTTTCGAATACCACTAGGTTACCTCAACGGGGATATGCACATCCCCAACAATAATAATATCATATTTCTTCTTAACAGTAGGAAGAGGAAACCCAAAACCTCCAATAGTAATCGTTGAAAATTTTCCAATAGAATTGATACTGTGGACTTGAGGTTGTTTCCTCGGAAAGTGTACCATATGCTCATTACCATTAACATGAAAAGTGACATTGCCTTTGTTGCAATCAATAACAGCCCCTGCAGTATTCAAAAAGGGTCTACCAAGGATAATAGACATACTATCGTCCTCGGGAATATCATGAATAACAAAGTCCGTTAAAATAGTAACATTTGCAACCACAACAAGCACATCCTCACAAATACCGACATGTATAGCAGTTGATTTATCAGTCATTTGCAAAGATATTTCAGTAGGTGTCAACTTATTCAAATCAAGTCTACGATATAAAGAGAGAGGCATAACACTAAGACCGGCTCCAAGATCACATAAAGCAGTTTTAACATAGTTTGTTTTAATGGAGCATGGTATAGTTGGTACTCTTGGATCTCCAGGTTTCTTTGGTATTCCACCCTTAAAAGTATAATTAGCAAGCATGGTGGACATTTCATCTTCCGGAATCTTTCTTTTATTAGTAACAAGTTCCTTCATATATTTAGCATAAGGATTCATTTTAAGCATACCAGTCAAACGCATACGCAAAAAGATAGGTCTAATCATTTCAGCAAAGTGCTCAAAATCCTCATCATCCTTTTTCTTGGATGGTTTAGGAGGAAAATGCATGGGTTTCTGAACCCATGGTTCTCTTTCTTTACTGTGCTTCCTAGCAACAAAGTCTCTCTTATCATAACGTTAATTCTTTGATTGTGGGTTAGCAAGATCAACAACAGGTTCAATCTCTACATCATTATCATTGCTAGGTTGAGCATCAACATGAACATCATCATTAACATTATCACTAGGTTCATGTTCATTACTATATTGTGTTTCAACATCAGAAATAGAAATATCATTGGGATTCTCAGGTGTGTCAACAATAGGTTCACTAGAAGCATGCAAAGTCCTATCATTTTTCTTTTTCTTCCTCTTAGAAGGACTAGGTGCATCAAAAATTAGTTCTCTAAGAATCTTGCTCAATTCTCTTAGAATGGCCATCATGATACAGAGGTTCCTGAGTCATTTTACCACCTCTAGTCATAACTCTAACAACATTATCATTTTTCTTATTATTTAATTCAATGAGCAAATCATTCTGAGCTTTAAGTACTTATTCTACTTGAGTGGTAACCATAGAAGCATGTTTACTAATAAGTTTAAGTTCACCTTTAACATTAGCCATATAATCACCCAAGTGTTCAAGCATATCAGCATTGTGTTTCAATTGTCTACCAACATAAGCATTGAAATTTTCTTGTTTAACCATAAAGTCATCAAACTCATCCAAGCATTGGCTAGCAAACTTAGTAAATGGGATTTCACATTTATCGAATCTATAGAGAGAATTTACCTTTACTACCTGTGTCGGGTTATCAAGACCATGTATTTCTTCAACAGGCAACAAATTAAGACCATGTATTTCTTCAATAGGTGGTAAATTCTTAACAGTTTTAATACCTTTTTCTTTCATAGATTTCTTTGCCTCTTGCATATCTTCACGACTGAGAAATAGAATACCTCTTTTCTTCGGAGTTGGCTTAGGAGTTGGTTCAGGAAGTGTCCAATTATTTTCACTAGTCGTCGACCCGTGCATTCGCACGGGCACATTATAATGATGGAAATATTAATATTCAAATATCAATGTGAACCACACACATAAATCTGCATACGAATTGATTTTGTTGCTTATTACCGTATATAAGAAAATAGCAAAAAATCATTGGAAACAAATTATACAATGATTCGTGAGAATCTTTGCAATATACATCACACTTCCAATGTCCGCTAGAAAGGACATGCTTGAACTATGTAGATCAACTAAGATACATCAATTCTGAAGAAAACTTCTAAGATATAGGATTAGTGGCAATATAAAATAAATCAAATCCTAGATATAGTAAGTTAGATTAATAAATAATTCTAAATGCATTTAATATAATGCATATAGTACGTAGAAGTAGGTCCATATAAACATTGTACGTGAACAAAAAAGTCTAGCTATACTACACATGTAAGCTTCATAACTCTGTACTCATGTCACACATTGATCGTGCATGATATGGTGTATTAAGCCGCGCTGATTGAACAAAGACCGTCAGGTAACATCTCTACATACCACTAAGATTAGCTGGCACTGTTACCTTGTCCATTAAAGGTCACTATAGGAGTTGTTAGGAGCTGATACATTCCAGAGCAACAAAAAATTGAAAGAAAAGCTGCAAGAACTAATTAAATATAAATTAAAGCGGAATAGAGAATAGTGGCCTTTTATATACCTCATTGAAAACCATAGACCGATAATTGAAAATATGTTATATGATGTCGTAGTTAATTCATTATACAACTAATCTTCACACACTAGAATTTGATTAGTAGACAAATAAATCTCAACAATCTTATGAATTCATTATTTTTGTTCTATCGTAGCTCAAGTGTTATCTCAATTCTTTAGAAATATATGTATCAAAATTGCTCATTTTATTACAAAAAAGATCAAACCTATTATCTCAGCAAGCAAAATGATACTCACTGGCTCTGTATAAATGACAAATATTTTCTCATGGTGTGTGGCTAATATTAGACAATATGTCTGGGTGGTTGAAAGGGAAAGGATTTTTATTTTTAAATAATGCTTTCAAGGTATATGTCCTATGGAATTATCCCTATTAGTAGAACCATTTTTGTCGTTTTAGAAACAATAAGATAAACATGCCTGCAAACTCTTGAGTCCTGACCAATTGGTAAAAAGGGAAAACGGTTCCTGTATAGAAAAACATACAATAATTTGACTGTTTGCTATTAGACAAATATCACATAAATCTGGTATTGAAAAGAATTCGTTGAAGATGGGGATATGTTTACCTTTCATTGATCGAACGGAATCATCTAGACTTTGTTAAGCACATAGCTAGTCAGTCATGGGTCACTCAAGCCAAGAATAAATCAATCGCTGTTAGCTTGGGTGACATACATAGACAAATACTTCTTAGTGCCCACCACATCAGGATACTCTCTTCCCAAGCGATGTACACAAACATCATGGAGAGGCCAAACTTGAATAAATGGCATTGGGTGTTGGCACATCCCGGATCTAGTCTGTTAAACTCGCCAAGTTCTTTCTGGGCATATGTGAATTGCATGCAATACACTATCACCTTGCCGGATAATGCTTTTGGGTGGAGAAAATAGTATGTAGTCTAACCAGCTAGACAGATCCGTGGGCTAGCTAGCTAATTAGTACAGCTAAGAAGATTGATGTATTCAGCAGGGAGACACGTATATTAGCCAAAGTATGCAGCTCAGTTGACAATTTAGTTTTTTATAGGGAAGGCAGTATATATTTGAAACACTTTTTTTGCTAAGCCACATCGCCACTTATATAAGCTTTGCAATAGTTTTGGGGACATGAAAAACTATATTTAAGCCTCAAGAAGCTAAATACAGAAAAAATCACTAACCTATGAGCATGTTCGCATAATGAATCAAGTAGAAAGGAGAAATATCTCCTAGAACATGCACCAAGTGATATTGGCAGACTGCATCACAACTCCTCACAATTTCGCAAGGGTAGGACCCGATTTATGTTTACATGTCTAAATGAACATGTAAATCCACTGATGATGTTGCACACCTTTTCCTGCAAGTAGCGACCAGTTCACTTTGTGAATATACCCAACGAAACTTATCATAATCTCTATCCTCCGCATTGCGCTACTGGATTACTAATCAGGATCCATACAGGCATGACATCATCTTGTTTGGTTCATGTACGGACATGTAATCCGGTAATAGGTTATGTATGCAGCTAGCTTAATTAGGCATTTATATATTTTATATACTAATCTACCCATGATGCAATAGAGAAAATGCAAAGTATGTACCTTTGTCCGTAAAGCGATCTCTCCTCTGCATGCATGCGTTTATTTTCTTGCTGGCTGACCGGTGTATATGTGTACGTATTTTGGCGTTGCGTGGGGTAGCATGGGGCAGAATCGATCAAGTGCAAGCAAGAGGTGAGCCATGTACTGCTGGTGGATTGATTCAACAAAGTTTGGTTGATTCAGTGCTTCGTCATCGCCGTCGGACTGCTGTGGGATAGGAGGATTGACGTGGGTCGTGGTAGACGCAAGGAGGAGGGGCTAGAGGAGGGAGAAGAGAACACGCATCAAGCCATGAGGGATCGATGGTGCATCTATTTTTTTCTTAGGGATGGTGCGTGTACAATTTTTTCATATTTGGTTGGAATTGGACCGTATACTAACAAGACTCTATCACAGTTGCTTATTTTATCTAAACTATAGCTTTAATACCCGGAGGCTAACTTTATGTGTTTTATGAGAATCAATGTGCCGGCTCAAAGTTTTTTTTGAGAATCAGGCCCAGATCTAATCGAATTAGTAAAAGAATATAATATTTGGGTCCTACATATATGGGTTGATCTCCACCATAATAATTCGGTCCCACCAAAGATGAACGACCCTTAATTACTAATTAATGTGGTAATTTCTTATCTAATTAGTAAAGGAATATAAGATTTGGGTCCTACATATATGGGTTGATCTCCACCATAATAATTCGGTCCCACCAAAGATGAACGGCCCTTAATTACTAATTAACGTGGTAATTTCTTGGGAGTCTTTTATTAGTATAGGTATAGATTAGTCAACATATTATTCAATAGCAATTCAGCTTGAAAAACAGTTCTTTCCCTGAAAACACAACCAGCACAACTATCCAGGTGGTCTCTGGAGGCATCGGGTAGTCCATTATAAAAGATATCAAGTATTTAATTTTTCTTGAGAGGATGATCAGGCAAAGCATTAAGTAATCGGAGAAGCCTCCTCCAAGCTTGTGGGAGACTCTCTTCTTCAATTTGCACAAAATTATATATTTCCCTTAAGGCAGCTTGTTTCTTATGAGCGGGAAATATTTAGCAGAGAAGTAATAACTCATATCTTGGGGACTACGCACACAACCAGGATCAAGAGAATTAAACCATGTTTTAGCATCACCCTTTAATGAGAACGGAAACAACTTAAGGATAAATTAATAGCGAGTTTTCTCATCATGTGTAAATAGGGTGGCTATATCATTTAATTTAGTAAGATGTGCCACAACAGTTTCAGATTCATAGCCATAAAAAAGATCAGATTCAACCAGAGTAATTAACTCAGGATCGACAGAGAAATCATAATCCTTATCAGTAATAAAGATAGGTGAAGTAGCAAAATCAGGGTCATATTTCATTCTAGCATTCAAAGACTTTTCTTTAAGCTTATCTAATAATTTCTTAAGATCAGATCTATCATTGCAAGCTAGGAAATCTCTAGCAGTTTCTTCATCCATAACATAACCCTCGGGAACAACAGGCAATTCATATCTAGGGGGAGAATCTTTATCATCAATTTCATCAATATTATCAGTTTCAATAATTTCATTCTCTCTAGCCCTGGCAAGTTGTTCATCAAGAAATTCACCTAATGGCACAGTAGTATCAAGCATAGAAGTAGTTTCATCATAAGTATCATGCAAAGTAGAAGTGGCATCATCAATAACATGCGACCTATCAGAATCAATAGCATGTGTAGGTGTCGCAAGTTTACTCAAAACAGAAGGTGAATCAAGTGAAGAGCTAGATGGCAGTTCCTTACCCCCCTCGTAGTTGATGGAAAAATCTTGGTTCTTTGATCTTTCAAGTTCTTCATAATGATAAGCAGATATAAATCCCAAGTGACTCAAAGAATAGAGCTATGCTCCCCGGCAACGGCGCCAGAAAATAGTCTTGATAACCCACAAGTATAGGGGATCACAACAATTTTCGAGGGTAGAGTATTCAACCCAAATTTATTGATTCGACACAAGGGGAGCCAAAGAATATTCTCAAGTATTAGCAGTTGGGTTGTCAATTCAACCACACCTGGAAACTTAATATCTGCATCAAAGTGTTTAGTAGCAAAGTAATATGATAGTAGTGGTAACGGTAGCAAAAGTAATATTTTTGGTTTTATAGTGATTGTAACAATAGCAGCGGAAAAATAAATGAGCAAAGAACAATATATGAAAAGCTCGTAGGCATTGCATCAGTGATGGAGAATTATGTCAGATGTGATCGATCATGCAACAGTTATAACATAGGGTGACACAGAACTAGCTCCAGTTCATCAATGTAATGTAGGCATGTATTCCGAATATAGTCATACGTGCTTATGGAAAAGAACTTGCATGACATCTTTTGTCCTACCCTCCCGTGGCAGCGGGGTCCTATTGGAAACTAAGGGATATTAAGGCCTCCTTTTAATAGATTACCGGACCAAAGCATTAACACATAGTGAATACATGAACTCCTCAAACTACGGTCATCACCGGTAAGTATCCCGATTATTGTCACTTCGGGGTTAACAGATCATGACACATAATAGGTGACTATAGACTTGCAAGATAGGATCAAGAACTCACATATATTCATGAAAACATAATAGGTTCAGATCTGAAATCATGGCACTCGGGCCCTAGTGACAAGCATTAAGCATAGCAAAGTCATAGCAACATCAATCTCAGAACATAGTGGATACTGTTAGGGAACGCAGTAATTTCAAAGATTTCCTACGCACACACAAGATCATGGTGATGCATAGCAACGAGAGTGGAGAGTATCGTCTACGTACCCTCGTAGACCGTAAGCGGAAGGGTTATGACAACGCGGTTGATGTAGTCGTATGTTTTCATGATCGACCGATCTAGCACCGAAGGTACGACACCTCCGTGATCTGCACATATTCAGCTCGGTGATGTCCTGTGAACTCACGATCCAGTAGAGATTCGAGGGAGAGTTTCGTCAGCACGATAGCGTGATGACGGTAATGATGATGCTACCGAAACAAGGCTTCGCCTAAGCACCACTACGATATAACCGAGGTGGATTATAGTGGAGGGGGGCACCGCACATGGCTAAAAGATCAATGTTCAACTTGTGTGTCTATGGGGTGCCCCCTGGCCATGTATATAAAGGGGTGGAGGAGGGGGGAGGGTCGGCCCTCCTATGGAGCGCCCTGGGGAGTCCTACTCCCACCGGGAGTAGGATTCCCCCCTTCCATGTAGTAGGAGTAGGAGAGAAGGAAAGGGACAAGAGAAGAGAAGGAAGGAGGGGGCGCCGCCCCTCCCCCTAGTCAAATTTGGACTAGGCCTTGGGGGGGGGGCGCAGTCTCCTCTCTCTCTTTCCCTTAAAGCCCAATAAGGCCCATATACTCCCCGGCGAATTCCCGTAACTCTCCGGTACTCCGAAAAATACCCGAATCACTCAGAACCTTTCCGATGTCCGAATATAGTCATCCAATATATCGATCTTTATGTCTCGACCATTTTGAGACTCCTTGTCATGTCCCCAATCTCATCCAGGACTCCGAACTACCTTCGGTTCATCAAAACACATAAACTCATAATACCGACCGTCACCGAACGTTAAGCGTGTAGACACTACAGGTTCGAGAACTATGTAGACATGACCGAGACTCATCTCCGATCAATAAAAAATGGCGGAACCTAGATGCTCATATTGGTTCCTACATATTCTAGGAAGATCTTTATCGGTCAAGCCGCATAACAACATACGTTGTTCCCTTTGTCATCGTATGTTACTTGCCCAAGATTCGATCGTCGGTATCTCAATACCTAGTTCAATATCGTTACCGGCAAGTCTCTTTACTCATTCTGTAATGCATCATCCCACAACTAACTCATTAGTTACATTGCTTGCAAGGCTTATAGTGATGTGCATTACCGAGAGGGCCCAGAGATACCTCTCCGACAATCGGAGGGACAAATCCTAATCTGGATCTATGCCAACTCAACAAGTACCATCGGATACACCTGTAGAGCACCTTTATAATCACCCAGTTACATTGTGAGGTTTGGTAGCACACAAAGTGTTCCTCTAGTATTCGGGAGTTGCATAATCTCATAGTCATAGAAACATTTGTAAGTCATGAAGAAAGCAATAGCAATAAACGATCATCGTGCTAAGATAACAGATGGGTCAAGTCATTCACATCATTCCCTAATGATGTGATCCCGTTAATCAAATGACAACTCATGTCTATGGCTAGGAAACTTAACCATCTTTCATTCAACGAGCTAGTCAAGTAGAGGCATACTAGTGACACTTTGTTTGTCTATGTATTTACACATGTACTAAGTTTCCGGTTAATACAATTGTAGCATGAATAATAAACATTTATCATGATATAAGGAAATATAAATAACAACTTTATTATTGCCTCTAGGGCATATTTCCTTTAGTCTCCCACTTGCACTAGAGTAAATAATCTAGTTCACATCTTCACATATCCATGTGACTAACACCCAAAGGGTTTACTAGAGTCGATAAGTTACTTCACATCGCTATGTGATTAACACCCAAAGAGTGATCATGTTTTGCTTGTGAGAGAAATTTAGTCAACGGGTCTGCCACATTCAGAGCCGTATGTATTTTGCAAATTTTCTATGTCTACAATGCTTTGCACGGAGCTACTCTAGCTAATTCCTCCCACTTTCAATATGTATCTATATCAAGACTTAGAGTCATCCAGATCGGTATCAAAGCTTGCATTGACGTAACTCTTTACGACGAACTCCTTGTCACCTCCATAACCGAGAAATATTTCCTTATTCCACTAAGGATATTTTTGACCACTGTCCAGTGATCTACTCCAGGATCACTATTGTACCCTCTTGCCAAACTGTGGCACCCCGGCTCAGAGAAACCAGAATGCCCCATATTCTAGCAGCACTGCTTAGCATAGAACAAACCAGCTTTCTATTATTGCACAAATGTGAATACAAGGTCTCCAATGTTAGAATGAATAACATCAGCACGGTGACACTACGCCATCCTTAGTTGCTCTATGCAAGCAGCAGAACAACTCGAAGCAGCGGAAAAACTTCTAGCAGCAGAACAATGACGACGGTGGTGAACTCCACTCTACAGGGACTCTGGCTGGAACACTGATCCTAGCTCGCACGAATGGAAACCACGACAAGCAAGCAATCAAATCCGGCATGACCTGCAAACTGGCATGACACGCCAGGTCAGTACATTGAATGTACTTGCAAGCTCACAATAACCAAAAGCATTCAAGACATACAACATCATGGCAATTACAGGTTAAACACGAATTAACATTATATTATCCGAACAACATAGACTGAACAACATGATACAGCTAGAACAATATGAGCAGGGCATGGACATGTAACCATGATGACACTATCATGCAACATGATGACATTATCATGCACCAACTTACTCCGCTCGGGTTGTCTCGTAACCATCACATGCAGCACTTACCAACCTCGGACATCACACGATCATCTCAGGATCAAATCAAGCTTGGTATAAACAATACCGTAGTAATCATTAAATGACCACAAGGAGCTTGATCTTTACCCATGATTCTCGCACAACATCATGAATATCCAACAACTCGGTATCCTCGATACCACGATGATCATCTCATGATTACGAACGGAACCACTCTTAGTTCAACGGGTTACCTCGTAACGAAACGGTGATCATTCCGGCGATCACAACCATGACCAACACTTGGTCTCAAATGGTGATCTTTCCAGCGATCACAACCAACTTATCTCATCATCGAACTGTGGTTGTTATTAAGCGCATTATTATTAATTACTGTTGACTCACAGTGTGACCAATTACGAACTGGGCCCTTATTCGCGGGCGCGGCTATCGATAGGTTTAATACACACTGCAGAGGTTAGTACACTGTACGCACACCACGGAACCCATGGCCTCACACTCCCATTTGGGTGGACCAATGGCGTTTCGACAAAACCGATCTACCGCCATGACACTCTCCCGGCCATTCCGACTCACTCCCCACTGAGCTAGTCCTAGGTGGCCTCGTGTCTACCAAAGACACCAACGACCACCGTCGTGGCCAAACATAAACGGTCCCAAACGGGGACCTGGATCCATAACAACAAAAACGGGCACACAAGGCTTTTGTCCGCCTACCCGATCAAGGTAGCGCGCGCCCATAACCTTCTCTCGTTGGAGGCACCGGCGAGAGGCACGACAATAGACCCAGTTAGGACCTTCCCATAAAGGTAAGCGTGGTTGCACTGGTCAGTTCGATATGCTGGCACCATGACTCAGCCAACAGTTTTTCAAGTTCAATTTAATCCGGTTAAACTTGAATGCAATATGCTGAGCCATGATAAACTTAACATGACGCAATTACAAAGCATGAGCATGATATCAACATAAGCCTGGGGTGCAACATAACTATCCACCATATCAACAATGAATCATATCCAACTGAGCATATCACAAGTACACACTACTCATAGCATAACATGAACATCAACAATAAATACCATGCAATAACACATCAATCATATTACCGAGTAAACACTTAACCATCTAGCAGCAAAGGAACAATGCATTTTAACAGTACTCGATAACCGACATTAGTCATGCACCAAAGAACATGACCAAACCAACATGTACTATTATCAAGCATGGCAATATGAAAGTAATACTAGCAAGTATCTCATGATAACAAAGTGCAAGAAAGCATATCATGACGGTAACCACCGATCCATAAGCATAACCAAAATAACGACAGCAGTAGCAAAACAATCATACAATTATTAAAGATTCAAGTTGAAAAACCAATGCTACTGCATGGCTATCATGCAAATGGTGGTTGTGGCTTGCCTAGGGTGGAAGCAATCACCGGGACAAAGTGCGAGAAGCTTGCGAAAAATTCACCGGAAAACGTTCTCTCTTGAAGGGGGCTGATTAGGGGTAAGGGAAAAAAGGTCATTTTCAGAATGGCAAAACATCATGAAAATGTTACCAATAGAACGGGCTCGACGAAACGAAGAAGCGGGCTTTGGAATCACCTCATTTGGAGTTGTGGTTGAAAAGTTATAGCCGTTTTTCTGCCAGGGGCCTATCTATAATGAAATCATCACAAACAAGCCCTCAGCCAGAAAAACAGAAAGCGCCTTCTCAGGAAATACGTTTTCCAGAACAAAAAGCGTATTTTGGCTCGAAGAAGAAGCATAATGCGCTTTCGGTTAGCGAAGGCGTACTCCCTGGAGTACGTCTCCACTTATCCAGCGTGGCAGTGGGGGTCCGGGGCGCTGTGCGGCTGACGGGCGGGTCCTGGCGTATCTCTTATCTCTCCTCCTGCCTCCATCTTCTTCCCACGATGCTCGCACGCAGCACAGAGGAGGGGTCGCTGGCGCCGGCGTGAGCCCGACCGACTCCGGCCACCGTTCGGGGTGCTGAGACCACCAACGAGCTTGGGAGAGAATGCCGCCTCCGTTCCGGCAGTACACTGACGCCGAGGAGGGAGGGAACAGATGGGCCTTAGGCCACGACGGATAGTGGCTCCTGTCGGCGTTTTGGGAACGGGGGTCCCCAGACTTGCCTGCCTATGGCCCATGGCGTGGCTTTGCTAGCAGGCCTGTACGGCCCATCTTCATCAACAAGGAACCAAGACCCTCGCGAGGGGCCAAGCCTCGCGAGGCGGACGACACAAGACCTCCTCAGGAGCGGCCACGCCAGGCTGGCTCGTGAGGGGCGGAGAGTTCAAGGTCGGGCAAACCTCGCGAGGTTTCTCGTGACGTAAGCCATGACGATCAAGACAAGGCGGGCGCCAGTGCATGCATCGTTCTTGTTTCCTCTTTGGTGCTAAGGGGGCAAGCGCAGTCGCGGAGTACCGAGGCATCAAGCAAAGGTTTCCATATTGGTGCAACGAGACCAAGACCAGAAGGACGAAAAGACGGAGGTCACCATGGAGTCCAGGACGGCGTCACCACCAGAACCTTTGGCAGGCGAAGACCACCTTTTGTCAGGATAGCTTGTACTAGCTGTCCCCTTTCAAATTGGCCGTTGTTGGCTCCCTTCCCGCTCAATATTTGGGGAGAGGACCAGGGCCTGTATAAATAGGACTAGCCACCACCATGGAGAGGGGATCGAGGTTCATCCTCAGCCACACAAGTGCGCCAAGCACAAGAACACCTCAACCTGAGGAGGTTGTTCTTCCCCTTGTACCGTTCATCCTCAGCCCAAGAGGCAATCAACTACCAGCACACTGGAGTAGGGTATCACACCACAACGGTGGCCCGAACCAGTATAAATCTTGTGTATTTTGTGTTGCGAGTTCATCAAGTTAGTTCGTGAGATCTAGGCTAAGTTAGGACGCGGATCGACAAGGGGGGAGGTCTTCGCGCACACTCTAGAGTTCGAACCTTAACGGTTTTGCCGGAACCCGTTATCCGACATTTGACACGCCAAGTAGGGGTGCGCCGAAGCTTCCCTTCTGTTGCTCCGCATCTCGTCGCTCCATCGTCTTGATGGCGGACGCACGTCGCGCCCGTGCCGAGCGTCGGGCTTCCCTCGCCACCCGCGTCGCTCAGACAGCCCCTGTTGGCGGGCTACCCCGCCGCTCTCCGTCGCCTGCCGCCAATGCTGCCACCGGCCCGGCGGGGAACAAGCAACAACCATCCTCGCTGCACCCCTCGGTGCGGCAGGACGGCCGCACCGCCACCCCATTGCCGACTCCCACTGGTTCGTCGTCTCACGCTCGTCACGTTCCCACGGACGCACGGGCTCCTGCACTACTTCCCAGTTGACGACCTTCTACAAGGACTGGCTTGACTGCATCGTCGAGCTTGTCCGCGCCGCGGGGGCTCCCCTGCGCCGTCCCACTCTCTGCCTCGCCCTCCGCCAACCACGGGCGATGCAGCTCAAGAAGCACCTCCACCACCTCTGCCCCAAGACGGCGCCCTAGCACCGCGACGCCAAGATGAAGGAGGAGCTCGCCATCCACGAAGAGCTGTGCACGACCCTGGAGTTGTTCAACATCGCAACCAAGTGTGCAAGAGCTGAGGAGGGGCGCCTCTCCCTCCTCGAGCTCCCTGCTGCAGATCTAGAGGAGAAAAAGAGCAAGGCCAAGGATGTGAAGCACAAGGGAGCAGTCGTCCTCGCGGCGGAACCAGACACCAAGCGTGGTAGAGATCAGCCCGAGTCATCCAAGGGAAACTGGCCGTTCTGCGCCTTCCACAACCTGCATACCCACAACACCAGCGATTGCCAAGAGCTCAGAGCCATTCGAGAAGGACGCTTCGGTCGACGCCCCGAGCGTAGCGACCGAGGCTACGACCGAGGAGGCGGACATGGTGGCGGACGCTGGGACGACCGTGGCCCGCGCCAGGAGTGGCATGACCGGACTCGTGAGGACCGCTGGCAGGATCAGCCTCGCGAGGGCGCCTAGAGGGACCAGCCTCGTGAGGCTCGTCCTCAAGGAAACGTAGGCCTTCCTCCATTACCACCACCACCCAGAAGGAATGACGACCACTGTCGGTGTAAAAACCGGGGGATCTCGGGTAGGGGGTCCCGAACTGTGCGTCTAGGCCGGATGGTAACAGGAGGCAGGGGACATGATGTTTAACCCAGGTTCGGGCCCTCTTGATGGAGGTAAAACCCTACGTCCTGCTTGATTAATATTGATGATATGGGTAGTATAAGAGTAGATCTACCACGAGATCAGAGAGGCTAAACCCTAGAAGCTAGCCTATGGTATGATTGTTGTTCGTCCTATGGACTAAAACCCTCCGGTTTATATAGACACCGGAGAGGGCTAGGGTTACACAGAGTCGGTTACAAGGGTAGGAGATCTACATATCGTATCGCCAAGCTTGCCTTCCACGCCAAGGAAAGTCCCTTCCGGACACGGGACGAAGTCTTCAATCTTGTATCTTCATAGTCCAGGAGTCCGACCAAAGGTATAGTCCGGCTAACCGGACACCCCCTAATCTAGGACTCCCTCAGTAGCCCCTGAACCAGGCTTCAATGACGACGAGTCGGGCGTGCAAATTGTCTTCGACATTGCAAGGCGGGATCCTCCTCCAAGTACTTCATAGAAGATTTTGAACACAAATGTAGTGTCCGGCTCTGCAAAATAAGTTTCCACATATTGCCATAGAGAGAATAATATTTACACAAATCTAATCTGCTGACGTATTCTGTAGCATGACATCACACCACGGCCAAGTCTTTATTCGAATCATTTTACTGTCCCACCTCAGCGCGTTTAGCGAGGCGGTTTCCTTGGCACGTCTTGTTAAAGCAGAGATCGTGTCCCCTTATTCCGGGATTCTCATCAATACGGGCATGGGTAACCCAACCGCGCCATTGACTATGACGCTTGAGAGATAAGCGAGTTTTACCAGGCTGGTGGGGGCGCATAGTCGCGTCTGCGCATATAAGGGGATAAGGATCCACCTTTTCATCCACGCCTTCTTCCTCCTTTGCCTATCCATTTTCGCGCACTCGAGCTCCAGCGCCCAAGTCCGCAGACCCCACCTCAACCTTCTCCGGCCATGTCCGGAGCGGGAGGCAAGTGGATGGTCTCCTCCATCATAGAGGGACACGTCAAAAGACTGAGGAAGGCCGGATACTTGTCTAACGACATTGCACACCGGCTTCCCAAAGAGGGGCAGCTCATCCCCACCTCTAGGCCCCATGAGAGGGTGGTGTTCCTCCCCCATTTCCTCCGCGGACTGGGCTTCCCTCTCCACCCATTTGTCCGGGGGCTCATGTTCTACTATGGCCTGGATTTCCACGATCTGGCCCCGAACTTTGTCCTCAACATCTCGGCGTTTATCGCCGTGTGCGAGGCTTTCTTCCGCATCCGCCCCCATTTCGGCCTATGGCTCAAGACTTTCAATGTCAAGCCGAAGGTGGTGCGCAACACCCAAGCGGAGTGCGAAGGCGCCATGGTGGGCAAGATGCCCAACGTCCTATGGTTCGAGGGCTCCTTCGTGGAGTCCCTAAAGGGGTGGCAGTCAGGGTGGTTTTACATCACCGAGCCGCGCGACCCTGAATGGGTCGCAGCCCCCGAGTTCCGATCCAGACCCCCTACGTGGCTCGCCTCCTGGAAAGAGACGGGCCTGTCGTGGGGTAAAAAATGAGAGCTGACCGGACTCCAAACATGCGTCCAAACCCTGGTGGACAGGAAGCTCAAACTTGTCAACGTAGTCCAGGTTATGCTCATCCGCCGGATCCTCCCGTGTCAACAATGGGCTTTCAACCTGTGGGAATTCGACCCGACGCAGCACCAAACTCTGAGCAGGCTCTTCGACACAACGTACGAAGATGCCTGGAAGGTGCTTTTCAAGGGTGCCGAGGCCCCCACATCCGCTACAGAGGATCGTGGATTCAGCACGCAGCGTCACGCTCGTGCGGTAAGCTGTTTTTACCTTTTACAGGGTATTAGTTTTTCATAGTTTGACTCCATGCGGGATCTAAGCTCCCTTACCTTTGACAGGATTGGCAGGAGACGTCCAAACAGATCAACTGTCTGGCTCCTTTGCCCGAAGGCCCAGCGGACGCTCGCTTGGCGAAGCTGCTGGTTCCGGCACCCTACGTGGTGCCGGAGAAGAAGGCCGAGAAGAAGGCCACGGGGACTCGAAAGAGTGCCCGGCGCCAGGAGGTGTCAGATTCATCATCCGACGAATCCAAGGCGCACTCCTCCTATGAAGACGAGGAGGAGGAAGAAGATACCTCTCCCCCTCCAGCGGGGGGAGGGAAGAAAAGGAAGGCCGCCCCAACCCGGGGGGCCGAAGGGTCCAAGAGGGGGAAGACCCCTCCTCCGGACTACTCCACCAATGCCGACGACGGCGAAGAGGAGTGGCCGCACAGGGCCAAGCCCCTGGCGAGATCCTAAGTACCCGGATACCAGAGTGATTCATAGTATTCCCCCATTGCACAGTTTTTCCTTACGTCGAACATGATTGTGCAGCCCGCCCAAGGCCGGGCTCGATGAGTCGTCGAGCGGCTCCCTGGATTCGTCGGATGTGAATTCTCTTCCGACGGCTTCCTCCCCCACCCTACGGATGGCACTGAGGTGGCGTCCCAACAGGTTCCAAGACAGGAGGAGGTGGTCCTGGAGGCGCCGCTAGGCAACCTCCCGGACTCCAGGCTTAAAGGGGATAAAACCCCCAAGGGCTCCAAGTCCGTCCTAGAGCCGGACACTGCGCCGGAACCTCCAATGGTTCCGGACTCTGGTAGGCAGCCTCCTTCCAAGAGGAGCAAGCCTACCGAGCCAGTGACCTCCGTCCAACCGAAGGCACCGGACAGTTTGCTGGAGACGCTTAACGGCGCCTCCATCGACGAGGAGCACCACACTATTATGAGTGCGGTGATCTAGAAGGTTCAGTCCGCCAAGAGCGGACTGACTGAAGCCTATGCTAGCCTTCTAACAGGCTTTGAGGTAAGTAAAGAATATGTAAAAATATTACCGCATAGACAGTAGCCCCTGATGCTCTGTTCGGCGTTCGGAAAGAAAAGCCGAATAGAGGATCTAATAACATTCCCAGGAGTCTAACATGATCAAGTCAATATGCGTATGCAGGCTTCGCTGCTGGCCTCCGCCGCACTGACTGCGGAGGTGGATACGCTGAAGCAGAACCTCGAGCGGTCCGAGCAAGAGCTCGGCCTAGCCAAGCGGCAGCTCGAGGAGAAGGAAGGTAAGAAATACCTTATGAAAATATGTGAAAGGTGCAATTGCAAAAAGTGACAGGATTAACGCGGCTATTGTAGGGGCCACAACTAAGGTGGCGACCCTTAAGCAAGCGCTGTCTGAGGCCGAAAAGAGGGCGGCCATGGAGCGCACCGAGCGGGAGAAGCATGAGATGCAGGTTGGCGAGGTGCGGCAAGAGCTCCAGGCTCTCATGAAAAAACATGAGAGTTTGGAGCTTGACTCGAAGACGCGAGAGTCTGAGCTCGCGGCGGCAATTGAAGATGCCAAGTCTGCCAAGGCTGAAGCCTAGAAGGCCTTCCAGGAGGTTGAGGCAATAAAAAAGATAGCAGCGGGTAAGGCATTCTTTATGCTAAGCAAGCACGTAAAAGTGAATTACTTGTCATTTACCCGAATCCGGAGCTCTCCAGGAGCATTCGCAGACTTGCCCCGTAGCGTGTCGGATGCCGCCGCCTTCTACCGAGCCGAGGTGGGAAGCTCGATGGAGAAGGTGTTCTGGTCTCAGTATGCTGAGGCCGAACAACCGGTGCCCTTAAGCGACCAGCTGAAACAGCTGGTCGAGCTCCATAAGGTGGCCGAACAGGCCATGAAGGGCCTCATAGTCCGGCTGTGGCCTGGAGAGGCCATGCCTGGGAGCTACTTCGGGCTGGTGAGGCGGCTGGTGGAGGCTTGTCCAAGGCTCGAAGTCATCAAGCGCTCCGTATGCATCGAGGGTGCCCGTAGGGCGCTTGCCCGTGCGAAGGTGCACTGGGGCAAGCTGGATGCTGAGAAGCTTGTGAAGGACGGGCCACCGCCGGGCAAGGAGCATCGCAAGCCCGAGATGTATTATGAGGGCGTTCTGAAGGGTGCCCGCCTTGTGGCGGATGAATGTTCCATGAATGTAATTTTTCAGTGAACTCGCTCATTTTGTCCTGTGCACTGAAAACTTGTTCATGTGTGCTAAGCAATGCTTTTTGAATTTAAAATATTACCTTTTGTGCGGCCATTTATCAAATTTGAGAGATGGCGAGTCGTCGGCTTCTACCCCCATGGCACGAGTGCTGGGGTGTTCGGGATAAACATGAGCGCTCTTTTTCCCATTCTTGGGTCCTTCGAGGGAGGCGCTCAACACAACGAACAAGGCAATCGGACTATAATGCTTGAACACTCTCACTTAGCCATAGAATTCTATAATTTTAAATTTCGGCGAAACCCCTAGTGTTCGGAAGACCGAGTTCGGGGCGCTATCCACGCCTAGGCCGGACAAAGCCGACTCCATGCTCTAAGCGGCATAAGTCTTTAGGGACTCGAAAACCTCTCGAACAGCGACCAGCTCTCGCCTCATCATGACGGTCAGTTTTAGCTTTCTCTACTGAGGTGCTTAGCCCAGCTCAACTAGGGCACAATCGTAGTAGTTCTCCTAGTGCTACCTTAGCCGATATAACGGAACGTAAGGTACCAAAACATAGGAGCCGGGCAAACCCAACTATTGACCCAAGACATGATTCGGGGCCAATGCATATAATGCTCTAAGTTCGGGGTGCCGCACTTGTGAAAGTGTTCGGACTTCTCACACCATGTTGTGGGGTACTTAAGCCCCTGGCATATTGGCCGTACCAAAGTGTACGGGTGCAACATGTCATTAATGAACACTAGCACATATGCCCGTGCGTTGCAACGGGAAATATTTTTTTTTGCGAAAAGCAACGGGAAAGATAACTGATATGTCATCCAAAAAAGGGTCTCCACAATGGTAGGCAACAAAGCAAGGAGTTATGATCTTCTCGCTAGACATGTTTGACACGCGAAATCTTGATAGTGGTGGGGTTGGTCGGGGTGGTGCCGACCACCCAGCTGATGCCTTTTTTTCTCCGGGTCCGCCTCCATCTCGGGGTTGTGGCTGCCCCATCATTTGGTCGATGCGCGGCGATCATCATGACACGGTTGCTTCGTCCACTCTATCATATGACTGCGTAACCGTGTGGATTATTAATTGCAGCGCATAAATCCCTTCTAGCATAATCAGGCATGAATGTCCCTTCTTTTTGATGGTTTATTCTCATTGATTATTTTAGTGGTCAAGTTCCCATAATTTTGCTCCAATTAAAGCCAAATAACATATTCCCTTTTATTGGCACGTGGCCACAATTTCTTTCATTTATAGTCAACCACCATAGAACGAAACACGCACACCTAACCAACGACTAGAGTTAATATTTTAAAAAAGCTATAGCAAAGATTAGAAATATTTTTTGATTTTTTTGAACATTCAAAAAAATATATGAATTGGTGGATATTCTTGGAAATGCGAGCAATTTTTTAAATGCCGAACAATTTCCAAAAAATGTGGGTTATTTTTTAAAACTTCCAATATTATTGGGAAAAACATGAACAAAATGAGAAACATGAATATTTTAAAAATTCACAAACAATATTTTGAAGACATGAAAATTTTATAAGAACACAAATATTCTTTATTTTTTAAGGGAACATTCAAAAGAATTTTACAAAATATTGCCTTACACACAAATATTATTTTGGATTTCTTAAAATTTCACTAAAAGAATATTTTTAAATATGGAAAATTTTATAAAATTCAAATTTAAAAAAAATCACTGAACACTTTTTGAAAAACTCCAACGTTTTAAAAGAAATGAGTACATTTTTTGAATGTTGAGAACATTTACGAATGGGAAATTTCTAAAAGTTTCGAACAATTTTCAAATTAGGAAAAAAATCTGAATACTAACCATTTTTTGAATATTGGAAAAAAATGAAATTATGATTATTTTTGTAAAGTTTTACTTCCCTGCAAATAAGAAAAAAAGGAAAAAAAGAAATATAAAATATAAAGAGAAAGCAATAGAAAAATAAAATAAAGTAGAACAATGAAAAAGGAACCGGCCCAGTTTAGGTGCCCTGTGGCAAGCTTTAACTATTTATGGCTGCACGCGACAAATAAGATCTTCCGAACTGCATGGTCAATAATAAGTGGTTTGGTTTCTTTGGGCCTGAGCGTGCGCGTTCCAGTTACGGAATTCTGGCAAACCTTTTTTCTTTCCTAGCGGAGACGCACAAAAATTTAGTACCACCTCGGATAGAAAGAAAAATATTTTCAACAGTGAACGGATGAAAAAAGTGGAGAAACGCACCTTGCTTTATTAGTAGGTATAGATATGTCGGGGGTTTGGTGCGACATATGCCAATGGATGGCTTATCATGGTGGGGGCGAGTAGAACGTCACCGGTGCCTGGAAACGGGATGAGGCAAAGACATGCACGCCGACAAATCTTACCCCGCTTCGGGGCTCTTCGGGGAGATAATACCCCTACTGCTGCTCTGCGGGGTTTCCGCATGATCACTAAGGTCAAGTGTTTACACGATTGCTCCTTGAGCTGTGTCTGGTGGTAGGAGAGGGCAAGGCTAGCTCTCTTCTTCTATCTGGTATGGTATAGAACTACTGGGATTCAACCCTTTGCATGGGTGCCGTGGGGGGTTTATATAGGCCTACCCCCTAGGGGTACAATGGTAATTCGACTGGGCGCGGGCCCAGCCGTTAGTGCCTCCGACTTCCGACTTCTCCGCCGACTGCTGGGGCCCGCCGACTGGTGGGCCCCGCCGACTGGTCTGGTACGGAGCCGACAGGCCACGTCCGCCGCGGGCGGGTCTTGCCGGCTGCTGATTACTATAGCCGTGCTCCTGATGACGCAGGCTTGGTCATGGGGTCGTGGCAACAGCCCCACCTCCTGGCGGGCGATCACTGTGGCCACTCCCCATCTCTTCTTGATTAATGGCGTGTGGGCCCCGGGGGAGGGCTCGGCCGACTCCCCCGGGCCGACTCCCGACGGGTCCGACTGGCGGTTCTCCTGCCGTCTCCCGAGGTCTCGCTGACTGGTGGGCCCCGCTGCCTCCAAGCCGTACAGACAAGCCGTCATGGGCGGAGGACCAGGTACAGTGGTGCTGATGTCAGGGCCCGCTGGGTAACAGTGCCACGTCGCAGGGAGATCTTCCCAAGTACGGCGCGCTGTAGCCATGCCTGCCCTTGGTAAGGGGCGGGGAGTGGGCTTCATTGTAGCCATGGCCCTGCCCCGCCCCCTCGATGAGGTCACGGTTTGTTGGAGTCGCCGGCCGACTCCCCAAAGCCGGCTTCTCTGGAAGTCGCCCCTGGGACTCGGTCGTGAGCGGGTAGTCGGCCGCCTTGCCATAGACTCCCCAGGAGGCGACTCTTCGCCCTGTGGTCTTGAGGGGCGCAGCCTGCCCCGATGTCTTGAAAGGTTATGGGGCTCGGGTTGGCCTACCCATGGCCCATTACTCCGACAGTAGTCCCCGAAGCTGGTGAGGCGCCGCGGACGATCGGCCGAGAAGCCTGAGCAGTTTCTCTTTTCGGGTGCTCAACACACGGTCTTGATTGACTTCTGCCGGGCTGACTAGAAGGAGTCGGACTCGCCCAACTCGGACTCACTCAATTCTGACTTGCTCAGTAGTTCGAACGTCGCAGCGGGATTTCAAGTGGCGTGCTAGCTAAGCTTCCAGGCCGCCGCCCGTTCTTGGCCTGTCATGCGAGGGCACGTGGCTAGGCCGTCCTGCCAGCCCACGCGCGCGACGGGACTGGCCCGTAGGCGGGGCCCGCCACTACCGCGCCTCGGCACCCGAGCGGATCCGCTGCGGCCCGGTGGACGGTTGGGATTCCCGTGAAGTTACTGCGTGCAGTAACTTTACGTGGATCGTGGGGGGCGTGGGGTTGCGGGCGCAGTAAATCCCCACGTCCGCCCCCTCGGCTTCGCAGCCCACGCGGCTATAAGTAGGGGGAAGAGGGGGGCACGCGCACCCCTCCTTCCCACTACCTCTTGCTTTCTTCCTCCTTGTAGCTCCTCGCTGTCCTGCTTCCTCTTCTCTTCTTCGCTCCGCCGCACACCCAAGCTCCGGCGATCACCGCAACGACAGCTCGCGATGAGTTCTTCCTCTGCGGCCGCGCCTCCCCCGATGCGCTCCGGCACCTGGGACGGTTCCGAAGTCCATGAAGACCACATCGAGTTCCTTCACCGGACCCGTCGGCTTCCCGGTGAGGACCGCGTGCAGGTGCGTCTCATGCCAGAGGGGGAGATTTCCCCCGCCCCGCAGGAGGGCGAGCGGATCATCTTCCGCTCGCACTGCCTGCACGGGCTGGGGCTGCCGGCGAGCAGCTTCTTCCGGTCTTTCATGGAGTTCTACGGACTGCAGTCGCACCACCTCACCCCCAACATAGTGGTGCTGCTGTCCACCTTCGTGGCTCTGTGCGAAGGTTTCCTCGGAGTCCTCCCCACCTTCGAGCTCTGGGGGGAGTTCTTCTTCTCCAAGCTCGGCACTCAGGCAGCGGGCGTGCCGGCTCACTGCGACGCCTTCATCGCCGTGCGAAGGACAGGGGCCGACAACCACTTCCCCTCCATTTTGCTGTTGAAGTCGGTGAAGATGTGGCAGCGGTCCTACTTCTACGTCAGGAACGTCGCCACGAGGGGCGATTGGGTCAATCTGCCAGCTTTCGAAGCCGGCCCGCCGGCTGGCAGACTGCCCAACTGGTCATACCGGGCCAGGTCGCTGACACCTGCGGGAGCTGGCGCCATCACACGACTTCGAGTGCTGACGCAGTCAAAGGGTCTGACTGGTCCGGACCTACTGGCTGCCTTTGTCTCGCGCCGAGTTCTCCCACTCCAAGGCCGCCCTCACCTGATATGCCAGATGAGCGGGGCAGTGACCCGAGTGGGATGTGCACCAAGGACATGCCTCACAAAGAGGTGGCCCTGATGGTGAACTACCTCTCGGACAGCAGGCTCCCGGAGGACTGGCGATTCGGCAAGGAGCCATACTCCCGTGCCAACCCCCCGCCCGTGGTGAGTCGCCATTCTTTTCTTTCTTTGGATTGTCTTCTTCTTGCCGAGTTTTGTTCTGAGCAGTCAACTTTTGGTTAGAATCCCCTTCTTCACCCACCAGCCGGCACCTCGGGGCCGGCCTGTGAGTTCATCACCGACCGGGCGGAGAGCGACATCGACGACCCCGATCTGGGGGCAGCGGCTCTGGAAGACGATGCCGAGGGAGGAGGAGGGACGACAGGCGACTTTAGGCCCTCGGCTACCTTCGCCGACTTGCCTGAAGACGACGCCGAGGGAGGAGTCGCCCCTCGCCATCAGCCAGGAGCCACCTAGCCGGGCGCGGGCTCTTCTGCCATGTCAGGCGCTCCAGGCGGCGGGAAGAAGCGCCGGGCTGCACCGACTTTGTTCGGCAGCCGGCCAAAAAAGCCCAAGGGCTTGGCTGCAGTGACCTGGCGGGACGAGGCAGCCGCGAAGGCCATCCGCTTCCGCAAGGAAGTGAAGAAGCCACTGTTGGTCTCTGCGTAAGTATTCTGACTTCAAAGTTTATTCTTTCTTCGTTTTTGTCTGAGTCTCTGCTCGCCCCTCTTTCCTCAGGGATTCCCTCTCTCTTGAGCGGGTCACCGCCGCCTCCGTCATGGGGTCAGCGGAGACGCCCGCCACCACTCGGCGGATAGACCCCGCTGCCGACCTCCGGGAGGCGACGGAGTGGAATGTGCAGGAGAAGCGCAATGAAGAAGAAGCCCTCCGCCTGGAGAAGGCGGAGGCCGACAGGGCGGAGGCCTCTACCAAGAAAAAACTAGCGGAGCCCGAAGCCGCCGCAGCGGCGAAGCAGCAGGCTGAGGAAGCCGCACGCCGCCAGTCGGCCTTGCTTGTTACCCCGCTGAACTCTGCGCCGCTGCCCCCGGAGTTCACGGGGCAGACTGGAGGAGCCGGCGGGGAGAACCTCGTCGAGGAGAGGGAAGGCGGCGAGCCCTCTACTCCGGGCGCGAACGTTCCGCCATCGCCTCCGCCGCCGTCTGAAGGCGTGCAAGGCGAGCAGCCAGCGGACCCTCCGGTGCCGCCGACCGAAGACGAGGCCGTGGCGAGGCTACTCCTCCAGGACGGCTCGCCAGCGTGCCGTCGTCTGGAGAAGGTGACTTCAGCACCCCGCCCCCTGGAAGCTGGCACCGCCAGCTCGGCGGCTCCAGACGCCGAAGCGACGAGCGCCGCACCTGTTGGGTGGGTGCGGGGAGGTGGCACAGGGCCGCTGAACCGGGCGCTCCTAGATGTCCAGGTGAAGCTCCGCGCTGAGGGCGACGCCCTCCAGAGTTGCACCAAGGCGTTCCTAGCGTCGCGGGCAGCCGTTCGGGTATGTTTTTTCTTTGGGCCTTTGTTTTTCTTGTTCCTTTCTATGGGGGCGCGCCAGCGCACCCACTGGGTGTAGTCCCCGAGTTTCGGGCCGGCTACTGAGCAGGCGGCCTGGAACTCCAATTGATGAACTTCTGGGTACTAACTTTGTCTGAAATGCTTGTTGCAGGATTACCACAACCTCCGTGTCACTGCCTTCAACTGTAATGTTGAAGAGCTGGGCGAGCGGACCGCCGACTTGGCGGAGAGCCGGAGTAAATCCTTCCCTCTTTTTTCTTCTCTGCGGGGGCGCGCTAGAGCACCCGCGGGCTGTAGTCCCCGAGATTCGGGCCGACTGCTGAGCAGCCGGGCCGGATCTCCCCGGCGACTTACTTTATTGTCGATTGTTGTCTTTCTTCCTTTCCTTTAGGAGCCAACGCTGATCTTCAACAGCAGCAGAGCAAAGCCAACTCCGCCCTGCTCGCCAAAGGGGAGGAGTGCAGCAGGCTCGCCACAGAGCGCGATCTGCTGGCCACTCAGTTGGTAGAACAGAAGGAGCTGCTTGTGAAGTCGCAGAGGGAGGCGGAGGAGACGAAAACCGCCCTCTTGGCCGAGTTCACGAGCGAGCGCTCCTCCTGGTCTGACAAGGAGGCGCTGCTGTCCTCCGGCTTCCACGAGATTGAAGACATCATTGATGGTGAGTCTCTTTATTTTCTTTCTTTGAGCTGCCGACTTAGATCGTGCCGACTCCTGGTTTTTGACTTGCTTTTTCGTTTCTTCGTGTCTTTTGCAGACTTCTTCCCTGGGCAGTCGCAGGCCGCTATCCAAGCCATCGAGGCCGATCGTGAAAGTCGGAGGGCGGAGGGCGTGGAGATTGCCGCCGATGCCCCTCGAACTCTTGATGAGCACATATTGAGCATCGAGGCTCGTGTCTGGCCGGCTCACCGGATGCTGTGCCAGCTTCAGCGCATCGGTGCCCAGGCGATTTCCGCCCTTTGGCCAGATATGCAGGCTCCGTGCACCCCCAGCCTGACGGCCAACTGGTTGGAGGTCGCGGCTGGTCGCCTCGAGGCCTGGAAGGGCTCTTCGGCCCGGGCTGGAGCGCGCTGGGCCTTGGAGTTCGTCAAGGCGTGGTACCCGGGGTTGGATCTAGATCGGTTGGCCACGCTTCGGTCAGAGGCCCAGCCGGAGCTGGCGGCTGCGGAAGATGCCCTCGTCAAGCGTGCTACGGTGATCTCCGAGTACACCGACACGAGCATCTTCGTCCCCGAGCGGTCTGAAGATGGCGAGGAGGTACCGCCGGAGTGGTTTGGGATGAACCCAGACTACGACAAAGACTCGGCGGAGGTGATTGGCTCCAGCGTCGAGGAGGAGGACGAGGCGGAGGATGAGGGCGAGGCGGAGGCACCAGAAGACGGAGCAGAAGGCCAGCCTCAGCCCAACCGCGCCTCCAGCAACAAGCCGCGTATGACTGACCCGACTGCTGCCGGAGGCGATCAAGCCGAGACTAGCCGGCCGACTGCTCTGACACCTGACGCTGGCGCCTCCTCCGACCCCTCGAATCCGTCTGCCGCCTCCTAAGCTGCCGCTGTGTCTTTTGTTTCACCTGCTTCAGTAGTCTTTTGAAGAACTTGTTAATTCGCACAATTCCACCCGCGGGGTGTATTTTGAACCTCTACTCGACAACTCGGCCAAGGGCCTATGTTATATATATATATCTATCATTTCTTGCTCATTGTTCTTTTGGCTGTTTTCCTTTGCCGCTTTCTCTTAGTTACCTGCCTTGCCAATCGGACAGCTGCTCTGCGGACTGTTGCTGGATCAAGTGCTAGGCTACTTTGGGAAAGCAAGTACTTAGCCGATTTCAAGTTTGTTTGAGCAAGTTGGATAGAAAACGACAATCCGACTGTCCGAAAGTCGGTTTGCGAGAAAGGCTTGGAAACCGTCTTGAGCTATGTTTTACGCTTTGAGTCCTTAGCCATTTTTCATGCGAGCACCCATTCTACCTTACCTCTGCCCACCGTACAGTCGCTCTGCGAGCTGTGGCTTCTAGCAGAAGACGGCTTAGGTGTTACACACTACTTGTCCGGCTGCAGGAAGCATTTCATAGTGCAAGGCGGCAAGTCCCCGGGCCGACTTGTCGAGCCCGGTGCCAAGCGGCATGACAAAGAGTAACATACTTGTAGGCATAATTTTTATCATACAGACAAAAGAGGGCAGTCCCCGAGCTCGTCTCGGGGGCCCGAAGTCTTGGTACTTTAATACAAAAGGTAGTGTGGTACATACTGCATCAACTGTAAAATCTTCGGAGAAGATTTGCATTCCATGGCCGCTCTATCTCCTTGCCGGAGTCATCCCTCTTGCGTGCTCGGGGCTTCTGAGCGTCGATCAGGTAGTAGGAGTCGTTGCCTAGTACTTTGCTGATGATGAAAGGGCCTTCCCAAGGCGGCGGCAGCTTGTGCTGGCCGGCTGTTCGCTGGATCAGCCGGAGCACAAGGTCGCCTTCTTGGAAAGATCTTGGCCTGACCTTCCTGTTGTGGTATCGGCGAAGGCTCTGCTGGTAGATGCTGGACCGGCTGAGTGCCAACAGCCGGCCCTCTTCTAGCAAATCGATGCCGTCTTGTCGTGCTTCTTCTGCTTCCTCCTTGGTGTACATGGTGACTCGTGGGGAGTCAAACTCTATGTGCGTTGGGATGACGGCTTCAGCACCGTAGATGAGGAAGAAGGGCGTGAAGCCGGTTGACTTGTTTGGAGTCGTGCGCAGACTGCGGAGGACGGCTGGCAGCTCATCAAGCCAGCAGCCAGCCGAGCGCTCTAGAGGCTCGATCAACCGAGGCTTGATGCCGGACAGGATGAGGCCGTTTGCTCCCTCCACTTGGCCATTTGACTGCGGGTGGGCGACGGACGCTAGGTCCAGTCGGATGCCCTGTGTTGCGCAGAAACGGGCCAAGGCGCCTTTGGCAAAATTTGTGTCGTTGTCGGTGATGATGCTGTGTGGTATGCCGTACCGAATTGTGATATCGGTGATGAAGGTCACGGCAGTCGGACCGTTCAGTTTCTTAATTGGCTTCACTTCCACCCACTTGGTGAACTTGTCCACTGCAACAAGTAGGTGAGTTAGACCACCTCGTGCTGTCTTGAATGGTCCCACCATGTCTAGACCCCAAAATGCGAAAGGCCAAGCAATGGGGATGGTCTTGAGCGCGGAAGCCGGCTGGTGCGGCTTGGAGCTGAACTTCTGGCACCCTTTGCATTTTTGGACCAACTCCTTGGCCTCTTCCAAGGCAGTCGGCCAAAAGAAACCGTGCCGAAAAGCTTTGGCGACGAGTGATCTTGAAGCCGCATGGTGGCCGCATTCGCCTTGATGGATGTCTTTGAGGATCGCCTGGCCTTGCTCTGGCTCTACGCAGCGCTGGTAGCCACCAGTGATGCTGCGCCTAACCAGCTCTCTGTTGATTATGGTATAGGCTGTCGCCAGGCGTTGTACTTGCCGAGCTGAGTTCTCATCAGTTGGTAGCTCTTTGTTGACCAGGAATTTGAGGATGGGCTGGGCCCATGAGGGTGCTGCTATTTCTTCGACTACCAGAACTGTGACTTGGACGAGGGCGGCTGGGCTGGGAGGCGGCGAGCTGGAGTCAACGACCGCTTGCTGGGCTGATGAAGTCCCCAGGCCGACTGGCGCGGTCCTTGGGCCGAGTTCTGGAATCTTCGAGTCCGTCACCGCAGTCCCTGGGCCGGGCTCGACTGTGGCAGCTTTGGAGTCGCCCGCCAAAGTCCCTGTTCTGACTGCCGGAGCTCTAGAGTCGGATCCATCGTCTTCGGGAGGAGCCGGCACAAAAATGGAGTCTGATTCTGGTGAAGGCTTGACAGACGGCTTGAGGAGGCGTTGAAGGGCGACGCCAGATGGTGTTGCTTGGTGGGTAGAGCCGATTCGTGCCAAGGCGTCTTCTTGGTCGTTGTCGTTTCTTGGCACATGGAGGAACTCGCACCCTTCAAAATACCCGCTGAGTTGCTGCACGAGGAAATGGTAGCTCGCCATGTTTGCGTCTTTTGGGTCCCAGTCGCCAGATGACTGCTGGACTACTAAGTCCGAGTCGCCATAACACAAGATCTGGCGGATGCCGAGTTCTTTGGCAAGCCGGAGCCCGTGAATGAGCGCCTCGTACTCGGCCACGTTGTTGGAGGTGGAAAAATGGATTTGCAGTGCATATTTGAGCTTGTCGCCTTTGGGAGAGGTGAGGACGACGCCGGCTCCCAAGCCGGTGCGCATCTTGGAGCCGTCGAAGTGCATCCGCCAATGGGTGGAGTCAGGCGCTGGAGGCAGGTACTGGGTCTCGGCCCAGTCGATGAGGAAGTCGGCCAGTGCTTGCGATTTGATAGCGGTGCGGGGCTGGTAGTAGATGGTGTAAGGAGCCAGCTCTATGGTCCACTTGGCCAATCGACCAGAGGCATCTCGGCTACCGATGATCTCGCCAAGTGGAGCTGTGCAGACCACTGTGATTGGATGCTCTTGAAAGTAAGGCTTTAGTTTCTTGGCAGCAAAGTGTACGCCATAGCACATCTTCTGGTAGTGGGGGTAGTTCTGCTTGGAGGTCGACAATACCTCGCTTAGGTAATATACTGGTCTCTGGACAGGTAGCGCCTTGCCTTCCTCCTTGCGCTCTACTACAATGATTGTGCTGACTACTCGGCTGGTGGCGGCAATGTACAGGAGCATAGGTTCCTTGGGAGTCAGAGCCGCCAGGACAGGTGGAGTAGTCAGCATCTTCTTCAACTGGTGGAAAGCTTCGTCCGCCTTATGGTCCCACTCGAAAAAGTGGTCTTCTTCATGAGTTGGTATAAGGGGAGAGCTTTCTCGCCCAGCCGACTGATGAATCGGCTGATGGACGCCAAGCAGCCAGTGAACTTCTGCACATCCAGCATTCGGCTAGGTACCTCCATTCTCTCGATGGCCTTGATTTTTACTGGGTTGCATTCTATGCCGCGTTCAAAGACCAGGAAACCTAGCAGCTGGCCGGCTGGTACTCCGAAGACACACTTCTTAGGGTTGAGCTTGATCTGGTGATATCCTGAGTACACATCCAAGAAACTCAACAGCTCGCATCCGGCTGTGGAGTCTATCACCTGATCAATTCTCGGCAGAGCAAATGGGTCCTTGGGGCAGGCCTTGTTGAGGCTCATGTAGTCAATACACATTCGCCATTGCTTGTTCTTCTTTAGCACCAGGACCGGATTTGCCAGCCACTCTGGGAAGAAAACTTCCATAATGAAGCCGGCTGCTAGGAGTCGGGCTATCTCTTCTCCGACAACTCTTCTCTTCTCTTCTGATAAGCGGCGCAGGGGCTGCCTGACCGGCTTTGCATCAGATCGGACGTGTAACTTGTGCTCGGCGAAATCCGTCGGTACACCTGGCATGTCCTTGGGAGACCATGCGAAGATGTCCTGATTCTCACGGAGGAAATCGACGAGCTCGCCTTCCTATTTGCTGTCAAGGTTTGCACCTACGACGGCGTACCTCTCTGGGTGCTCCGGATCCAAGGGTATCTTCTTTGTCTCTTTGGCTGGCTTGAACGAACCTTCGGCTTCCGACTCCTTTGGGTCGGGCGATATCTCCGGCTGCTTGCCGGCCATCGCCACAACTCGCTCAAGGAGTCACTTCTCGGCCGCAATCACTAGGGACTCAGCCAGCTGACTGCTCTTAGCCGCGCAAGCGGACGACTTCCGGTAGTCACCGGCCACAGTCAGAATTCCCCTGGAATTGGGCATCTTCATCTTGAGGTAGGCGTAGTGGGGGACCGCCATGAACTTGGCGAAGGCGGGCCGACCAAGTAGCGCATGGTATGGCCTCTCAAGGTCCACTACCTCAAACCAAATAGACTCTCTTCGGAAGTGATCTTTGTCCCCAAAGAGGACGTCAATCAGGATCTTGCCGATTGGTGAGCAGGAAAGCCCAGGGACAATGCCGTGGAACACAGTCCGCCTGTTCTGAAGCTGTCTCTGCTTGATTCCTAACTTCTCCATGGTGTCCTTGTATAGGATGTTGATGCTGCTGCCCCCATCTATCAGAACTCGCGAGAAACGCGCGGCCCGTTTGTCCGTGGCAAAGGTGGCATCCAGGACCAAGGCATAGGAGCCCGGACTCGGCATCACTTCTGGGTGGTCAGCCCTGCTCCAGCTGATGGGCCTCTCTGACCAGTGCATGAACTCTGGCGTCTTTGAGGCTACTGCGTTCACCTCTTGTCGCAGCAGCCGCCTGCTGCGTCGATCATCAGCCACACTGGTGAACACCACGTAGGCTCCGTGATCTTCAGGGTATTTGTCTTGCAATGCGCCGACTGGCCTGACTGCCAACTGCTGGGGCGGAGGCGGAGGCGGCTGCCCAACAGGCGGGGGTGGCAGGAGGCCGTCTCCCTTGGTGATCCTGGTAAGCCAGTGGCACTTCCGGGTGGTGCGATTCGACGGCTTCGCGCTGCTGTGGAACTTGCAAGGTCCATCCAAGGTCTGCTCGTAGGAGAAGGCCGGCAACCAGTTCGGCTTGCCGCCTTTCTGTCGCTTGGGCGGAGGCTGCTCTTCTGGCTGCTGGGCTTCAACGGTCGCGACTTGCCGGCTGCTGGAAGCCAGCTGCGGGGCCTTGCGCTTGTTGTCGCCCTGCTGTTGTCGCCGGCCGGCGTCTGTCACCGGAGTTCTTGGAGCCTGAGGAGCTACTTTGCCAATCGTGCTGATTTGAATTTCCGTCTTCATGGAGGAGTCGGCCGTAGCATACTTGTCCGCTATGATCAGCAGCTCGTCGAGGGTTTCTGGCTCGTCGCAGAGGAGCTTGTGCTTGAGGAGGGTGCCTTCTCGGCACCCGGCTGTGAAGTACTCGATGGCCTGCACCTTGTGCACGCCCTCGCAGGAGTTCCGGAGCTCAGCCCAACGCGTGAGGTAGTCGCAAGTCGACTTGTCAGGACCTTGCACGCACAAGTAGAGCTGATGAGGCTTGGGAGGACGCTTGTACGTGCTAGTGAAGTTGCGGACGAACGCTTCAGTGAAGTCGACCCAGCTATTGATGCTATGGGGCTTTAGGCTGTTCAGCCATGTCCGAGCTGTGCCCTGGAGCATGAGCGGAACGTACTTTACGGCGACACGCTTGTTGCCGTTCGCTATGCTGACAGCCGTGGAGTAGTCGACTAGCCAGTCTTCCGGCTTCACGGAGCCGGTATACTTGGGTGTGTCTCTTGGGAGTGTGAACCCTCTGGGAAAGGGCTCGTCCCGAATGCGGGGCCCGAAACAAGGCGGACCCAGCTCGTCCTCTTCTTCCAACGCCAGGGACCGGTGAAGTCGGTCGATCCGATGGCGGGCGTCATTCTTTCCAACTCCCTCTCGGCGGCCAAGGCGGTCACCGAGAGTCGGATGGTCAACAGGCGGCAGGGAGACTCGCCTCTCCTTGCGGGGAGGGTGAGGCGGACAATCGTCCCGTCATTCCACTGCTCTCGGGCGGCCGTCTCAGTCGCGCTCTATGGTGATCCGAGTCCGACTGTGGCTGACAGTCGGCTCCTTGTCCTTCCTTCCTCGGGCACCGCCAGTCGGTGTCCGAGACATCACGCCTTGATCTCGGTGCGGGTCGTCGTTTGGCCACTGCGGCGCCTCCGTGCGGCAGCCGGCCTCATTCTGCGTGGCGGCCGCGTCGAGGAGCCGCTGGACTCGCTCCATCATGAGGCGGTGTTCTTCGCCCTCGAAATTGTCCAGCTCATCCGCCGCTGCCTGGGCGGCTCGGATGTTCTCCGCTGGCGTGGCATACACGGGGCGGCTAGCCCCAAACAGGCTGGCGACGGCTACACCGCGCTGCTGAACCGCACCAAGGCGGCTGGGCCCTGCCGGGGCCGGCGAGCCGCCAACAGAGCGATCCATCTCCCGCTAGTAAGCTTCTGACAAGCGTCTCATGCTGGCTAGCTTCTTCGCGCGTTCAACAAGCTGAAGGCGGCGCGCTTCTAACGTCTCTGTGTCATCATCTTCCGAAATCGGCGCAGCTAGGTCTTGCAGCGCCGCACCGAGTGAGTTGGGCGCCCCTCCGCCAGGGAACTCGTCATGACTGATGACCAGCACCTCAGTGACAGTGCTTCCATCGCTCTCCGCGTGGGGGAGAGGTTCGTCATAGACAACCACATTGGTGGGGAACGCGTCGACCGACACGGTGTCGGAGTCGACCAGCATCGGGTCGGTGGAGCCTACGGACTCCAAGTCTACGGCAGGCTCGCCGGAAACGTGGAGTTGATCGAGGAGGCCCGCAAGGAGGTTTTCGGGGCCGCCCGCGCCTGCGTCGGGCGCAGGTTTGTCAGAGAGGCAGACCTCGCCAACAAGTTCGGCCAAGGAGATGGCTGCGCAGGCGATCTCAACATTGCGCAGTGCGTCGACGCAAACTTCGTCTGGCGTGCCTGGCTGGCTGCGCTCGCCAGGGAGGAAAAGGGTTCCCGTCCAGAACAGTTCTCCGGATGGCGGTGCACCAGGCCGCACGGTGGGCGCCAAATGTCGGGGGTTTGGTGCGACATATGCCAACGGATGGCTTATCATGGTGGGGGCGAGTAGAACGTCGCCGGTGCCTGGAAACGTGATGAGGCAAAGACATGCACGCCGGCGAATCTTACCCAGCTTCGGGGCTCTCCGGGGAGATAATACCCCTACTGCTGCTCTGCGGGGTTTCCGCATGATCACTAAGGTCAAGTGTTTACACGGGTGCTCCTTGAGCTGTGTCTGGTGGTAGGAGAGGGCAAGGCTAGCTCTCTTCTTCTATCTGGTATGGTATAGAACTACTGGGATTCAACCCTTTGCATGGGTGCCCTGGGGGTTTATATAGGTCTACCCCCAGGGGTACAATGGTAATTCGACTGGGCGGGGGACCAGCCGTCAGTGCCTCCGACTTCCGACTTCTCCGCCGACTGCTGGGGCCCGCCGACTGGTGGGCCCCGCTGACTGGTCTGGTACGGAGCCGACAGGCCACGTCCGCCGCGGGCGGGTCTTGCCGGCTGCTGATTACTGTAGCCGTGCTCCTGATGACGCAGGCTTGGTCATGGGGTCGTGGCAACAGCCCCGCCGCCTGGCGGGCGATCACTATGGCCACTCCCCATCTCTTCTTGATTAATGGTGCGTGGGCCCCGGGGGAGGGCTCGGCCGACTCCCGACGGGTCCGACTGGCGGTTCTCCCGCCGTCTCCCGAGGTCTCACTAACTGGTGGGCCCCGCTGCCTCCAGGCCGTACAGACAAGCCGTCGTGGGCGCAGGACTAGGTACAGTGGTGCTGATGTCAGGGCCGGCTAGGCAACAGTGCCACGCCGCAGGGAGATCTTCCCAAGTACGGCGCACTGTAGCCATGCCTGCCCTTGGTAAGGGGCGGGGAGTGGGCTTCATTGTAGCCACGCCCCTACCCCGTCCCCCTCGATGAGGTCACGGTTTGTTGGAGTCGCCGCCCGACTCCCCAAAGCCGGCTTCTCTGGAAGTCGCCCCTGGGACTCGGCCGTGAGCGGGCAGTCGGCCGCGTTGCCGTAGACTCCCCAGGAGGCGGCTCTTCGCCCTGTGGTCTTGAGGGGCGCAGCCTGCCCTGATGTCTTGAAAGGTTTTGGGGCTCAGGGTGGCCTACCCGTGGCCAATTACTCCGACAAGATATATTCGTAAAAAAAGAGGTAATGCAATAATAGACAGAAGCTATGCATTGTTTATTTAAAAAAGCTGCGATCAAAGCAGAACGATACAATTAGTGCAATAAGCAAAAGATGGGACTATCAAATATGTCCTTTCCAGGGGTGAGCTGTGGAATGTTATGCAAAACAGGTATACTGCTCGTTATAGAGACCACCTTAGAGTTCCGTAGTGCGGCGTAGCTTTCTGCTTCCCTGGTTGTATCGTTTGTGCGGTAATTGTACTGCCGGACAAGCCTTCCGAAGAATGGAGTCCTGAAAATAAGAGAAAATTAAGAAATCGGCAGCCCCTAGTGCGGTTTAAGCCACGTTTCGGGCGTGCCGTGATGGTGCCCCTCCCCCTGTGCCCATGGTATTTCCAGAGCGTAGTTATGTACGCGCAGCACTGGTTTCGCAAGTTCGCGAGGGTTGGGGTTGGGGCCGCATTGTTACGCTTGCTCTGAACGTGCCGGGCGGTCTTGGTGTAGGTTACTCCGGGCACGCTTGACGGTGTCTAGACGTTTAATGGCCGGACTAGAGAATTGCCTTGCGAGGCTGCTTTGTACTTCCGCTGTGATAGCCGCCGTATGCTCCTCCGTTCGTAGAGAGTGTTCGGTGTTTCCATTGACCGTGATGACGCCTCGAGGGCCTGGCATCTTGAGCTTGAGGTATGCGTAGTGCGGCACCGCATTGAAATTGGCAAATGCGGTTCGCACGAGCAGTGCGTGATAGCCACTGCGGAACGGGACTATGTTGAAGATTAACTCCTCGCTTCGGAAATTATCCGGAGATCCGAAGACCACTTCAAGTGTAACTGAGCCTGTACAGTTGGCTTCTACACCTGGTATGACGCCTTTAAAGGTCGTTCTGGTGGGTTTAATCCTCGAGGGATCGATGCCCATTTTCTGCACTGTATCCTGATAAAGGAGCTTCAGGATGCTGCCACCATCCATAAGGACTCTAGTGAGGTGAAATCCGTCAATAATTGGGTCTAGAACCAATGCGGAGAATCCACCATGACGGATGCTAGTGGGGTGGTCCCTTCGATCAAAAGTGATCGGGCAGGAAGACCATGGGTTGACCTTTGGGGCGACTGGCTCCATCGTGTATACGTCCCTTAGCACATGCTTCCGCTCCCTCTTGGGGACGTGGGTTGCGTATATCATGCTCACCATCCGCACTTGTGGGGGAAAACCTTTCTGTCCACTGTTGTTCGGCGGCCGGGGCTCCTCCTCGTCATCACTATGCAACCCCTTGTCTCTGCTTTCGGCATTTAACTTGCCTGCCTGCTTGAACACCCAACAATCCCTGTTGGTGTGATTGGCTGGTTTTTCGGGGGTGCCATGTATCTGGCATGAGCGGTCGGGTATTCGGTCCAAACTGGACGGGCCCGGAGTATTTCTTTTGAATGGCTTTTTCCGCTGACCGGGTTTAGAGCCTTTGAATCTGGCATTAACTGCCGTATCCTCATCATTGTCGCCGTTAATGCGGCGCTTTTGCTTGTTGCGCCGTGACCTGCCACTGCTGTCCTTGGTATCCGAATTACCAGGGCTCTTGGTCATGTTATTGCTGCGAGCTATCCAGCTGTCTTCTCCCGCGCAAAAGCGGGTCATAAGTGTCGTGAGGGCTGCCATAGATTTCGGCTTTTCCTATCCTAGGTGCCGTGCAAGCCACTCGTCGCGGATGTTATGCTTGAGGGATGCTAGGGCCTCTGCGTCCGGACAGTCGATGATTTGATTTTTCTTGGTTAGGAACCGTGTCCAGAATTGTCTGGCCGATTCCTCTGGCTGCTAAATTATGTGGCTTAGGTCATCGGCGTCTGGTGGTCGCACATAAGTGCCCTGGAAATTGTCGAGGAATGCGGCTTCCAGGTCCTCCCAACAACTAATTGATTCTGCTGGCAAGCTGTTAAGCCAATGCCGGGTTGGTCCTTTAAGCTTGAGTGGGTGGTATTTGATGGCGTGTAGGTCATCACCGCGGGCCATGTGGATATGAAGGAGATAGTCCTCGATCCATACCGCAGGATCTGTTGTGCCATCGTATCATTCGATGTTCACGGGTTTGAAACCCTCGGGGATTTGATGATCCATTACTTCATCTATGAAGCATAGTGGGTGTGCGGCGCCTCTATATTGGGCTACATCATGACGAAGCTCAAGCGAGCTTTGTCTACTGTGTTCGGCCCGGCCAGATTTACTGTATCCGGCATGACGAGTACCGTCTCGTGCCGTGGGGCGCCCACGTGATCCGTAGATCGATCTTGTTTGCCTTGCTTTGTCCTCCAATATATCTCACAGGTCTGGCGCATTTTCCCATGCCTTGGTAGTTTTTGAGCGATGCCGGGGTGCGGCTTGAGTGGAGGGCCGAGAGGCCTCTCTGTCGCGGCCACGGGGTGGCCGGTCGGCCGCATCATGCGTTGGTGATGTAGGTTTAGGTGCTTCCTCCTCTAATTGGGGTAGCAACCTACGCTTTGGGTAGCTCTTGGAGGGGCCTTCAAGTTCATACTCTTCGGCCGCAAGGACTTCAGTCCATCTGTCGGCTAGCAAATCTTGATCAGCTCTAATCTGTTGCTGTTTTTTCTTGAGGCTGCTCGCCGTGGCCATAAGCCTGCGTTTGAAATGCTCTTGTTCGACCGGATCCTCTAACACGACAAATTCGTCGTCGTCGAGGCTTGCCTCGTCTTTGGAGGGAGGCATATAATTATCGTTCTTGACCTCTCTGTCTGCCGCTCTCTCATGAAGGCTGGCTTCTCTTTCCTCCTGTGCTGAATCTTGCTGGAGGTGGTTGTCTTCGGCACTGTCCGGGGTGTTATTATCCCCCGTGCCGGAATCACCGTTTTTGTTTTTGCGGGATTTAGAGCGGCGCCGCTGACGCCGGCGCTTAGGCTGCTTCTTGGAGGGGTCATCATCCGCTGTTCCATCGCCATTGCCTTCTTTTGGGGTGTCCACCATGTATATATCATACGTAGAGGTGGCTTTCCAGTGCCCTATAGGCGCTGGTTCTTGATCGTCTCCTGCATCGGCGTCCATACCATCGATGTCTTCGGAGTCGAAGTCGAGCATGTCGGTTAAATCATCGACAGTGGCTACGAAGTGGGTGGTGGGTGGGCTTTGAATTTCTTCATCATCCGCATCCCAACCTTGCCGATCATAGTCCGACCAGGGCTCTCCTGACAAAGAGAGAGACTTTAGTGAATTCAGAATATCGCCAAAGGGCGAGTGCTGAAAGATGTCCGCAACGGTGAACTCCATGATCGGCGCCCAATCGGGTTCGATCCGTCGGGGTGCGGAGGGCTCGGAGTCTGGAGAGGAGTCCGGCTCCTTGGAGTCACGGGCTTCGCAGAGAATAGGGCTGGTATTTGGCTCGATCGCCATAGAGATTGCAGCCCCCGAGGAGGTGTCTAACCACCCATCCTCGGTTGGTGTGATCGGCTCCGAGCTAGGGGTCGGAGCGGACACAGGTGCGGCCTCCAGGGCACTGTTCGGTGGCAGAGCTAAATCATGCCCATCGTGACAATGCGGCGTGCTCGGCTGTGGCTCAAATCCGTCGAAGATCAAGTCTCCGCGGATGTCGGCCATGTAGTTCAAACTTCCAAATCTGACCTGATGGCCAGGGGTGTAGCTTTCGATCTGCTCCAGATGACCAAGCGAATTGGCCCGCAGTGCAAAGCCGCCGAATACGACGATCTGTCCGGGGAGAAAAGTCTCACCCTGGATCGCATCACTGTTGATGATCGGAGAAGCCATCGGGCCTAAAAGTGACGACACAGAGGAACTCTCAATGAAAGCACCAATGTCGGTGTCAAAACCGGCGGATCTCGGGTAGGGGGTCCCGAACTGTGCGTCTAGGCCGGATGGTAACAGGAGGCAGGGGACACGATGTTTTACCCAGGTTCGGGCCCTCTTGATGGAGGTAAAACCCTACGTCCTGCTTGATTAATATTGATGATATGGGTAGTACAAGAGTAGATCTACCACGAGATCAGAGAGGCTAAACCCTAGATGCTAGCCTATGGTATGATTGTTGTTCGTCCTATGGACTAAAACCCTCCGGATTATATAGACACCGGAGAGGGCTAGGGTTACACAGAGTTGGTTAAAATGGTAGGAGATCTACATATCGTATCGCCAAGCTTGCCTTCCACGCCAAGGAAAGTCCCATCCGGACACGGGACGAAGTCTTCAATCTTGTATCTTCATAGTCCAGGAGTCCGGCCAAAGGTATAGTCCGGCTATCCGGACACCCCCTAATCCAGGACTCCATCAACCACCATCAAGATGAGGGGGCTGGGGCTTCCAGGAGCCATGTGCTGTCGCCTGTATCTTGGGCGGAGCTCAAGCCCCGGCCTCGCAGCGTATCTTCAAACAGTTTTCCCATGAAGTGAATGTAGTTCTCCCCAAGCTCGAGGCCACACACCCACTTAGATGGTCCAGGTGCCCCATCACGTTCAGTTCGGTAGATCAGCTCAAGTGCGCGGCCACTGCTGGCGTCCTCCCAATGCTCTGTTCGCCCGTCATCAGCAACATACAAGTTACCAAGACCCTCATCGACGGCGGCACATGGCTCAATGTTCTGTCCGTAGACACGTTTGACAACCTCCAAGTGCCATATGATCAGCTTCAGCCTACCAAGCCTTTCTCAAGAGTGACCGACAGCTCTACTACCCCGATCGGGCAGGTCCGCCTCCCTGTTACCTTCGAAGAACGCAACAACTACCGCACCGAACTCATCGACTTCGACGTTGCCTACATCCACCTGCCATACAACGCCATCCTCGGGTATCCAGCCCTGGCCAAGTTCATGGTGGTGACCCATCATGGCTAAAATGTCCTCAAGATGCCGAGAAGCGGCGGAATCATCATAGTCCCATGCAAAGAAGGAGACGCAGTATGCTCCCTCGAGCGTGCCTTCCAAGCTGCAGCAAGCTAGCAATCGATGACCCCAACAGTCAGGGCGAGTGCCCTCCTGAGGACACCCCCAAGAACAAGAAGCAGATGCATCACGCAGGGCCTCAGGCAAGCGGCGCCTCGTCAGGATCGGCGTTCGCGCCTGGTGCGCCCCCTCCATCGCATAGGGAGGCACGCCTAGCGCCCCTCTCGGGTAGGGCTTGGGGGCTCTCTTCTGGAGGGCCTCCGACTTTGCTGGCATCACGAGGGAGGCGCTTGGGCACCACTTAGAGGCGTGCTTCGCGGCACGTTTCCCTTAGGAGAACACAGGGCAAGGAATGCCCACTGCTCAGGAGTTCATCACCAAGACCACTCAGGAACTGCAAGACGCGAGGGCCATGCGTGGAAGCCGCCGCTCACCAGGCGCAGCTCCCCATCCAGGCGAGGATGCAGGGCTGTGCGTCTACATCAACGTCCTAGGGCTCAATCGAGCCGCCTCTCAGGAGCTTCTCTGGCCTTCGCGCGTGGGACGCTGCGAGGGCCCACCTCATAGTTATGTTCGCATGCCCTTCGGTCTGCCGAGCGTGGTGGCCGCCTATCATCGCAACCTGCGGAGCATCCTGGCGGCTCAGGAGGCCAGGCACCACGCGGTGCTGACGGAGATGAAGACGGTCCTCGAGGAACCCCCTGGGCCCCCAGGGCCTCCCGAGCCTCAGGGCCCCAGTGGCTCATGAGGGGCAGCCCTCTCGCCGCACACCTTCAGCTACCTCAACTCTCCATCAACAGAGCCAGATGACATTTTCCTAAGTTCATTCAGCTGAGAGCACCCCCAGAGCTGCATCATTCCCAGGCCGCGTGGGTCCGTCCTTGTGGCGTGTATCTTTCCTATTATGTCTTTAGCTTACCCTGTTGGGGGCGCCCCTCGGGCTGCATCATCCTCAAGCCGCTCGGGCCGGACCCGGTGGCATGCATCTTCCCTGCACTTACCTGAGCTAGGTTGCTTCCCATGCTTAATCTATCTACGACTATCACCTGCTTGATTGTCACCCACCATGAGAGCCGCGCGTCAGCCGTCTTTCTTCAGAACCCCTCGCGTGAGTAAGTTAAGCACGGCGTCTGTGCTCGGGCCCGTCCCTGCAGTGTTGATAAATCTAGAGGTTGAGCTCTGTCTGGCGGGCCAACCCCGTTCACGTCACCTCCCGGGGCCGTTGGTGCTTGGCTTCTTCACGCGATGACCTCAGGAAATTCGTTCGGCGCAGGTTGTCTAACCACCTCGCAGGACCAGGACAGCGAACAAGAATCAAGACTAGGCGCAACCCGCCTTGAGGTAGGGCCTCGTGAGTCCCGTGCTGGCTCACGGGTGCCTAGATACACCTCGTCTAGCCCTGCCGTGCAAGCCACATGTTAGGGCTGGGCTATACACGCCCCGAGGGCTCTCGGTAGTAGGGAGTCCCCCGCCCACGCCCAAGTGGAAGCACCATGCTCCGCACCGGCCGTTGACACTGCCGAGGAGCGGCTATGCCCGTGCACAAGCGGAAGCACTACGCTCCGCGCTGGTGATAAACAACTAAGGGCAGCCCCATGGCCATACCAACTTCAGGGAGCCCCAGAGCTTAGTGTCCGGCCTCACTACAACACCTCCCCTCGGGAGAGCCGCGTGAGGGGGATGGGCAGGGGGGCTACGCAGGGTCACGCCCAAGCGTACACCACCCAACCAGGTCCCCCGGACCTGGTCGTCGCACGCCCCTCCCGAGCCGAGCCTCGGCGAGGGCAAAGGTACGGAGAATGTTTGCATGTCAAGGGGGACTCCTGAGCATCGCGACTCAGGAGCCTAACTGGTCATGTAGCCCCTCACTCCTTGGTCCGTCCTAGTTTTCGGTCGGCTCAACGGTGGTTGAGGTATGCGCGGGGCCGTCTCTGCCGACGTAGAACATTAACCTATCCTCGCGTATCCTTCCTATAGGCTGTTTGCGCGTCAAGGGGGACTCCTAAGCATTGCGACCCAGGAGCCGAACTGGTCACGTAGCCCCTCGCTCCTTGGTCCGTCCTAGTTTCCGGTCGGCCCAATGGCGGTTGAGGTATGCGCGGGGCCGGGCTCTGCCAACACAGAACACAAAGCAAATAGGAATAAAAGCACAAAATCTCAAAGCAAATATTACAATACATATTGTTCTCACAATATCAAATGCAAGTTTAACGCCTCCATGAGGCATGGTACATGTTGCAGGAATAAAGCAGCAAAGCATCCGCAAGTCACCCCTGGACACCGCCGGCACCTGCAAAAGGTGCCCCCTCCTGGGTAGCATTGCCTTCACCTGCATCACTGATCGAGGGTGTGGGAGCAAAGGCGTCGAACTTCTTCAGCAAGGCTTCCACTTGACCCTTCACAGCCGCGGCGACAGCCGCGTAGTGTTCGTCAGCTATAGGTTCCAGCAGCTCGTCAAGACGAGCGCTGGGGTCACGAAGGTGCAGGTGGCTGAAGACCCATGTCAGCGCGGCTAAGGAAAGGACGCGAGCCTCTGCCTCCGCCATAGGACCGATGCCTTCCATGACCTCCTCGAGCGCCTTCACCAGGAAGGGAAGCAGCTGAGCAGGGCCATCCTCGTCACTGGCCAGCGGCTTCTCCAAGCCCTTCTTGTACATTGTCTTCAACGCCACACGGGACCTCTCCTTGAGGGTTGAGAAGGCCGCGCGGTCTTTGGCATGGACCCTCGCCTTGGCGTCAAGGTCGGCCTCCTTCGCCCTCGCCTTCCGCTCCAGCCCCTCCAGCCGGTTGCGCTCCGTTGCCTGCGCCTTCGCCAGCTCCCCAAGCTCGGCATCGCGGCCCTTGATGGCGTCCTCCCGGGCCTTCATCTCCTCCTCCTTCGCCCGGCGGCCTCGTGCTTCTTCCGCATGATGGTCGCGCAGGCCCTTCAGCTCGTCCTCCAGCTCTCAGCAGCGGCTGCGGGCGGCCTCGGCGTCCTTCAATGCCGCCTCGCGATCGGCCGCAGCTTTGGCGGTAGCCTGCTTCTCCTTCTCGGAGGCCGTCGCGGCCTGGCTCAGCGACACTCGGACCGCTGAGTCGGAGTGAAGCCAGCCAGAGACCAGCTGCAAGCGCCCTGCCACCAGGTGCGAGTCCGTGCCCTGGAGATCTTCCCGCAGCCGGGCCATCACCGAAAAGGCGCTCTCCAGGATGGCTGAGGAAGTAGAAGAGCCTGGAGCCATGGGCGCAGCGGGAGAAGGGGGTGACGTTGTCACCAGAGCCTGGGAGATCAAGGGCTCCTGAACCTCACCAGCCAGGCCGGACGTCGGCACCTCATGAGCCAGCGGTGCTTCGGCGGCTGACTCCTCCCGAGGATGCTCCACCGGGCCCCGCGAGGACGACCGGGCTAGAGAAGCATAAGCACCATCCCCTCCTTTGCCCGTGGAGAGGGGCACAGTCACAGGAGGCGACACGGACTCAAGCAACACCACCTCGCTCTCCCTTCTCCTCTTCACCACAGATGACAGCCTGGTTACACAACAAGCAAAAAGAGTCAGAAGCGAGCATCAGCAGCAGGAACAAGGCGAGGCAGGACACTTACTGGTCTACAGCAACGTAGTCCACCTTCCGCTTGGTGAGCTTGAACCGGAGAGCGTCGTGACCCGGGGCGCGGGCGCACCTGCTCCAGAAGCTGAAGGAGGAGCGGCAGTTGAACCGGAAGCAGCTCCAGCCAGCACCGGAGCAGCAGTAGAATCTCAGAGGACCAGCGCCGACCTGCTCCTCATCGGGATCGCAGGTAGTTCCTCCTTCTCTTGGGAAATGTTGGCCGCGTCATCGTCAGGGAAGGCATAGAGGATGTCAGCCTTACTCAGGGGGGAGGTATCCCCCGTCCCTTCGGGGGTCACCTCCAAGTCTTCCTCCTCCTCTTCTTACTCATGGGACTCACCAGAAGACAGCTCCACCAGCGTTGGTGCCGCTGGGCCCCCGATGAGCACCGGCGGCACCAGTCCCCGCCCATCGAAGGTCGGCTTGGAGGCCACGATCAGTGCACTATCCTTGTGGCGGAACAAGGGAGTGAAGACATTCGGAGGATACTCCTGATGGTCCCCGACCAGGAGACGGAGAGCTGCGGTCAGCTCCTCGCCGGACAAGGCCTCTGAGCTCAGGCGAACCTTGTCCTCCTCATCCCCAAGTTCCCACAAGGGGCGCAAACGGACTTGCAGCGGGGCCATGCACAGCGCCAGAAACTCCTTCAGGAGCATGGCCCCTGTAATCCTCGCCGCCTTTGCATTGTCGGGCTTCAGTTCGGACTTCATCTGCTCCAGCACCAACGTCACACGCTCGTGGGTGAGCTTCGCGCAGGACCACGCCTTGTCAGCCTGGAGCTTCTCCGTCGGCAGCACCAAGCGTGGGTGGACACGCTTGGCCCTCATCATGACCCATTTGGCCCTGAGGTTGTCGGCCTTCTTCCCGGTGTTTGAGATCGAGTTGGCGTTCCCGACCATGATTAAATTGGCGCACCCAGAGATATGGCCCTCGCTGGCATGGAGGATGAAGAAGTGGCGCAGCAAGGCCACGGACGGCATCACGCCCAGATACGCCTCACGGTAGTAGGCGAAGATGGACAAGAGAAGGACAGAGTTGGGATGGAGATGCAGCGCCTGCAGCCCGTAGTGGTCGAGGACCTCATAGAAGAAACCGGAGAAGGGAGGAACCAACCCGGCGGCGGTACTGCTCGTGAAGAAGGGGAAGAACGTGCTCCCCTCAGGCTCCGGCACGTCGGAGGCAACCCGGAGCTCCGTCTCCCCCCTTTCATTACTCTCCCCCGCCGTCAGCTGGCGTGTGGCAGCGAGTTTTTTCTCCGACACGTTGGGCGAGTCGAGGGCAGGTTCGTACCAAGCCTTCGCCGCAGATGACACCGGCGACGAGGCGGGCTTGACCCTCCGGGGCGCCATGGGTCGCTAATGCAGGAAATGATGGGAGCGGATCTGAAGATTTTGGAAGCGAGGAGCAAGAAAGGGGATCTGAGCAAGGCGAAAGGGAACAATGAAGGCGAACTTTGTCTACGCCAGCCTTTTGACAGTCGGGCAGTTGCCGAGGCAGTGTGGGGAAGCGGAGACACCCACGTCCAATCAACCACCACGCGTCGACCGAGGCCGCAGGCTATTGGGGCCCGCGGCACTCCGCACTTGACCCTTGGCTTCGCCTTGAACCATGCCCGAGCGCGCCTTGGGCCCGGGGGCTATTGTCGGCGTTCTGGGAACGGGGGTCCCCAGACTTGCCTGCCTGCGGCCCACGGCGTGGCTTTGCTAGCAGGCATGTACGGCCCATCTTCATCAACAAGGAATCAAGACCCTCGCGAGGGGCCAAGCCTCGTGAGGCGGACGACACAAGACCTCCTCAGGAGCGGCCTCGCCAGGCTGGCTCATGAGGGGCGGAGAGTTCAAGGTCGGGCAAAACTCGCGAGGTTTCTCGTGACGTAAGACATGACGATCAAGACCACGCGGGCGCCAGGCGGGCGACTACGCGCGCATCATCCTTGTTTCCTCTTTGGTGCTAAGGGGGCAAGCGCAGGTGCAGAGTACCGAGGCATCAAGCAAAGGTTTCCATATTGGTGCAAAGAGACCAAGACTAGAAGGACGGCAAGACGGAGGTCACCATGGAGCCCAGGACGGCGTCACCACAAGAACCTTTGGCAGGCGAAGACCACCTTTTGTCAGGATAGTTTGTACTAGCCGTCCCCTTTCAAATTGGCCATTGTTGGCTCCCTTCCCGCTCAATATTTGGGGAGAGGACCAGGGCCTCTATAAATAGGACTAGCCACCACCATAGAGAGGGGATCAAAGTTCATCCTCAACCACACAAGTGCGCCAAGTACAGCAACACCTCAACCTGAGGAGGCTGTTCTTCCCCTTGTACTGTTCATCCTCAACCCAAGAGGCAATTCACCACCACACTGGAGTAGGGTATTACACCACAACGGTGGCCCGGACCAGTATAAATCTTGTATCTTTTTTGTTGCGAGTTCGTTGAGTTAGTTCGTGAGATCTAGGCTAAGTTAGGACGCGGATCGACAGGGGGGAGGTCTTCGCGCGCACCCCAGAGTTTGAACCTTAAGGTTTTTACCGGAATCCGTGATCTGACAGCTCCGGTTGGTTTCGGGCAGGGGAATGCGGGCCTCCGGCGACCGAGACAGGGATGGGGAGATCCGACGGAGTTCTAGGGCTCTACTGGAGGTGGAACGGGGATGGAAGGAGCTCCACACGCTGCAAATTTAGGAGGAGTCTAGCGACGAACACGACAGCCATGGGGATCAGGGAGAGCTCTAGAAGCTCGGGCGAGAGGTTGGGGAGGACCAGAGGAGGGTTGTGAGGCTGGTGGTGAGCTCGGAGGGCTCGGGGCTGCTTAAATAGCCAAGGGAAGGGGGAGCCGTGCTGCCGTCGCCGCGGACGCGTGGACGGCGCCGCGCACGCCTGTGCACGCGCATGAGCTCAGAGGCAGGAGACGAGGGAGGCACATGGGAGAGCTCACGGGGAGGAGGAGGCCAAAGGAGCGCAGGGAGGAAGAGACGAGGAGGAAGACGATGGTCGGCGCACTGTGCTCCCATGGGCGTTCGGCGGCGAGCGTCGGTGAGGAAACGGACGGGGGGGAGAGGGGTCCAGGAGAACGACAACGACGAGAGGAAGACAATGGACATGGTCACTCACGCGAAGACGACGAGAGGAGGAGGTGCCGAAGCACAAACGGCCACTGGACGCAGCCACTACACACAGAGCGCGTGCATTGTGGTGCCATTAACGCGGTCACCGCGTGCACTGGCATGTAGCGGGGGAGATGGGCTTGAACATGTTGTCTAGTGGAAAGTCCTCCCTGGGTAGGTTACAACCGTAGTGGTAGATTGATAAAAACTGCTCTGGTTAAATGGTAATCACCCTCTGAAGTTTACTGCAGTAAACTTGGATCAGCACTGGTGATCAATAGGAAGGTGAGTGGAAGCAATAGAGTTGTCTGTGAGGTTTAGGGTAAGAAGGGCTTTCATCCTGGTAACTTTGAGAAGATTAAGACCAAGATTTAATGTAGTTGCTTAACAACCACATAAACTGGTCCAGAAATGAGATTTGGATGATGCACTCACATGGTGATGCCACTTGAGCTCAAATTTGGCAAGGCTTAGTGATTAGGTCATACAATGATGCTGTAAAAATTTCATACCAATTGGGTTCACAAAAATGGTACTTCCTTCACAACTATTCTCCCTGACCAGAATCCTGCAATAATTCTAGAGAAATATTGGCTAGGTGAAATGGTGCCAAATTTAGTGGAGAGAAGTTATGAGGGTAGTAGCATGATCTATCAGGATTTTTGAAGCAATATAAAATGCACTTGCTTCACAACCTGAAAATATTGCCAGAAGCAAAGATTTGATCCTGTGCTCACATAGATGATTGGATGGGTCTAAAATTTGGAGTAGTGTGCTAATAGGAGCACATGAAGGAGTGTGCAAAATTTCAACTCATTTGGGTAACCTTAGCTAGTACTTCCTTCACAATGCCTTCTGTCTGACAGAAAGTTTGAAAAATTGCCGAGGAAGATTGGCTAGGCAAATAAAGTTGAATTTTGGCATGAGGCAATTATTTGGACATGAGAAAATTCCCAAAAGGTTTGGGAGCAATCGGGAAAGGATAGGTGGCACTTCCTTCACAGAAAGCCACACTGGACATAAATGAAGAATAATTTTTTGGAGAATTATTCTTGGGCTAGGACAGGAAAGTTTGGGCATATTTTAGCAACATATGACCCAAAGGAATTATGAAAATTATTTGGGAATTTTAGGATGAACAGAAATATAGGTTGCTTGACAACCTAGGGCAGACATGGTTATTCCTTCAATAGAAAAAGGAATGTTTACTAGAAAAAGATTTTAGGGTTTGGTCAAGCAGTGGAGTGACATGATCTTGGCAAGGTTTTGAGAATGATGATCCACTTGGGAGAGGAAATGAAGATGATTTCCCAGGTGGCAAGGCCACAGAACCACTCCAAAAAGAAAAATAGAGCAAAAACCAATAAATCAAAAGAAAAAGAAAAGGGCCAAAATCCAGGCTGTTACAACTCTTACCCCCTTAAAGAAATCTCGTCCTCGAGATTTAGTTGCTCAGGGAACAAGTTTGACTTGAGGACACCGTTTCCAGCTCGGGTATCTTTTTTTCCTTCAGTTATTGTTTCCCCAAGGATTTCATACGATTTTCTTCCCTTGCTCTGGGTGGTTTGCTTCACCTTTCCCCAAATCCTGACAGGTCTTTGCTCATATACCAATTTCTTTTTACTGACATTGATTCCCCATACCTGTGGTGATATCCAATGGATCTGAGCATACATTTTCTTTTGGTCATGAAAACCTTTTTACTTCTGTCATGGGGTTGCTTCAAATAAATACAGGCCTTCTAGTTTCAATAAATGTCGAGTATTCATCATGGCCATCTTTTGACGGGATCTGAATGCTCATAGGTGGTATTGATTTATTTTGATTTACCCATTTGGCTCGAGCATGAGATAGGTACCAATGATTCGACTGCCTTTTGTCAGGAGCAATATAACGGTGTATGGAGTTATAGCTGTGTCATACCTCAAATATTTACACCTTGAGACTGGCCCAGCAGGGGATGATGGATAATTGCTTTTTCCTGACAGACTGACCATGTACTTGATTCCATCGGTGAGTATACCGGGTCTGAGATGATTGTTCGACATTTGACTTTATCATTTTGTCGGTATGCCCATTTGGATTTTTCCACACTAACCATTCCAAGCGGGTCAGCGGGATATGAAATCCTTGTAAAATAGAGTAGGCCGCCGAGGGTATGCCTTTGTGGATCCATATGGAATTACGGCCTCCGACTGATTTGGGTATCCGGACCCTGATGGTCGTGCAAAAATCATCATACCTTTGCTGTCAGTCTGACCTTTTAACGGTCATGATTTTTTTTGTTGGGATACCTTACTGAAATAACTTGGCCACACATGTCCTTGATTCTTCGTATGACCATGGACATGATTAGTGCAATATTTTCGATATTATTCCTTGTGCCTGTTTCTTGACCTGGGTCCGCACCCATATGACATATAATCGGGACTTGTAGCGGTACAGAGCTCGTTGTTGAGGCCAATCATACATGGAGGTGACAAGGTTTTAGGACATCTCCTTGTCAGTTGCGGGAATAATGACCTTGATGACCATTGTCAAGACTGCTGATTCTGTGATGTCATCCCCAGATCTTCTCAATTCATGTAATTCATGGGATGTATCTCTGCTTATTTTCCTTTGGCTGACTCGTGAGGTTGTGGGATCCTCACTTTCCTTAGGTATATCCACTGGATCCTTTCCGCAATCTCGTATGAGTGACTAATATGATTGGGGATACATGCTCACCATATATAAGATTCACATGCAACCAAACATTGGCTTTCTGAAGAAGACACATGCCCTGACGGATTTGTTCTTTCGACAAAATGTTGCGAGTCTGATTCTTGAGCGGTACTGCCATACCTTGGCAACTTATCATATAACCTATGAGGACGGTGTATTAGTATGATACTGACGCAGACTGAATGTCTTACGAGAGAAGTCATCTGAGTAGCTTGCTGAGGAAGACTTGTTATCTTCTGCTCAAATCTTTTGTCTGGGTGTCGTGCAGAAGAAGGCTCTATAGCTTACACATGAAGCTTGGTCTTGATTATTGTGTTGGAGAAGCATGATTTCCGTACTTGAGAAGCTTCTCCTCGGGTTTGCCTGTTGAAAAAAAATTCATTTTCGTCTGTCAGAAGCTTTTCTCGAGGTATCTTGCTGAGAAAGATCGGGAATCTTGGACTAGAAATTGTTCACATATCATGCTGAGAAAATTTGAGGAGGCTTGCATCATAAATTTCTTCTGATAACGTGTGGAAGAAGACCGAGTTTCTTACATCCAAAGCTTCATACCAATATTCAGACTGAAATCTACACACACGCCCATAATATTCTGGGGCTGATTATTTCCATGAGAAAATGTGTTTGACTGTCTTCCTTGAGCATATCACACTCTGAATTTATTTTGGATGAAAACATATTCCAAGCATCATGTATTGCTGAGCCAAAATTTTGTATATGATCCATGCATTTGACTGAAAATGTACCATTGATCTTGTACCTAACTTGTCTTGTTGCCGACTTGAGCATTACTGCTGTGAGGATTTTGTACTGATGTAGACTTGAGTTATCAGTACTATTGTGAGGAGTGCATACTAATACAAAATTGATTATCAGCCTCAAAATCAGATATTCCCCATTTCACTGCTGTCGGCTGAGAATTCCATTCTGTTTAGCTGAGTTTCCAAATATTTGAACTCCTTATTACTTCTTCGAGTCCGGTGGCAGTTGATGAGCATCTCTTTATAGGGGGAAAATAATGTAACACCGGGGCCCAAAAGAAAGAAGCAAAAGAAAACTCAACTAAACAAAAGCACACAACAACAATCAATTCACACACAATCAATGTCACATATTACTGCTAGTCACACAATATGCATGCCTACTTAAGCACACAAATCTCGCGGGATCTCCGGTTCTACGATCTAGCATGCTGTGACGGTGTGCACGAGGGCAAATAAATGTGTGGAAGAATTGGTGTAAACAGCGCTACACCAAGTGCTAGCTTAGCCAGGAAGCAACCTGGACTTGCTCGGAGGCGAGGACGCACTCGATAAACCTGTAGTGGGACACGAAGGTCGCAACCACATTATTATCAAGCAGATGGAAAAGATCCGTACTCATCCAAGAAATAGGATAGTGGGGAAAAATTGAGGCTGCTGACATTGCCCTTTCTTGATAACTAAGATCATTAAGGGTTGCCAACACGACAAGATAAAAAGAACGATCCTGGATAGAAGCATGTCTATCACCGAAATGATAGGCTGGGCTGAAAGGAGGATATCATCGCGACACGTGAGCACCATTTCTGCAAACAGTGTCGGGATCACTTGGCATCACTCTGCTGGGACAGAAATGACACCAAACACCGAAGAACGAGCAAGAAAAGAAAACTAGAGAAATGCAATGACTGAGCTATAGTGGATCCGAACCGATACCAGCTACACTCACCAGATAAACTGTTAGCAACAAATACTAAGGCTATATGCATGCTATGCAGCAAACAAATGCAGCAACCAAAAGTAATAAAAAAGCCGGACTTTAAACTACCGAGTTCTACTAGTTTCTACCGCTCACGCTGACTAGGGCGTCCTACAGCCAGACCTGCTCTGTTACCAAGCGTTGTGGCACTCCGGCTCAGAGAAACCGGAATGCCCCGTATTCCAGCCCAGAGATCAATGAGAAGTCTTCTGTAATAGGGCACTGCTTAGCATAGAACAAACCAGCTTTCTTTTATTACATGAATATGAATACAAGGTCTCCGATATTACAATGAATAACATCAGAAGGCGACATTACGCCATCCTCAGTTGCTCTATGCAAGCAGCAAAACAACTCGAAGCAGCGGAAAAACTTCTAGCAGCGGAACAACGACGACGGTGGTGAACTCCACTCCGCAGGGACTCTGGCTAGAACGCTGATCCTAGCTCGCCCGAACGAAAACCACGACAAGCAAGCAATCAAATCTGGCATGACCTGCAAACTGGCATGACATGCCAGGTCAGTACATTGAATGTACTTGCAAGCTCACAATAACCAGAAGCATTCAAGACATACAACAAAATGGCAATTACAGGTTAAACACGGATTAACATTATATTATCTGAACAACATGATACAGCTAGAACAATATGAGCAGGGCATGGACATGTAACCATGATGACACTATCATGCAACATGATGACATTATCATGGATCAACTTACTCCGCTCGGGTTATCTCGTAACCATCACATGCAGCACTTACCAACCTCATACATCACACGATCATCTCAGGATCAAATCAAGCTTGGTATAAACAATACCGCAGTAATCATTAAATGACCACAAGGAGCTTGATCTTTACCCATGATTCTCGCACAACATCACGAATATCCAACAACTCGGTATCCTCGATACCACGGTGATCATCTCATGATTACGATTGGAACCACTCTTGGTTCAACGGGTTACCTCGTAACTAAACGGTGATCATGCCGGTGATCACAACCATGACCAATACTTGGTCTCAAACGGTGATCTTTCTGGCGATCACAACCAACTTATCTCATCATTGAACCGTGGTTGTTATTAAGCACATTATTATTAATTACTGTTGACTCATAGTGTGACCAACTACGAACTGGGCCCTTATCCACGGGCATGGATATCGATAGGTTTAATACACTCTGCAGAGGTTAGTACACTGTACCCACACCATGGAACCCATGGCCTCACACTCCCATTCGGGTGGACCAACGGCGTTCTGACAAAACCGATCTACCGCCATGACACTCTCCCGGCCACTCCGACTCACTCCCCACTGGGCTAGTCCTGGGTGGCCCCGTGTCTACCAAAGACACCAATGACCACCGTTGTGGCCAAACATAAACGGTCCCAAACAGGGACCCAGATCCATAACAACAACAACAAGCACACAAGGCTTATGTCCGCCTACCTGATCAGGGTAGCGCGCGCCCATAACCTTCCCTTGGTGGAGGCACCGGCGAGAGGCACGACAATAGACCCAGTTAGGACATTCCCATAAAGGTAAGCGTGGTTGCACTGGTCAGTTCGATATGGTGGCACCATGACTCAGCCAATAGTTTTTCAAGTTCAATTTAATACGGTTAAACTTGAATGCAATATGCCGAGCCATGATAAACTTAACATGACGCAATTACAAAGCATGAGCATGATATCAACATAAGCCTGGGGTGCAACATAACTATCCACCATATCAACAATGAATCATATCCAACTGAGCATATCACAAACACACACTACTCATAGCATAACATGAACATCAACAATAAATACCATGCAATAACACATCAATCATATTACCGAGTAAACACTTAACCATCTAGCGGCAAAGGAACAATGCATTTTAATAGTACTCGGTAACCGATGTTAGTCATGCACCGAAGAACATGACCAACCAAACATGTACTACTATCAAGCATGGCAATATGAAAGTAATACTAGCAAGTAGCTCATGATAACAAAGTGCAAGAAAGCATATCATGACAGTAACCACCGATCCATAAGCATAACTGAAATAACGACAGCAGTAGGAAAACAATCATACAATTATTAAAGATTCAAGTTGAAAAACCAATACTACTGCATGGCTAACATGCAAATGGTGGTTGTGTCTTGCCTGGGGTGGAAGAAATCACCGGGACAAAGTGCAAGAAGCTTGCGGAAACAATCACCAGAAAACGTTCTCTCCCGAAGGGAGATGATTAGGGGTAAGGGCAAAATGGTCATTTTCAGAATGTCAAAACATCATGAAAATGTTACCAACAGAACGGGCTCGACGAAACAAAGAAGTGGGCTTTGGAATCACCTCATATGGAGTTGTGGTTGAAAATTTATAGCTAATTTTCTGCCAGGGACCTATCTGTAATGAAATCATCACAAACAAGCCCTCAGCCGAAAAATCAGAAAGCGCCTTCTCAGGAAATACATTTTCCAGAACAAAAAGCGTATTTTGGCTCGAAGAAGAAGCAGAATGCGCTTTCGGTTAGCGAAGGCGTACTCCCGGGAGTACGTCTCCACTTATCCAGCGTGGCAGTGGGGGCCTGGGGCACTGTGCGGCTGACGGGCCGGTCCCGCCGCATCTCTTCTCTCTCCTCCCGCCTCCATCTACTTCCCCCGATGCTCGCACGCAGCGCACATGAGGGTTCATTGGCACCGGCATGAGCCCGGCTGACTCCAGCCACCGTTCGGGGTGCTGAGACCACCGATAGGCTTGGGAGAGAACGCCGCCTCCGTTCCGGCAGTACACGGATGCCGAGGAGGGTGGGAACAGATGGGCCTTAGGCCATGGTGGATGGTGGCTCCGGTTGGGTTTTGGTAGGGGAATGCGGGCCTCCGGCGACCGAGGCAGGGATGGGAAGATCCGATGGAGTTCTAGGGCTCTACTGGAGTTGGAACGGGGAGGGGAGGAGCTCCACATGCTGCAGATTTAGGAGGAGGCTGGCGACGGATACGTCGGCCATGGTGGTCGGGGGAGCTCTAGAAGCTCGAGCAAGAGGTTGGGGAGGACCAGAGGAGGGTTGTGAGGCTGGTGTTGAGCTCCGAGGGCTCGGGGCTGCTTAAATAGCCAAGGGGAGGGTGAGCCGTGCTGGTGTCGCCGTGGACGCATGGCCAGCACCGCGGACGCGTGTGCACACACATGAGCTCGGAGGCAGGCGACGAGGGAGGCACAGGGGAGAGCTCACGGGGAGGGGGAGACCAAAGGAGCGCAGGGAGGAAGAGGCGAGGAGGAAGACGACGGTCGGCGCATTGTGCTCCCGTGGGCGTTCGGTGGCGAGCGTCGGTGAGGAAACGTACCGGGGAGGGGGGAGAGGGGTCCAGGAGAACGGAGACGACGAGAGGAAGACAATGGACATGGTCACGCGCGCAAAGATGACGAGAGGAGGAGCTGGCGAAGCACAAACAGCCACTGGACGCGGCCACTACACACAGAGCGTGTGCACCGTGGTGCCATTAACGCGGTCACCGCGTGCACTGGCATGTAGTGGGGGAGATGGTCTTGAACATGTTGTCTAGTGGCAAGTCCTCCCTGGGTAGGTTACAACCGTGGTGGTAGATTGATAAAAACTGCTTTGGTTAAATGGTAATCACCCTCTGAAGTTTCCTGCAGTAAACTTGGATGAGCACTGGTGATCAACAGGAAGGTGAGTGGAAGCAATAGAGTTGTCTGCGAGGTTTAGAGTAAGAAGGGCTTTCATCCTGGTAACTTTGAGAAGATTAAGACCAAGATTTAATGTAGTTGCTTAACAGCCACATAAACTGGTCCAGAAATTAGATTTGGATGATGCACTCACATGGTGATGCCACATGAGATCAAATTTGGCAAGGCTTAGTGATTAGGTCATACAATGATGCTGTAAAAATTTCATACCAATTGGGTTCACCAAAATGGTACTTCCTTCACAGCTATTCTCCCTGACCAGAATCCTGCAATAATTCTAGAGAAATATTAGCTAGGTGAAATGGTGCCATGTTTGGTGGAGAGAAGTTATTGGGGCAGTAGCATGATGTGGTAATTTATCAGGATTTTTGAAGCAATATAAAATGACTTGCTTCACAACCTAAAAATATTGCCAGAAGCAAAGATTTGATCCTGTGCTCACATAGATGATTGGATGGGTCTGAAATTTGGAGGAGTGTGCTAATAGGAGGACATGAAGGAGTGTGCAAAATTTCAACTCATTTGGATAACCTTAGCTAGCACTTCCTTCACAATGCCTTCTGTCTGACAGAAAGTTTAAAAAATTGCTGAGGAAGATTGGCTGGGCAAATAAAGTTGAATTTTGGCATGAGGAAATTATTTGGACATGAGAAAATGCCCAAAAGGTTTGGGAGCAATCAGGAAAGGATATGTGGCACTTCCTTCACAGAAAGCCACACTGGACATAAATGAAGAATGATTTTTTGGAGAATTATTCTTGGGCTAGGACAGGAAAGTTTGGGCATATTTTAGTAACATATGACCCAAAGGAATTATGAGAATTATTTGGGAATTTTAGGATGAACAGAAATATAGGTTGCTTCATAACCTAGGGTAGACATGGTTATTCCTTTAATAGAAAAAGGGATATTTCCTAGAAAAAGATTTTAGGGTTTGGTCAAGCAGTGGAGTGACATGATCTTGGCAAGGTTTTGAGAATGATGATCCACTTGGGAGAGGAAATGAAGATGATTTCCCAGGTGGCAAGGCCACAGAACCACTCCAAAAAGAAAAATAGAGCAAAAACCAATAAATCAAAAGAAAAAGGAAAGGGCCAAAATCGAGGCTGTTATGCAAACTTATGGTGAGGTACATAATAGGTCTGGTACACAGCATAGCATACTTTGTAGAACCTATGACTGAGGCATAGGGAATGACTTTTCATTCTCTTTCTATTTTATGTCGTGGTCGGGTTTTGAGTCTTTACTCAACTTCACACCTTGCAACACAGGCAAGAACTCCTTCTTTGACTGTTCCATTTTGAACTACTTCAAAATCTTGTCAAGGTATGTACTCATTGAAAAAACTTATCAAGTGTCTTGATCTATCTCTATAGATCTTGATGCTCAATGTGTAAGCAGCTTCATCGAGGTCTTTCTTTGAAAAATTCTTTTCGAACACTCCTTTATGCTTTCCAGAAAATTCTACATTATTTCTAATGAACAATATGTCATTCTCATATACTTATCAGAAATGTTGTAGTGCTCCCACTCACTTTCTTGTAAATACAGGCTTCACCGCAAGTCTGTATAACACCATATGTTTTGATCACTATATCAAAGCATATATTCCAACTCCAAGATGCTTGCACCAGTCCATAGATGGATCGCTGGAGCTTGCTCATTTTGTTAGCACCTTTAGGATTGAAAAAACCTTCTGGTTGCATCATATACAACTCTTCTTTAAGAAATCCATTAAGGAATGCAGTTTTGACACCCATTTGCCAGATTTCATAAAATGTGGCAACTACTAACATGATTCAGACAGACTTAAGCATCGCTACGGGTGAGAAAGTCTCATCGTAGTCAACCCCTTGAACTTGTAGAAAACCTTTTGCAACAAGTTGAGCTTTGTAGACAGTAACACTACTATTAGCGTCCGTCTTCCTCTTGAAGATCCATTTATTCTTAATGACTCACCAATCATTGGGCAAGTCAATCAAAGTCCACACTTTGTTCTCATACATGGATCCCATCTCAGATTTCATGGCCTCAAGCCATTTTGCAGAATCTGGGCTCATCATCGCTTCCTCATAGTTTGTAGGCTCATCATCGCTTCCTCATGGTCAAGTAACACCAATATGACCGAAATGGCAGTGCCACAAATAAGTTGCACTATAATTATTAACTTTGCATCTTTTGGCTTCAATATTATGAATATGTGTATCACTACGATCAAGATTCAATAAACCTTTTATATTGAGTGTATGACCATAGAAGGTTTTATTCATGTAAATATAATAACAATTATTCTTTGACTTAAATGAATAACCGTATTGCAATAAACATGATCAAATCATATTCATGCTCAACGCGAACACCAAATAACATTTATTTAGGTTTAACACTAATCCCGAAAGTATAGGGAGTGTGCGATGATGATCATATCAATCTTGGAACCACTTCCAACACACATCATCACTTCACCCTTAACTAGTCTATGTTCATGCTGCAACTCCCGTTTCGAGTTACTACTCTTTAGTGACTGAACTAGTATCAAAATACCGAGGGGTTGCTATGAACACTAGTAAATTACACATCAATAACATGTATATCAAATATACCTTTGTTCACTTTGCCATCCTTCTTATCCACCAAGTATCTAGGGCAGTTCCACTTCCAGTGACCATTTCCTTTGTAGTAGAAGCACTCAGTTTCAGGCTTCGGTCTAGCTTTAGGCTTCTTCATGCGAGTGGCAACTTGCTTGCCATTCTTCTTGAAGTTCCCTTTCTTTCCCTTGCCCTATTACTTGAAACTAGTGGTCTTGTCAACCATCAACACTTGATGTTTTTCTTGATTTCTACCTTCATCGATTTTAGCATCACGAAGAGCTTGGGAATCGTTTCCGTTATCCCTTGCATATTATAGTTCATCACGAAGTTCTAGTAACTTGGTGGTAGTGACTAGAGAACTCTGTCAGTCAATATCTTATCTGGAAGATTAACTCCCACTTGATTCAAGTGATTGTAGTACTCAGACATTCTAAGCACATGCTCACTAGCTGAGCTATTCTCCTCCATCTAGTAGGCAAAGTACTTGTCAGAGGTCTCAAACCTCCCGACTCGGGCTTGAGTCTGAAATACTAATTTCAGCTCTTGGAACATCTTACATGATCCTGGAGTTCAAAACATTTTTGAAGTCCCGGTTCTAAGCCGTAAAGCATGGTGCACTAAACTATCAAGTAGTCATCATACCGAGCTTTGTCAAACGTTCATAACATGTGCATATGCTCATGCAATAGGTCTGTCACCTAGTGGTGCATCAAGGACATAATTTTTCTGTGCAGCAATGAGGATAATCCTGAGATCACGGATCCAATCCACATCATTGCTATGAACATCTTTCAACTTAGTTTTTCTCTAGGAACATATCAAAAATAAACAGGGAGCTACATCGCGAGCTATTGATCCACAACATAGATATGCAAATACTATCAGGACTAAGTTCACGATAAATTTAAGTTCAATTAATCATATTACTTAAAAACTCCCACTTAGATAGACATCCCTCTAATCATCTAAGTGATCACGTGATCCATATCAACTAAACCATGTCCGATCATCACGTGAGATGGAGTAGTTTTCAATGGTGAACATCACTATGTTGATCATATCTACTATATGATTCACGCTCGACCTTTCGGTCTTAGTGTTCTGAGGCCATATTTGCATATGCTAGGCTTGTCAAGTTTAACCCGAGTATTTCTGCGTGTGCAAAACTGTCTTGCACCCGTTGTATATGAACGTAGAGCTTATCACACCCGATCATCACGTGGTGTCTCGGCACGACGAACTTTGGCAACAGTGCATACTCAGGGAGAACACTTGTACCTTGAAATTTAGTGAGAGATCATCTTATAATGCTACCGCCGAACTAAGCAAAAATAAGATGTATAAAAGATAAACATCACATGCAATCCAAATATGTGACATGATATGGCCATCATCATCTTGTGCTTTTGATCTCCATCTCCAAAGTACTGTCATGATCTCCATTGTTACCGGCATGACACCATGATCTCCATCATCTTGATATTTTATCAACGTGTCGTCACATGGTCGTCTCACCAGCTATTGCTTTTACAACTATTGCTATCGCATAGTGATAAAGTAAAGCAATTACATGGCACTTGCATCTTATGCAATAAAGAGAGAACCATAAGTCTTCTACCAGTTGCCGATAACTTCAACAAAACATGATCATCTCATACAACAACTTATATCTCATCACGTCTATACCATATCACATCACAACATGCCCTGCAAAAACAAGTTAGACGTCCTCTACTTTGTTGTTGCAAGTTTTACGTGGCTGCTACGGGCTGAGCAAGAACCATTCTTACCTACGCATCAAAAAACCACAACACGGTATAGTGATTGCTTTTTGATCTTCAGAAAGAACCCTGTTCATTGAATCCGATTCAACTAAAGCTGGAGAAATAGACACCCACTAGCCACCTGTGTGCGAAGCATGTCGGTAGAACCAGTCTCGCGTAAGTGTACGCGTAATGTCGGTCTAGGCCGCTTCATCCAACAATGCCGCTGAATCAAGAATCAACTAGTGACATCAAGAAATATGTATATACCCACGCCCACAACTCCTTTGTGTTCTACTCATGCATATAACATCTACGCATAAACCTAGCTCGGATGCCACTGTTATGGAACGCGGTAATTTCAAAAATTTCCAACGCACACGCAAGATCATGGTGATGCATAGCAACGAGTGGAGAGTATCGTCTACATACCCTCATAGACCATAAGCGAAAGCGTAATGACAACGCGGTTGATGTATTCGTACGTCTTCATGATCGACCATCTAGCACCGAAGGTACGGCACGTCCGCGATCTGCACACGTTCAGCTTGGTGATGTCCCGCGAACTCACGATCCAGTAGAGCTGCGAGGGAGAGTTTCGTTAGCACGATGGCATGATGACGGTAATGATGATGCTACCAGAACAGGGCTTCGCCTAAGCACCGCTACAATATAACCGAGGTGGATTATAGTGGAGGGGGGCACCGCACATGGCTAAAAGATCAATGATCAACTTGTGTGTCTATGGGGTGCCCCTGGCCACGTATATAAAGGAGTGGAGGAGTGGGGAGGGCTGGCCCTCCTATGGCGCGCCTTGGGGAGTCCTACTCCCACAGGGATTAGGATTCCCCCCTTCCATGTAGTAGGAGTAGGAGAGAAGGAAAGGGACAAGAGAAGAGAAGTGAAAGCACAAGTGCTCCCTGGGTGATTTTGATAATTAATGACAACATATCTCTTGTTGGACTAATACTTTTACCTATTATGTTTCAGACAAGTTCCACAAATTAAGTGGCATGGACTAAAGGATGTGGAACCCCTTCAAGATGCTAAGGACAAAGGATTAGCTCAAGCTTCAAGATCAAGACTCTACATTTTCTATTTTAGTGATCCAAGATCACATTGAGTCTATAGGAAAAGCCAATACTATCAAGAGGGGATGAGGTGTTGCTTGATGAGGTTCTTGCTTCATAGTGCTTAGTGATATGCTCCAAAACCCTCAACCACCTTCGCACATCCACATATGACCTAAACCAAAATTCAAACTCAGCCCCACCGATTCTTTCTATCCGGCGCCACCAAGTTCAGATGTCATAGCCACTGCCACAAACCCTAGGCAAATCGGTTTCACCGATAGGGATCTCAGTCTCACCGAGATGGGATTGTAATCTCTCTGTGTATGTCCATTACCAAAATCGGTCCCACCGAGATTGAGCAATCGGTACTACTGAGATTACAAGGCAGACTTTCTGGTTAGCTTATTACCAAAATCGGTCCCACCGAGTTTGTGTAATCGGTCTCACCAAGTTTGCCTGACCAACTCTCTGGTTAGCTTATTACCAAAATCGGTCCCACCGAGTTTGTGTAATCGGTCTCACCGAGATTACGTCATCCCTAACCCTAACCATATCGGTCCTACCGAGTTGCATCTTAGTCCCACCGAAAATCCTAACGATCACTAGGTTTGCTAAATCGGTCCGACTGAGTTTCTCAATTCGGTCTCACCGAGGTTGGTAGATTGTGTGTAACGGTTAGATTCTGTGTGGAGGCTATATATACCCCTCCACCCACTCTTCATTTGTGGAGAGAGCCATCAGAACACACCTACACTTCCAATACACATTTTCTGAGAGAGAACCACCTACTAATGTGTTGAGGCCAAGATATTCCATTCCCACCATATGAATCTTGATCTCTAGCCTTCCCCAAGTTGCTTTCCACTCAAATCTTCTTTCCACCAAATCCATATCCTGTGAGAGAGAGTTGAGTGTTGGGGAGACTATCATTTGAAGCACAAGAGCAATGAGTTCATCATCAACACACCATTTGTTACTTCTTGGAGAGTGGAGTCTCCTAGATTGGCTAGGTGTCACTTGGGAGCCTCCGACAAGATTGTGGAGTTGAACCAAGGAGTTTGTAAGGGCAAGGAGATGGCCTACTTCGTGAAGATCTACCGCTAGTGAGGCAAGTCCTTTGTGGGGGATGGCCATGATGGGATAGACAAGGTTGCTTCTTCGTGGACCCTTCGTGGGTGGAGCCCTCCGTGGACTCGCAAAACCATTACCCTTCGTGGGTTGAAGTCTCCATCAACATGTATGTACAATAGCACCACCTATCGGAAACACGACAAAAACATCCGTGTCTCAAATTGCGTTTGAATTCTCAAAACCCTTCCCTTTACATTCTTGGAAGTTGCATGCTTTACTTTCCGCTGCTCATATACTCTTTGCATGCTTGCTTGATATGTATTGTGTTTGTTAAACTTGTGCCAAAACTCCACTTCAACTTAAAGAAATTAAAAACTGCAACTTTTGGTACTTAGTGTCTAATCACCCCCTCTAGACACCTCTTCTTGATCCTTTCAATTGGTATCAGAGCTTTGGTCTCCATTGCCTTGGTTTAGACACCATTGGAGGAAGATGGATGAGTCTACTTTGGGGAGTCTTAGACGTAGAGTGCCTATTCTTGATGGAGAATATTTTCATGAGTGGAAAAATGAAATGCTTGAGATTTTCAATGAATATCACTTGAACAAGTACATTTCTAGCCCTTGTGCACCTCATATTGATCCCTTGCATCCCACACCCGAAGAGGATCTTGACATGATTCACAATCTTAAAACCATCAATCCTATCATAAGGGGATTGCCCAAAATTTGATTGCTAGTTTGCCTACTCTTGATTGTGCCTATACTATATGGAAATTTCTTGAGGAATGATTTCCAGATTATTCCTTGAAAAGTTTAGACGAAAATCTCCATAAGTCTATTGCTTTGAGTAAGATGAATTCTAGTGATCCTAGCTTTGGTGATTGTCTATTTGAACTTACCAATCTCATGCGTGCCTTAGGAAATGTTGGAATCATTAGCAATATCATTCCCATAGCTATTAGAATTCATAAAGATAACTATAGAAATGATCATTTGTCTAATGAATTACCCTCTCTAGGAATTGATCAATCACAAAATGATGTTGAAAATGGATACTATGATGAGGATGATGATAGTGACTATGATCTCGATGATGCGATGAGACACTTTGGTCTTATGGCAAATCTTCGTGGCTGCATGGCTGGAGGAAAGGAATGGGTCCTTTATAGTGGATGTACTGATCATATGACCGGAGATAAAGACATGTTCCGTGAGCTTGCTGGAAACGACGGCCCTCGAAAGTATGTCACTTTTGGTAATAATTCAAAGGGTAAGGTGGTTGGCCTTGGTAAGGTGGCCATCTCACATGTCAGCTCCATACAAAATGTCATGCTCGTGGAATCTCTTGGCCACAACTTACTTTCAGTATCTAGACTTGTTGATTTAGGTTTCAATGTCCTATTTACTAAAGTAGACTGCCAAGTGTTTCGTAGAGATAATCATAAAATGGTCTTTACCGGTATACGTAGAGATCTTTACATTGTTGATTTCACAAAAAAGGCTCAACCTAGAACTTGCTTAATTGCTAAATCTTCTAAAGGCTGGTTGTGGCATGGAAGGCCAGGCCATGTGGGCATGCGAAACCTTGACAAACTCATTAAAGGAAATCATATCCTTGGCGTTAATGATGTCATATTTGACAAGGATAGACTTTGTTGTGCTTGTCAAGCAGGGAAACAAGTTGGAGGAAGTCATCGCGCTAAGAACATTATGACCACAAGAAGACCACTCGAGCTACTTCACATGGATCTCTTTGGTCCAAATGCCTACAAGATTCTCGGTGGTAACTCATTTGGTCTAGTCCTAGTTGATGATTTTTCAAGATTTACGTGGGTATTCTTTCTTGATGAAAAATCGCAGGTCCAAAAGATCTTCAAAAACTTTGCTAGGAAGGCCCAAAATCAATTTGACGTGAAGATCAAGAAGGTTCGGAGCGACAACGGAATGGAGTTCAAGAACGCAAATGTGGACACCTTTCTTGACGAAGAAGGGATTACACATGAGTTCTCGGCTACGTACACACCTCAACAAAATGGAGTCGTTGATAGGAAGAACTGGACTCTTATCGAGATGGCAAGAACGATGCTTGATGAGTACAAGTCGCCAAAACACTTTTGGGCGGAAGCGGTTGAGACAACTTGTCATGCAACAAATCGCTTGTATATTCACAAGCTACTCGGCAAGACGGCATACGAGCTCCTCACCGGTAACAAACCCCAAGTTGGATACTTTCGAGTATTCGGCTCAAAGTGCTACATTCTTGATAAGCATCGTCGTTCTAAATTTGCTCCTAAGTCTCATGAAGGTTTCCTACTTGGTTATGGCTCAAACTCTCACACATACCGTGTCTACAACAATTTCACCTGAAAGGTTGAAGAAACGGTAGATGTGAAGTTTGATGAATCTAATGGCTCGCAAGTAGAGCAATTGCCAATTGATGTAGGAGACAAAGATCCCTCGGAAGCAATCCAAGACTTGTCTATTGGTAAGATTCGTCCAACGGAGATAAAGTAGAGTACCTCGTCCATCCAAGTGGAAGCTTCTACCTCACGACAAGGTGAACCAAGAGTTGATACGGAAGCATCCACGAGTGGGACACACCAAGATGAAGAAAACGAGGAAGTGCACCAAGACGAACATCAACAACCTCCTTCGCCACCATGAAAAGAGAATGACAACGCTAACAATGAAGAAGGCCAAGAAGAAGAACAAGATGAAGAAGATGTTCAACCAAGACCCAAGCAAAAGCTTTCACGAGTTCGGGCAAGAATTGCTAAAGATCATCCCGTGGAGAAAATCTACAATGATATCCAAACCGGGAGAATCACTCGCTCTAAAACTCGTCTGGCTAACTTTTGTGAACATTACTCATTCATCTCTAGCATTGAACCTATGAAGTTTGAAGAAGCATTGGAGGATCCGGACTGGATAAACGCTATGCATGAAGAGCTACACAACTTTGAGAGAAATCAAGTGTGGACATTGGTCGAGAAGCCCGACAACAACCACAACATCATTGGTACCAAATGGGTGTTTCGCAACAAGAAAGATGAAGATGGACAAGTGGTTCGCAACAAAGCACGTCTCGTCGCCCAAGGCTACACACAAGTCGAAGGTATGGACTATGGTGAGACATATGCTCCCGTTGCTAGACTTGAGTCCATTCGCATCTTACGTGCTTATGCTAATCACCATGATATCACTTTGTACCAAATGGACATTAAAAGTGCTTTTCTAAATGGTGAAATTGAGGAGGAAGTTTATGTTAAGCAACCTCCTGGCTTTGTCAATCCTAAGAAACCCAATCATGCCTACAAACTTCACAAAGCCCTTTATGGTCTTAAACAATCTCCTAGAGCATGGTATAAATGCTTGACCAAGTTCCTTATTGAAAAAGGCTTTGAAATTGGAAAAATAGATTCTACTCTTTTTACTAAAAGGGTTAATGGAGAACTATTTGTATGCCAAATTTATGCCGATGATATTATATTTGGATCAACTAACCCTCATTTTAGTGCAAAGTTTTGGAAGCTAATGTCGGAGAAGTTTGAGATGTCTATGATGAGTGAACTCAAATTCTTTCTTGGTTTGCAAATCAAGCAAACCAAGGAAGGCACCTTTGTCTCTCAAACGAAGTACACCAAGGACTTATTCAAGAAGTTCAATATGCAAGAATGCAAAGGTATGACTACACCCATGCCTACTAGTGGACATCTTGATTTGATCAAAGATGGTGAACCGGTTGATCAAAAAGTTTACCGCTCTATGATTAGTTCATTGTTATATCTATGTGCTTCACGTCCCGATATCATGCTAAGTGTGTGCATGTGTGCACGATATCAAGCTGCTCCTAAGGAATGTCATCTTAAGGCCGTGAAGAGGATAGTGAGATACTTAATACATACACCAAATTTTGGCATTTGGTATCCAAAGAGGGCTTCCTTTGATCTTGTTGGCTACTCCGACTCGGACTATGCCGGTGACAAGGTTGATAGAAACACTTCGGGTACTTGTCAATTCCTTGGTAGATCTCTTGTGTCTTGGTCTTCCAAGAAACAAAACTCGGTATCCTATCCACCACCGAAGCGGAATACATTGCCGTTGGTTCATGTTGTGCTCAATTACTCTGGATGACCCAAACTCTTAAAGATTATGGGATATATGTGAAACATGTTCCATTACTTTGTGACAATGAAAGTGCTATCAGGATTGCTCACAATCCCGTGCAACACTCTTGAACTAAGCATATTGAAGTTCGTCATCATTTCATTCAAGATCATGTTGCTAAGGGTGACATAAACCTTAAGCATGTTCGCACCGATAAGCAATTAGCGGATATATTCACTAAACCACTTGATGAGAAAGTGTTTTGCAGGTTAAGAGGTGAATTGAACATCATTGATGCTTCAAACTTGGAGTAGGAACTCCATTGGATACATGCAAGACTTGAGCTTACGACTAATCACTTGATATTTCTCCTATGATGATTATCTTATGTCTTGAAAATTTGCATCTTGCATGTTATCTAACCCTTGTAGGTACTTGCATGAATCTAATTCTATGAGATTGCAACTCACTCACATCTTGAGCAATCTCTACATCACCAAGTCTCTACACAATGGTGGTTGATGACAAGGAAGCACGGAACCTTTCAAACATATCCTTTGACAAATTCTATGTTGAGCTTCATGATTATCATGTTGGATACACAAGTGCTCTTCCTTGCGAAAACTAACCCATGTAGGTAGATGAACTCAAAATCCAAAGGGTGCTCCCAACTCTTGATGGGCTACATCAACCTTGAGCAACCCACACAAGTTCAACTACATGATCAAGATCAACACCGCCACCCAAGGTATGTTATTCCATCTTAGAGTAGCTTTACTCCAAGTCATGAGTCAAAGCAACTCGACAAGATGTGAATACATCAAGATACTTAAACGAAAAATGGTAACCCCATTTTGAGCTTAAACGATGAGTACAACCTATGATCAAGTGATCTCACTTGACTCCTAAGTCAATATACTCTAACATAGGTAACTTTGTCACCGCCCAACTCTAGATGAAGTTCTCTTGTGTTCTTTTCTGTGTTCTTGCATTTGTCTCATGCATATTTGTTTCCCCTTTCAAAAAAAACTTCATCTAGATCTTTTAGTTTCTTTTCTTTGCTTTTTGTTCTGCATTTTCTGCATCCAATTCATTGCATATCTTTGTGAGATCCTATCTGTCCAGTGAGCTGAGGTGAAAAGTGTTTTTCTCTGTGATGAACTCGGTTCCACCGGTTTCATGTCTCCGGTCTAGCCGAAGATTTTTGGAGCAACCGAAGCATACAACTCGGTGACACCGATTTCACTACAGGAAAAACATTTTGCTATTTATTCCTGCTTTATTCTTGATCCAACTCCACTCAATGAATCTTGTCCTCTGCAAGCATCAGTTTTACCTTAATGCTTTGTACTGTGATTGATGTCAAAGGGGGAGAGAGGATCACATCAAAGCTTAATCATATCTCTAGGGGGAGAGATCTCTAGGGGGAGGGAATACTCTAGGAAAGAGTAATATTCAAGGATCCCAGATGCTTGATGTTCAAGAGGAGAGATGCCACATGTCTTCTTGGGGGAAAGACATGTTCATATGTGCTTATTTGCATTAGCTCTGTTCATTTGTTTCTTTCAGCTCTGTTTTTCTGTTCCCTATCTTATCCCAGTATCCCATGCTAGATTCAGGGGGAGCAAGACATCCAAGGGAAAGAAATTTATTAAATTCATTGCATATCTTTCTCTTTGGGGACATGTCAATATCTATCGTGGTACTCTGTACTCACTCTACATGTCATCCCAGTCTTGGTACTCTCTTGTGGTTTCTTTTGTTTGCTCTAGCTAGTGGGTGTATCTGTGTTATCTAACCTTGTTTACGCAGGCTCATCCCATCCTAGCCAACTCAAGACCACAAGGTAAGTATATGCATCATAGTCATGTGTATGAGAAATTCTTGCTGATGTACATACTGTTTGCAAGGACTCATGGGCGTGAAGGTACATTTCCCATATTCATGTCTTTTGCCCTGATGCATATAGCCAAGATACATGTAACACATTGCTACTCTGTCATGGCTATGCTCTCACATGCTTCTATATTCCATATTCACATGATTGCATACATGTAGGGGGAGCCTATGCTTGTTACATGTCTTTCCAAAGCTTTACTTGCTATTCTCTATATCTTTATCTAAAGCTTTGATGTATGTTGCCATCAATTACCAAAAAGGGGAAGATTGAAAGCACAAGTGCTCCCTGGGTGATTTTGATGATTAATGACAACATATCTCTTGTTGGACTAATACTTTTACCTACTATGTTTCAGACAAGTTCAACAAATTAAGTGGCATGGACTAAAGGATGTGGAACCCCTTCAAGATGCTAAGGACAAAGGATTAGCTCAAGCTTCAAGATCAAGACTCTACATTTTCTATTTTAGTGATCCAAGATCACATTGAGTCTATAGGAAAAGCGAATACTATCAAGAGGGGATGAGGTGTTGCTTGATGAGGTTCTTGCTTCATAGTGCTTAGTGATATGCTCCAAAACCCTCAACTACCTTCCCACATCCACATATGACCTAAACCAAAAGTCCAACTCGGCCCCACCGATTCTTTCTATCTAGCACCACCCAGTTCAGATGTCATAGCCACTGCCACAAACCCTAGGCAAATCGGTTTCACCGATAGGGATCTCAGTCTCACCGAGATGGGATTGTAATCTCTCTGTGTATGTCCATTACCAAAATCGGTCCCACCGAGATTGAGCAATCGGTACTACTGAGATTACAATGCAAACTTTCTGGTTAGCTTATTACCAAAATTGGTCCCACCGAGTTTGTGTAATCGGTCTCACCAAGTTTGCCTGACCAACTCTCTGGTTAGCTTATTACCAAAATCGGTCCCACCGAGTTTGTGTAATCGGTCTCACCGAGATTACGTCATCCCTAACCCTAACCATATCGGTCCTACCGAGTTGCATCTTAGTCCCACCGAAAATCCTAACGATCACTAGGTTTGCTAAATCGGTCCGACTGAGTTTCTAAATTCGGTCTCACCGAGGTTGGTAGATTGTGTGTAACGGTTAGATTCTGTGTGGAGGCTATATATACCCCTCCACCCACTCTTCATTTGTGGAGAGAGCCATCAGAACACACCTACACTTCCAATACACATTTTCTGAGAGAGAACCACCTACTAATGTGTTGAGGCCAAGATATTCCATTCCCACCATATGAATCTTGATCTCTAGCCTTCCCCAAGTTGCTTTCCACTCAAATCTTCTTTCCACCAAATCCATATCCTGTGAGAGAGAGTTGAGTGTTGGGGAGACTATCATTTGAAGCACAAGAGCAAGGAGTTCATCATCAACACCATTTGTTACTTCTTGGAGAGTGGTGTCTCCTAGATTGGCTAGGTGTCACTTGGGAGCCTCCGACAAGATTGTGGAGTTGAACCAAGGAGTTTGTAAGGGCAAGGAGATCGCCTACTTCGTGAAGATCTACCGCTAGTGAGGCAAGTCCTTCGTGGGCGATGGCCATGATGGGATAGACAAGGTTGCTTCTTCGTGGACCCTTCGTGGGTGGAGCCCTCCGTGGACTCACGCAACCATTACCCTTCGTGGGTTGAAGTCTCCATCAACGTGGATGTACGATAGCACCACCTATCGGAACCACGACAAAAACATCCGCTCAAATTGCGTTTGAATTCTCCAAACCCTTCTCTTTACATTCTTGCAAGTTGCATGCTTTACTTTCCGCTGCTCATATACTCTTTGCAAGCTTGCTTGATATGTATTGTGTTTGTTAAACTTGTGCCAAAACTCCACTTTAACTTAAAGAAATTAAAAACTGCAACTTTTGGTACTTAGTGTCTAATCACCCCCCCCCCCCTCTAGACACCTCTTCTCGATCCTTTCAAGAAGGAAGGAGGGGGTGCCGCCCCTCCCCCTAGTCAAATTCGGACTAGGCCTTGGGGGCGCACAACCTCCTCTCTCTTTTACCCTTAAAGCCCAATAAGGCCCATATACTCCCCGGTGAATTCCCATAACTCTCTGGTACTCCGAAAAATACCCGAATCACTCGGAACCTTTTCGATGTCCGAATATAGTCGTCCAATATATCGATCTTTACGTATCGACCATTTCGAGACTCCTCGTTATGTCCCCGATCTCATACGGGACTCCGAACTATCTTCGGTACATCAAAACACATAAACTCATAATATCGATCATCACCGAACGTTAAGCGTGCGGACCCTACGGGTTCGAGAACTATGTAGACATGACCGAGACTCATCTCTGGTCAATAACCAATAGCAGAACCTGGATGCTCATATTGGTTCCTACATATTCTACGAAGATCTTTATTGGTCAAACCACATAACAAAGTATGTTGTTCCCTTTGTCATCGATATGTTACTTGCCCGAGATTCGATCGTCGGTATCTCAGTACCTAGTTCAATCTCGTTACCGGCAAGTCTCTTTACTCGTTCCGTAATGCATCATCCCACAACTAACTCATTAGTTACATTGCTTGCAAGGCTTATAGTGATGTGCATTACCGAGAGGGCCCAGAGATACCTCTCCGACAATCGGAGTGACAAATCTTAATCTTGATCTATGCCAACTCAACACGTACCATCAGAGACACCTGTAGAGCACCTTTATAAGCACCCAGTTACGTTGTGACATTTGGTAGCACACAAAGTGTTCCTTTGGTATTCGGGAGTTGCATAATCTCATAGTCATAGGAACATGTATAAGTCATGAAGAAAGCAATAGCAACAAACTAAACGATCATCGTGCTAAGCTAACGGATGGGTCAAGTCAATCACATCATTCCCTAATAATCTGATCCCGTTAATCAAATGACAACTCATGTCTATGGCTAGGAAACTTAACCATCTTTGATTCAACATGCTAGTCAAGTAGAGGCATACTAGTGACACTTTGTTTGTCTATGTATTCAGACATGTACTAAGTTTCCGGTTAATACATTTGTAGCATGAATAATAAACATTTATCATAATATAAGGAAATATAAATAACAACTTTATTATTGCCTCTAGGGCATATTTCCTTCAGATACTAGGGATCAAACCCTAACAAAACTAACTCGTTTACATGATAAATCTCATCCAACCCATCACCGTCCAGCAGGCCTACGATGGAATTACTCACGCACGGCGGTGATCATCATGAAATTGGTGATGGAGGAAGGTTGATGAGGATGATCAGCCCTCCCAAGAGAGTTTAGGGCTTGGCGGCGACTCCGTGTCGTAAAACGCGATGAATCCTTCTCCCTGATTTTTTTCTCCCCAAACACGAATATATGGAGTTGGAGTTGAGGTCAGTGGAGCATCAAGGGGCCCACGAGGTAGGGGGCGCGCCCCCACCCTCGTGGACAGGGTGTGGGCCCCCTGACGTGGATTCTTCTTCCAGTATTTTTTATATATTCCAAAAATAATCTCTGTTGATTTTCAGGTCATTCCGAGAACTTTTATTTCTGCACAAAAATAACACCATGGCAATTCTGCTGAAAATAGCATCAGTCCGGGTTAGTTCCGTTCAAATCATGCAAGTTAGAGTCCAAAACAAGGGCAAAAGTGTTTGGAAAAGTAGATACGACGGAGACGTATCAACCACCCTTGGATTTGTGCCTTCGAAGTTGTTAATTTTTATGGCACCGGAACGGTAGACCTCCTCGATGACGTAAGGACCTTCCCATTTAGAGAGAAGTTTGCCTGCAAAAAATCTTAAACAAGAGTTGTATAATCTATCTATACCTACCTATACTAATTACAGACTTCCAAGAAATTCTCACATTAATCAGTAATTAGGAGCCGTTAATCTGGTGGGGCCAAATTATTACGGTCTAGATCTTCTGATGAATCCTTCAAAGTACCCACGTTGAAAGAAAAATAAAGTCCAAATTATGAGCCGTGTGATGTAGTAGATCTGAAGATCGTTAGTTTATAAAAAAACTGAAGATTGTTAGTTTATCAAAAGAAAAAACTGAAGACCATTATAACTATTAGAAAAAGCAGATCGAAGATGCTCTTTGCCTGCATCCTAGCCTCGCATGACTCTCCTTCATCTTCGTTAACCCAATAGAAAAATCCCATGTTCTCAAGAATGATAGGCAGCCCCTCCTCTAATATCTTAGGACTCAGCAAAGGAAACTAAATTTAGCCTTCAGATTTGATTTGGTAGCCACAAATCACCTCTCTTCCCTTGGCCCCAGTATTTTCTTCTATCAATTCCACCACTATAGGATGCAATCTAAGCCTCACCTGTCACAATGGGCGGCGGATCTTGCCTCCCAAATCCTCCTCCAGTCAGTTCCTGTTATGGAAAGACAAGGCTGATTGTTCTATCGGCAGCGAATCACGGCTCTCGGATCCTCCTCCGGTTGATTCATGTCTTGTAATGGCAAGGCTGTTCGTTGATCCTCCTCTGGTCGATTCTTGTTATGCCATGGCAAGGCTGTTCATTAGCATCTTTGTGTGTTCTGATTTTGTCCAGGAAAAGCTAGGTTGAAAAGAAAACCATTGATGTAGTATTCCATCTACTGCCTCCAAGCGCTCTGCAACATGCGACGGCGAATTACAACGGCGGACAGCCATGGCGCCATGCAATGCCATTGATTAAAATTTTTCCTTTTTACATGTCCCAGCCGCCCTCCTGTTCCCTCTCTTCTTCGATGATGTGCCCAGCTATGATCAGTGTCATGGGTATGCATGCAGTCGTGTCGGACACTGTTATTGGCATATCAGATTGAGGTTGGAAGCGCAGGCGCGGAATTGCCAGCATGGATAGCCATAAGGCACACACATGCATCAACAGTAAAATCTTTGTACCAGTCCATGCTGCAGTTTTGGCCAGATGAAGAGTTAGGCCCCAAGGAAGTAATACAACAAGCTTCCAGCGGCAAGACGGTCTTGACGATAGTCGACACCATGACCATGATGAAAACCTGGCTTAGCTTCAGTTAGTGCTGTCGTACATGATGTTTTGCACAACCTGCTTCCATCCAGTTCATTACGGAATGCAAGTCATGATTATTGTACATACATGTGGAGGTACGGGTCATCTACACTAATGTACAGGAATTTGATTGTACGTAGATTGATTTGCAGGATTGAATCTAAGCATTACCTCTCACAATCTAATCATGTTTCCTACTCCCTTCTTTCTCATATCAAATATTTGTATGTTTTTCTATTCATGAAAAGGCAGAGCCGATTATAACTATGATTTTTGAATTGGTCGTTGATTACATTGAGACAAGACTGGTGCTGCTTTTATAATTACAGCAGGCGTACACCATGACCACCAGAGACCAGACTCACATGTTCATTTGTCCAAAAACCATGAGGGGTAGTGCTGTAGGTTTCCCATGCATGTTGCCAAGTGCAAGTTTCAGAAGAAATTACTCCTTTCCATATGGCCTGGTCTGGTCAGCCCAACTGGTATTTTGGTCAACGTTTTTGTTAGCTTATCCACACTCTAATACGGGTGTTTGTGACCTCAAAGCTGCTACAAAGCAAATAAAAGTGGCACTGTACTTTATAATAATTTCATAGTGCTACAATGTAATAAGCACCTTAAAAGCATTTGTATCTGATGCTTTGGTCGTCATAGTTCAGAGCTACCATTCAGATTAGTGATCTTTAGATATCAACTATATGTTTATATTTTCATCCGAGGGCCTTAGAAGCATTTTTGGCTCATGCTTTCGCTATCATATATATTTTTCTAAATATTCTAGACCTCCAGTTCAGTTCATGATTTTGCATTTCCTTCACTTTTGCAAACATGTTAATTTTACAAAGAAGAACCATAAGTCTAAGAAATATGGAGGGATGGTCACATGGAAGATGAGCTTTAAGTATATATACCTTACCAAACTAACAGTAAATATGAGTAGCTCTTTTTGTCCAAAAAGTATAATTAGCTCGACGTTTCTGCAGGCATATTGATAGAAAAAATACCGTAGTTTTTGCTATTGCATTGAGTTTTGTGTCGCTAAATTCAGGTATTTGCTAGAGATGCTCTACATCTTCATAAGTTATGGATATTTATTTAGCTGATGCACTGTCGATGGCACATTGTACTTCATAAAACCAGGTTGCGAGTGCAACATAATGCACAATTCATCAGCTTGGATCCTAACCTACATATTATTATCACTTCTTCTGCGCTCTAATTATTGTTTCCTCTTACCTTTGTGTTGTCTTGCTTCACCCATGAGCATATATATCATACCTTAGTTTGACCATGGAGCCACTCAAAGTCTGATTGTATCTCATGATTCTTGAATTTGACGTCCTATTATGCACACTCAAATTATTGGTCTCTTTCTTACAAATGAGATTTTTGTGTGTTTATATATTACTTATTAATTTGCCATTTTTACTTTATATGGAATATCTGTAAGGTAGTTTTCAAGAAGATTACCAACGTCGCACTGACTAATGCTATCATTATGATCAAAGATAAAATAATGTTACAACCAATTTTAAAGTTTGTAAGGTTCGGTAGGTGGCAAATTTAGATCACTCTTTATTATCTGATGATACTTTTTCAAAACATTTGATGACTCGACATCTAAAGTCACACTGTTGCGGTGTTTTAAATTAGGTCTCTAATTGCCAGCCCAACCATCCACTTTTTTAGGTTCAGTAAGCCCTAATGGTTTTTGATCCATAAAATGGATTGATGAGTTTTTGAGTCCTAAGAAATATGTATGTATACTCAGGTTTGGTTGTGTCTTTCCGAAATGTATGTTCTGCTAAGGTACAATATCTGCAAATAACCAGTTCTTTGTTCTGCAAATGAAATTTCTTCCTTATATGGGTTTTGTGTTGCTTCATCTTTCCAAGCTACAGTCATTTGATGTACTTATAGAAGATTATTTTTACGTTGTTTGATACAGTCAGCTGTGTCATATAAATCAATAATTAAGCATCTATGTAAAGTCATGAGCTTTGTGTTTTCTGAATCCTATATATAAGCTGCATGAATGTTGCGATGTTGAATAAGAATGGATTGTTATGATGTAAAAATGGTATGCATCTTATTTAAAAGAATAGGGCATATACCACTACATTTTTGCTTCCTAATTGCATGCCTCTACGAATTATGATTAGTACGAATGTTATGAATTAAAACCAGAAAATAATCTAGCCGCGCGAATGAACGGGTTGTCAACCAGTAATACATAATCACCTACATTAAACTCACGCTTTTATATCCTTTTAGCATGCCAGCTTTTAACTTTTTTATACAGTTTGGCTTTCTCATAAGCCTGGGCTCTCCATTCATCAAGTGAGCTAATGTAAAAAGCCTCTTCTCACCGGCAAGTTTGAAATCATAATTGAGCTCTATAATGGCCCAATATGCCTTATGTTCTAGTTCAAGAGGGAAGTGACATGCTTTACCATAAACCATTTTATACGGAGACATACCCATAGGATTTTTATATGCAGTTCTATAGGCCCATAATGCATCATCAAGTTTCTTGGACCAATTATTTCTAGATCTATTAACAGTCTTTTGAAAAATTAATTTAAGCTCTCTATTGCTCAGTTCTACTTGACCACTAGACTGTGGGTGATAAAGAGATGTAATTCTATGATTAACATCATACTTAGCAAGCATTTTACGAAAGCACCATGAATAAAATGTGAACCACCATCAGTCATTAAATATCTAGGGACTCCAAACCTCGAAAAAATAACTTCTTTAAGCATCTTAATAGAGGTGTTATGATCAGCACTACTAGTTGGAATAGCTTCTACCCACTTAGTAACATAATCAGCAGCAACTAAAATATGTGTATACCCATTAGAGGACGGAAACAATCCCATATAATCAAAGCGCCAAACATCAAATGGTTCAGTAACAAGTGAATAATTCATAGGCATTTCTTGACGTCTACTAATATTACCAATTCTTTGACATTCATCACAAGACAAAACAAACTTACGGGCATCCTTGAAGAGAGTAGGCCAATAAAAACCGGATTGCAATACCTTGTCTGCAGTTCTATCTCCAGCATGGTGTCCTCCATAAGCCTCAGAGTGACACTTGCGTAGGATCTGTTCATGTTCATGCTTAGCTACACAATGTCTAATAACACCATCTACTCATTCTTTATAAAGATGTCGGTCATCCCAGAAGTAATGTCTTAAATCATCGAAGAACTTTTTCTTTTGCTGGTATGTGAAGCTAGGTGGTATAAACTTAGCAACAATATAGTTAGCATAATCAACATACCATGGAGCAGTACGAGAAGCATTTATGACATTTAATTGTTCATCAGGAAAGCTATCATCAATAGGTAGTGGGTCATCAAGAACATTTTCTAACCTAGACAAGTTGTCTGCAACGGGGTTCTCAGCTCCCTTTCTATCAATAATATGCAAATCAAATTCTTGTAGTAAGAGAACCCATCTAATAAGTCTAGGTTTAGCATCTTTATTTTCCATAAGATATTTAATAGCAGCATGATCAGTGTGAGCAGTTACTTTAGAATCAACAATATAAGGCCTGAACTTATCACAAGAAAATACAACTGCTAAAAATTCTTTTTCAGTAGTATCATAATTTCTTTGAGCACTGTCTAGAGTTTTACAAGCATATTGAATAACATTTAATTTCTTATCAACTCTTTGTCCTAGAACAGCCCCTACAACATAGTCGCTAGCATATATACCTATACTAATTCTAGACTTCCTAGAAATTCCCACGTAAATTAGATTTTACGAGCTGTTCATCTAGCGTGGGACCGAATTATTACGGTGTAGATCGAACCATAAAATCCTAAGAAAAAATGATTTTCTCAACTGTAAAAAATAAGAAGAAAAACATATATCAATCTATCTACTACTACCATCCAACTTGCACGACCAAGTTAATAAGGGCCCACCCTTGAACTCTCACGTCCCTCTCTTGAAAAGACTCCAAGTTTTGTACAACAGCCCACCCTCAAACTCTCACGTCTCTCTCTTGAAAAGAGTCCAAGTTTTGTACAACTACACCACGATCTAGATTAAATATAGTCCATGTTTTATAAAAAATGCACCAGATTTCCACGTCAATTCCTTGCCATCCCTACACTGAAAAACAACCCATATCTTCGTCTTGAATGTCGCCTCCACAAAGAGCAGTCCATGGCTTTCAATGGTATACCAAGCCTGTTTTTTCCTGTGCCATCAAGCTTCCACTACTCGACCGCCCCTTCCGGTACGTTGTCATCGGCTGCTACAGTAGCCGCCTTATGCTTCTCTGGTACTCCACTGCTCGCACTCTTCGCAACAGGGATATATTGATCCAGGTTTGATCTACTACCATACATGCACCACGTTTATCGGAGAAATTAGAGAAATTCCCAAGCACCAATCTTAGTGCTATCGGTTCCTCAAAAAAAATTAGTGGGGTCGAATTATAACGGCAAGATTTAGTCCCCAAAAATTGATCTATAATATATCTATCTATGGACTCTATACAAAACCTCACGTTCAGATTTGTAAATGCACAGTTTCAGAAAAAAAGATTTGTTGGCGCACAATAGATATTTTTTTCACATGGGTTACCTACATGCATGAAAAAAAAGAAAATAAACTAACTTTAATTATTTCTTTAGTAGTATAAAACTAGCAGGCCTGGTTTATGTCCTGAAAACGTGCAAGGCAGAAGGCTTCCTAAAAAATGTTGTATATGTCTGCATGCAAAAACAGAAATGGAAACTAACTTTCAATTATCTCCTACATAGACGTGCAAAGGAAAAGGCTTTCCTTGCGAGTCGATTAAATTTAATCGCAGCTGACCCTACAAAAAAATAATCGCAGATGATAACCATCTCTTTGTGATCAGAGGATCTCTTCTTCTCCATGATCTCCGCATCGTCCTCATTGTGCGCTACGATGATGGCGGTAGCCCATGTTTGCTTCGTGTTCAACAAGGAATTGATCATGTGTGCATATACTTATCAACTGCAGCACTGCCCAGGCTCCGCGTACTCCCCTGCGATGATAAAGTCTACATGATCTCCGTATCGTCCAGGTTGTGCGCTACGTCGACGGTGGAAGCCTATGTTTGCTTCGTCTCCAACCACAAAATCATGTGTGCATAAATATACACTGCAGCGCTGCCCAGACTCCTCATACTCCCTTCCGACCATAGAGTCTTGCTGCCAGACACGCCGATCTCACAAAGTGCTCTCAACTTGCCATCCAATGGCTGCTTACCGCGTGTCTGCCTTCTCCATTCGATGACAAAAAGGTTGACTGCTTGATATCGAGGTTTCCCAACAATAATGGAGCACGTCAGATCAAAGCACGTAAGAGGAACTTGAAAGGAAAATCAGCCATGAGTTGCCAGCGTCTACTCTAATTCCTTTTGGTTAGTTCTTTCTCTTCCTGTAATTTTTGCATGGGCTGCCTGATGTGATGCTTTGTATAAGAAGTTAAGAACACGACTGACATAATTTGGCTTTGCTGCATGGGATTTGATTATAGGAGTTTTAGATATGTTTGGACCACATACGTATACAATAGATGAAGATATGTGGTTGTTGCTTCCTTAGTTTATTGTTATTTTTATGTGTTCGCATATTTACAAACCTTATCTATGACATTGAATTATGTTATTTTGCAGGATATGTTCATCGATGCTTTGGATAGCAATTCCGATTGCCATTGCCAATATATCTTATTTAGTTTTGCAAGACACTTGCCTTTTGTTTATCATCTGTATCTAGAATGGTATGGAGGTCTCACGAAAGCTTTCTAGAAAAAAGAGAATATTGAAGCTTATAAGTTTTTAGTTTTTCTTTGATTTACCTTCATTTAGCTGATACCCAGCTACTCGAGATTTTAAGAGCATCTCTTTGCGAGCATTTTCATTTAGGTGAGAACTGATTTATATAGTTGTTGCACATCGATATGGATAGTTTCCTTTCCTAATTTTGTATTTCCTTTGCAGTTCAACATATGTTTATATAATGTCCTCATATCAGAACTTAGCAGATATCAAAAGATTTTAGCATATGATTTCTACCTCAGTCTTTACATTATGAATTTATGTAATTTCCTGATACTTTGCTTCTCGGGTCTAAGTACACGCTCTTTGTGAGAAATTTTCCTTTTCGGTTTTGCAAGGTATTGGTGATGTTCCAGTCTATTGCAGAAGAGCACACTTTCGGCTAGATCAACCATTGATAATTGTCCAAAGTACTATCGTTTTGTTGGCAGAGGATTCTTATGGGGACACATGACACACTTTATTTTAGTTTACTTTTCGGGCCAATGAAATCGTTGGAGTGGAAGAAATTGAGTGTGTATGTATAGTTATTTTTAGTGGAACATACACCTACACCTTCATGTACAAACTATGTTATTGTCATAATAATTTATGTATTCTAATAAGTTTTGGTTGGACACTTCAACTCTGTTAGAAAGTTTTTACTTCAGCTCTATTAGTAAGATTATACTGATGCACTAATTATCAAATTAATGTTCCTATGCAGTTAGATGAGTGGATCTTTTTTTCATGTAATAAAAATATGGATGTTTCAATTACAAATATTATTTCACAGTATCATTCGTACTAAAATAAATAAATCAATGATACATTTTTTCACTATGTCTATTTTAAAAACCCATTTAGCTTAATTATTTGATAGAGCTTTGCATTAGTACAATCGGTGTACTTACCATATATGTACTTCATGTATTCTTCTTTGATGTATGTTTATGGAGTTTATCTTAACAACATGTTGTACACTAATTATTGATGTTTTAAGCTAGAGTATATGATTTTATAATGAGATATCTGGAAAAAAGACAGATTTAGTGTGTGCATACCAATATTTTGACATCCATCACGAAGTAAGAAATCTTTAGAAAAATAGCTTTTTATTTCAGAGATCATTTGCATCTATCACGAAGTAAGCACATTCATGCGATAACTTACTATAGAACTTATTTGTTCTAAAATACATTGCTGCTCACTAGAATAAATTTTCTTCCGCAAACAAATATCTGATATTTAGCATTTATTGTCTACGTCAACTTACATATATATTAAGTAAAGTCACATGCATTTGATAGGTTCACTTGGCTTTTTTATACATGTCAAAAATCCTTTTTTGTGAATTTAATGATGTAATTTTAACGAGACATAGACATATTTTATTGGTTAAAGTTAAGTTCATACTCGAATGTCGAAAATAGTGTGCCTTCTTTTTGTGATCGGATTGATACTATATATATAGCAATTAATACTTTTGCAAAAAAATAGTCAATACACAACTGACAAAAGGGAAATAACTAAGATTTTTGTCTACACTTTGTCAATACACAATCTAGAATGTATTTGCAAAACACATAGTTAATTATGGAAGAACCACAGATAACTACAAAATGAAAAAGTACTAATTCATGAAGCTTCGGGACTAGATAGTTGCTACCCTAAAAAATGACCAATCAATGAGTCAGCAGGAAATGCTCAATAAGAATTGGAAACTAAAATTAGTCCCACATGTCTTAAATAGTAAACTAGAAACTAAATTTATATGTAGTTCAGCATATCATATATTCATATCTTACATTAAAAAGCAAGCCCGTGCGAATGCACGGGTCGACGACTAGTCACACATAATTTTAAATGGTAAATTCCATTCAGGAGGCTGAACAATAGGTGCGGAAATCAAAGCTTTCTTAAGTATTTCAAATGCTTCTACACAATCATCATCAAAGACAAAATGGACATCTTTTTGTAAGAGATTAGTCAGAGCCCGAGAAATTTTAGAGAAGTCCTTAATGAACCTCCTATAAAAACTGGCATGACCAAGAAAACTTCTTATACCTTTAATGTCCTTAGGACACGACATCTTTTCAATAGCATCAAATTTAGCTTTATCAACTTCAATACCTCTTTCAGAAATTTTATGCCCCAAGACAATACCTTCATTAACCATAAAGTGGCACTTCTCCCAATTCAAGACAAGATTAGTTTCTTCACATCTCTGCAAAACTCGATCAAGGTTGCTTAAGCAACCATCAAAAGAAGTTCCGTAAACAGAGAAATCATCCATGAAAATGTCAACAATGTTTTCACAAAAGTCAGAGAATATAGCATTCATACATCTTTGAAAGGTAGCAGGTGCATTACATAAACCAAAAGGCATACGTCTATAAGCAAAGGTACCGAAAGGGCAAGTAGAAGTTGTCTTTTCTTGATCTTCTTTTGACAAAGGAATTTGAGAGAAACCAGAATAACCATCTAGGAAGAAAAAATGTGTATGTTTGGATAATCTTTCTAGCATTTGATCAATAAAAGGTAACGGGTAATGATCCTTTTTAGTAGCTTTATTTAATTTGCGGAAATCAATTACCATTCTATAACATGTAACAATTCTTTGTGGGATCAATTCATCTTTATAATTAGGGAACAACAGTAATACCTCCCTTCTTAGGGACACAATGGACATGACTTACCCACTGACTATCAGCAACGGGATAAATTATACCTGCCTCCAGAAGCTTTAGTATTTCTTTTCTTACCACTTCTTTCATCTTAGGACTTAACCGTCGTTGGTGATCAACAACTGGTTTAGCGTCTTTCTCCAAATTTTTTGTGCTGGCATAGAGTGGGACTAATGCCCTTAAGATCATCAAGAGTATATCCAATAGCAGCACGGTGCTTCTTCAGAGTTTTCAATAATTTCTTTTCTTCATGCTCTGAAAGGTTAGCATTGATAATAACAGGATATATCTCTTTCTCATCAAGATAAGCATATTTAAGAGTGCCAGGTAAAGGCTTAAGCTCAAACACGGGATCACCCTTAGGTGGAGGAGGATCCCCTAGGATTTCAACAGGCAAGTTGTGTTTCAAAATAGGTCCTTGTTTAAAGAATACTTTGTCTATTTCCCTTCTTTCATTCATAAACATATCATTTTCATGCTCTAGCAAATATTGTTCTAAAGGATCACTAGGAGGCATGGCAATAGAAGCAAGACCAATAATTTCATCTTTACTAGGAAATTCTTTATCATGGGGTTGTCTACGAAATTTAGCAAAATTAAATTCATGAGACATATCCCCTAAACCAACAGAAATAATATCTTTATTGCAGTCTATCTTAGCATTAATAGTATTCAAGAAGGGTCTACCAAATATAATGGGACAAAAGTTATCTTGTGGGGAACCAAGAACAAGAAAATCAGCAGGGTATTTAACTTTCCCACACAAGACTTTAACATCTCTAACAATCCCAACTGGTGAAATAGTATCTCTATTGGCAAGCTTAATTGTAACATCAATCTCTTCTATCTCAGCAGGTGCAATATCATGCATAATTTCTTTGTATAAGGAATGAGGTATTGCACTTGCACTAGCACCCATATCATATAAGCCATGATAGCAATGATCTCCTATTTTAACAGAAATAACATGCATGCCTACAACAGGTCTATGTTTATTTTTAGTATCAGGTCTAGCAATTCTAGCAGATTCATTGCAGAAGTAAATAACATGCCCATCAATATTATCGGTCAAGAGATCTTTAACCATAGCAACACTAGGTTCAACTTTAATTTGCTTAGGGGGTTTAGGTGTCTTAATATTACTTTTGTTAACCACAGTTGAAGCTTTAGCATGATCCTTTATTCTAACAGGGAAAGGTGGTTTCTCAATATAAGCAGTAGGAACAACTGGATCATTATAAGTGATAGTCTTTTATTCAACTTTAATAGGTGCAACTACTTTTACTTCAATGGGAGGATTATATTTAAACCACTTCTCCGTAGGGAGATCAACATAAGTAGCAAAGGATTCACAGAAAGAAGCTACTATCTCAGAGTCAAGTACATATTTAGTGCTAAATTCACGGAAAGCATCGCTATCCATAAAAGATTTAACACAATCAAACTTAGGTGTTATACCTGACTCCTTACCTTCGTCAAGGTCCCAATCTTCAGAGTTGCATTTAATTCTTTCCAATAAATCCCATTTGAATTCAATAGTCTTCATCATAAAAGATCCAGTACAAGAAGTATCGAGCATGGAGCGATTACTGAGAGAAAGCCGAGCATAATTTTTTTGAATAATCATTTCTTTTGAGAGCTCATGATTGGGGAATGAATATAACATTGACTTAAGCCTCCCCAAGCTTGAGCGATGCTTTCTCCTTCGCGAGGCCAAAAATTATATATATAATTATGATCACGATGAACAAGATGTAGAGGATAAATCTTCCGATGAAATTCCAATTTCAATCGGTTGTAGTTCCATGATCCCATATCATCACATAGCCTAAACCATGTCAATGCCTCTCCCTTCAAAGATAGAGGGAAGACCTTCTTCTTGATAACATCTTCGGGCATACCTGCAAGCTTAAATAATCCACAAACTTCATCCACATAGATTAGGTGCAAATCGGGATGTAATGTTCTATCACCTGTGAAAGGATTAGCTAGCAATTTCTCTATCATACCCGAAGGAATTTCAAAGTAAACATTTTCAGTAGGTTCAGTAGGTGGAGGAGAAACTCTTTGCTCTACTGGTCGAGGTGAAGATACCCCGAACAAGCCCCTCAAAGGATTATGTTCCATAGTAACAAGTGACAGTAAATTTCAGCACACTATATAAATTTTTCCTTACCAAATTCCACCTACCAAAGGCGCTTCACTCCCAAGCAAAGGCACCAGAAAAGAGTCTTGATGACCCACAAGTGTAGGGGATCTATCATAGCCTTTTCGATAAGTAAGAGTGTCGAACCCAGCGAGGAGCAAAAGGAAATGATAAGTGGTTTTCAGTAAGGTATTTTCTGCAAGCACTGAAATTATCGGTAACAGATAGTTTTGTGATAAAGTAATTTGTATGGGTATCAAGTAATAAAAGTAAATAAGGTGTAGAAATATGGCCCAATCCTTTTTGTAGCAAAGGACAAGCCTGGGCAAACACTTATATAAAGGAAAGCGCTCCCGAGGACACATGGGAATTATCGCCAAGCTAGTTTTCATCACGTTCATATGATTTGCGTTTGGTACTTTGATAATTTGATATGTGGGTGGACCGGTGCTTGGGTACTGCCCTTACTTGGAAAAACATCCCACTTATGATTAACCTCTATTGCAAGCATCCACAACTACAACAGAAGTATTAAGGTAAACCTAACCATAGCATGAAACATATGGGTCCAAATCAGCCCCTTACAAATCAACACATACACTAGGGTTTAAGCTTCTGTCACTCTAGCAACCCATCATCTACTTATTACTTCCCAATGCCTTCCTCTAGGCCCAAACAATGGTGAAGTGTCATGTAGTCGACGTTCACATGACACCACTAGAGGAAAGACAACATACATCTCATCAGAATATCGAACGAATACCAAATTCACATGACTACTTATAGCAAGACTTCTCAGGAACAAACATAACTACTCACATAGCATATTCATGTTCATAATCAGAGGGGTATTAATATGCATAATGGATCTGAACATATGATCTTCCACCAAGTAAACCAACTAGCATCAACTACAAGGAGTAATCAACACTACTAGCAACCCACAGGTACCAATCTGAGGTTTGGATACAAAGATTGGATACAAGAGATGAATGAGCGTTTGAGATGAGATGGTGCTGGTGAAGATGTTGATGGAGATTGACCCCCTCCCGATGAGAGGATCGTTGGTGATGACGATGGTGATGATTTCCCCCTCCCGGAGGGAAGTTTCCCCAACAGAACAGCTCCGCCAGAGCCCTAGATTGGTTCCGCCAAGGTTCCGCCTCGTGCGGCGGAGTTTCGTCCCATGAGCTTTCTTATGATTTTTTCCTCGACGAAAGACTCCATATACCCAAAGATGGGCATCAGAGGGCCACTAGGGGGCCCACGAGGCAGGGGCGCGCCCCCACCCTCGTGGACGGTGGGTGTCCCCCCTATAGTACTTCTTTTGCCCAATATTTTTTGTATATTCTGAAAATAATTCCTGTGGAGTTTTAGGACTTTTGGAGATGTGCAAAATAGGTCTCTAATATTTGCTCCTTTTCTAGCCCAGAATTCCAGCTGCCGGCATTCCCCCTCTTCATGTAAACCTTGTAAAATAAGAGAGAAAAGGCATAAGTATTGTGACATAATGTGTAATAACAGCCCATAATGCAATAAATATGGATATAAAAGTGAAAGTGCGTTATATCGACTAGAGGGGGGGGGGTGAATAGGCGGTTTTTATGAAAGTCTTCAAAACGTGGAAGTTTCGAAGACAAACGATAGAAATAAACCTATTACGATGCAATGGAAGGTAGACTACACTAGGCAAGCCATAGTCAAGTATTCAATGGAGTGAGAGCACAATGACTAATAGCAGCAATGTAGTAAGGATCAGGTAGGAAGATATTATGAAGCCAAACAGAACACGCAGTCACTCAGTGAAGACAAAAGATAGTGCAATCATACAATGACTTCACAAGGAGTAATAGTAAGTAGAGGGAAGGGAAGAATGAAACCAGTGACTCGTTGAAGACAATGATTTGTTGGACCAGTTCCAGTTGCTGTGACAACTGTACGTCTGGTTAGGGCGGCTAGGTGTTTAAACCTGAGGACACACAGTCCCAGACACCCAGTCCTGAACACGCAGCTCAGGACACCCAGTCCTCACCGTATTCCCCTTGAGCTAAGGTCACACAGACCTCGTCCAATCACTCTGGTAACTCTTCAAGGTAGACTCCCAAACCTTCACAGACTTCATTCACCAGCGATCCACAATGTCTCTTGGATGCTCAGAACGCGATGCCTAACCGGCTGGAGGATTCACAGTCCTCAAGTGTAATAAGTCTTCAGATCACACAGACAAGAAGACTTAAGTGATGCCTAATTCTCTTTGGCTCTGGGTGGTTAGGGCTTTATCCTCGCAAGGAATTCTCTCTCAAAGGCTTCGAGGTGGGTTTCTCTCAAACGACAAAAGCCGTACACTAACTCTGAGCAGCCAACCGTTTATGGTTGTAGGGGGTGGGCTATTTATAGCCACTAGGCAACCCGACCTGATTTGTCCGAAATGACCCTGGGTCACTAAGGAACTGACACGTGTTCCAACGGCCAGATTTCAAACTCACACGGCAACTTTACTTGGGCTACAAGCAAAGCTGACTTGTCCGACTCTGGACAAGATTCGCTCTCATAGTCTTCACTCGAAGAGATAGGTCTGATGCCCTTTGAGACTTTTATACATCCCTGTTTCAAGCAATGTCTTCAACCTAGTATTCTCATCAGCAATAGCAGTGGTATCCTCAGTAGAGGGGTTAGTTCCCACATCAATAGTTGAAGATATTGCAACAGTAGCAGCAGTAGAACATTCAACAACAGAAGTAGCATTTTCACGCTCAATGCATTTAAGACATGGTGGTTCAAGTCCTTCGTGAGCGGAACTGATCTGTTTGGCGTGAAGTGACTCATTTTCTTTTTGAAGATCTTCATGAGCCGCTCTCAATTTCTCAAGATCTTGCTTCCTTTGAAGATAATCATAGGAAAGCTTTTCATTAGTTGTTGAGAGCGTTTCATGACGACTTTCAAGTTCCTCATACTTAACATGAAGATTTTTTATGTGTTCAATTAAGGACTCAGATCGAGTCATTTGAGTGCCTAACAGATCATCTCTTTTGTCTAACAGTTTTTGAATATGTTCCATGGCTTTCTATTGTTCAGTTGCAATTTTAGCAAGTGTTTTGTAGCTGGGTTTTGAATCACAATCAGAGTCATCGTCACTAGATGTTTGATAGTGAGTAGTGCGTGAGTTTACCTTGGCAGTAGGTAGGAGCAGAGTAGTCCTTCTCATTTGCATCGGTGTCGGTGGCGAAGTCATTGTCTTCAGTGTTGAAGACGGACTTGGCAACGTATGCTGTAGCCAGACTTGCAATGCCAGAATCGGACTCCTCCTCAGAATCCACCTCCGCCTCCTCAGAAGCGGACTCCTCCTCTAAATCCATTTCCTTGCCAACAAACGCACGTGCCTTGCCAGATGAGCTCTTCTTGTGTGATGAAGACTTTGAGGAAGACTTGGAAGAAGACTTTGAGTATTTATTCTTCTTCTTGTCGTTAGAGTCATATTCCTTGCTCTTCTTCTTCTTTCTGTTCTCATTGTCCCACTGCGGACACTTAGAGATGAAGTGGCCAGTTTTCTTGCACTTGTGGCATGTTTTCTTCTTGTAGTCATGAGTATAAGCTTCATCATTCCTTGAGCTTGATCGTGAAGACTTTTTGAAGCCTTTCTTCTTGGTGAATTTTTGGAACTTCTTCACAAGCATAGCAAGTTCCTTTCCAATGTCTTCAGGGTCATCAGAACTGCTGTAAGATTCTTCTTCAGATGAGGAGATAGCTTTTGCCTTCAAGGCACGAGTTCGCCCATAGTTTGGACCGTAGATATCTCTTTTCTCAGAAAGCTGAAACTCATGTGTGTTGAGCCTCTCAAGTATGTCAGATGGATCGAGTGTCTCGAAATCAGGACGTTCTTGAATCATCAGGGCTAGGGTGTCAAACGAGCTGTCAAGTGATCTTAGTAGTGTCTTGACGACTTCATGCTTGGTGATCTCAGTAGCGCCGAGGGCTTGAAGCTCATTTGTGATGTCAGTGAGTCGATCAAACATGAGCTGGACATTCTCATTGTCATTTCGCTTGAAGCAGTTGAAGAGGTTGCGAAGGACACTGATTCTCTGATATCTCTGGGTTGAGACGCCTTCGTTGACCTTGGAGAGCCAGTCCCAGACCAGCTTAGATGTTTCCAAAGCACTCACACGGCCATACTGTCCTTTGGTCAGATGACCACAGATGATATTCTTGGCGGTAGAGTCCAGTTGAACGAACTTCTTGACATCAGCAACAGTGACACCTTCTCCAGCCTTGGGAACGCCGTTCTTGACGACATACGATAGGTCGACGTCAATGGCTTCAAGATGCATGCGCATCTTATTCTTCCAGTAGGGATATTCAGTTCCATCGAAGACGGGGCACGCAGCGGAGACTTTAATTATCCCTGTAGTCGACATAGCAAAAACTCCAGGTGGTTAAACCGAATCACACAGAAGAAGGGAGTACCTTGCTCGGATACCAATTGAAAGTGCGTTATATCGACTAGAGGGGGGGTGAATAGGTGATTTTTATGAAAGTCTTCAAAACGTGGATGTTTAGAAGACAAACGATAGAAATAAACCTATTACCATGTGGCGGAAGGTAGACTACACTAGGCAAGCCATAGTCAAGTATTCAATGGAGTGAGAGCACAATGACTAATAGCAGCAATGTAGTAAGGATCAGGTAGGAAGATATTACGAAGCCAAACAGAACACGCAGTCACTCAGTGAAGACAAAAGATAGTGCAATCATACAATGACTTCACAAGGAGTAATAGTAAGTAGAGGGAAGGGAAGAATGAAACCAGTGACTCGTTGAAGACAATGTTTTGTTGGACCAGTTCCAGTTGCTGTGACAACTGTACGTCTGGTTAGGGCGGCTAGGTATTTAAACCTGAGGACACACAGTCCCGGACACCCAGTCCTGAACACGCAGCTCAGGACACCCAGTCCTCACTGTATTCCTCTTGAGCTAAGGTCACACAGACCTCACCCAATCACTCTGGTAAGTCTTCAAGGTAGACTCCCAAACCTTCACAGACTTCGTTCACCGGCGATCCACAATGTCTCTTGGATGCTCAGAACGCGATGCCTAACCGGCTGGAGGATTCACAGTCCTCAAGTGTAATAAGTCTTCAGATCACACAGACAAGAAGACTTAAGTGATGCCTAATTCTCTTTGGCTCTGGGTGGTTAGGACTTTATCCTCGCAAGGAATTCTCTCTCAAAGGCTTCGATGTGGGTTGCTCTCAAACGACAAAAGCCGTACACTAACTCTGAGCGGACAACCGTTTATGGTTGTAGGGGGTGGGCTATTTATAGCCACTAGGCAACCCGACCTGATTTGTCCGAAATGACCCTAGGTCACTAAGGAACTGACACGTGTTCCAACGGTCAGATTTCAAACTCACACGGCAACTTTACTTGGGCTACAAGCAAAGCTGAATTGTCCGACTCTGGACAAGATTCGCTCTCATAGTCTTCACTCGAAGAGATAGGTTTTGGTTAGGCATCACTTCAGTCATTCTGACTGGTTCTCTTGGACCCCGCTTAACAGTACGGTGGTTCCTATGACTCAACACAGAAGAAAAAGAACTACGAAAGATCTAAGTCTTCGAGCTCCATAGGCTTCATGCGATGTCTTCTCTTGTCATAGTCTTCAATGTGAATATCTTCATATACCACCTTTGACATCAATGTCTTCATACATTTTTAGGGGTCATCTCTGGTAGGAAAACCGAATCAATGAGGGACTTCTACCCGTGTTATCCTGCAATTCTCACAAACACATTAGTCCCTCAACTAGGTTTGTCGTCAATACTCCAAAACCAACTAGGGGTGGCACTAGATGCACTTACAATCTCCCCCTTTTTGGTGATTGATGACAAACTAGTTGAAGTTTTCAACGGGGAATATAATATGTGAAATTGTAAAGGATAAGGAATTGTCTTCATAAGTTGCAAGGGCTCCCGCTGAAGATGTGCATATAAGTAATTTGCTTTTGGAATGCAAATGCACATGGCAGGTTGAGCTTGTGGAGATCCTCTTCAACTTATGATGACAATCCACTATGCATGTGAAGGTATGTGAAGATAATGACATGCATAATGGAAAATGGACGACTGCAAAATGATCTAAGTGCGGAATTTATCGTCGCACATGCGGAATTTATCATCGCATCACAAAATGGCAAATAAGTTGCAATCGACCATCGAGTTTAAGTGTTACAACTCAAAGAGCCAAATGTATCAAAATGAGAGTTGTAAACACGAAGAAAAACATGAAGCACCCGCCCATATGGACCCGCTTGAAGACTATCAAACTCACATGCTTCTCCCCCTTTTGTCAGTAAGGACCAAAAGGTTTGAAGACATAGAGCCTCTACTCGTTCCCATGAAGAGTAGGTGAAGCAGCAGGGTCGTCGGTGGTGTTCGGCGGTGCAGAAGAACTTAGAGCAGTGTCGAAGCGTGCTGAAGGAGGTGGTGGTGAAGTAGCATCGTCTTCATCCTCGATCACTCTGGCATTCACATTTGCAGCAGAGGAAGAGAACTCAGAGTCTTCAAGAGATGGAGTTCGTCGTAGCACTGCCCTTCGAGGAGGTGTGGAGTCAAACTTGAAGCGCTCAGAGAAACTATCCTCTTGAAGATCATCTTCAGAGCACATCAGCGTCAGCCCTTTCCATGTGCATCGAGAGGTTTCATGGGCAACAAAGGCATTCTTGGTGGCAAGATTTCGAGTGCGATTAACATCCACCAAGAGGCTTTGCATCAGACGCTTTAGCCAGTCATGATGCCTATCCTGTTTCTGATGAAGAGCCACAAGAAGCTCTCGGTCATTGAGAACACGAGTGCGCTTCTTGGGTCGTTGGGCAATGGTGCTGTCAGTGGCTTCAGTGAGAGCAGGATGCGGTGCACGTGTAGTGCCAGCCAAAGGATACACACGAGTTACTGCTTCAACTCCTTCAATGTTCTGAGAACAACTTCGATGCTCTGCATTCTGAAGACTTAGAGGTTCCTTGGAAGGCTCAGGATAGATGGCTTCATTAGACATATCCACATCAGGCAGAAAGATCAGATGATCGCGAGAAGATGGCTGATATGAGATAGCGGAGTGAAGTTTGATCAGCCGCATTACCCATGGGGCATAGAACTTCAAGCCAAAAAGATCAGAGCCTGAGGCAGCAAGTTGGCGAATGAAGAAGTCCTGTGCATTGAAGCATTTGCCATGAAGAATATAGAAGACCAAAGTCTTGATTGCACCTTCCAGCTTGGCATGTGGAGAGTGTCCTTTGATGGGCCAGAGAGTTCGCCTTATGATGTGATAATTAGTCCTTGGCAGATACTCTAGGTCTTCAACAAAGAACTCTTTGGGATATGCAGCATCTTGGGGCAATGGCTTCATCATACTGAGCATCTGACTCATGTTAGGTTCAGGCTTCTGAAAGATGCTCTCCACAGCTTCACTGTGAAGTTGATAGCCAGATTCGTAGAGATTGCCAGGAGTGGGTAGACTAGTGAGCTCAATGATGTCAAAGGCTTTGGCTTCGTGATGAACATTTCCTGTCATCCACTCTAGGACCCAAGTCTTCGGATCTCTATTATACCCGCGGATGTGAAGTGTGGCATAGAATTGGAGCAGCAACTCTTCATTCCAATGCTCTTGGTCAGTGACAAACGGAAGCAAACCAACCTCTTTGAAGCAATCCAAAGCCTCTTCCAGACAGGGCAGACCAGCTATTGCTTCAATGTCAAGACGCTTGTGTGGGAAGATGCGACCTTGATTGTAAAGAATGCAGGAGTAATAGCTTCACTGCGGATAGCTCCAGAACCGATCAGATGATATTCTTTCCCTTGAGTAGGGGTTCCTGGAGCTAATGAAGAATGTGTTGTCTGCTCTGAAGCCATTGATATTGAAGGATCCAGGTGCTGATGCAGGACCTGGGAACCTGGGGAATCTTGGGATTGGCTTCTGTACCTGAGGCCTGTGCTCAACATGATAGTCGAACTGGGGACCGGCAGCAGGTGCAGGAACAGAAGCAGTGGGATCAGTGGCTTCGCTGACTTCTGGTGCTTTTGTGGGTGAGGGCTCCACATTAGCTTCAACCATGACAGCGTCAGTGGCTTCAGTGGTGTTGGTGGTGGCAGCCTCAAGATTTTCAACCTCCACTTGACGAGCTGGAGGGTCGGTCACAATCACGTTCTCCTAGAGAACAGCTTCTTGGTGGGACGGGGGAGTAGCAGCTTCTGGGGTTTCTTCTTCATCGGCTGATGCAGCCGGAATGTCTTCAGCAGCTTTAGCTTCAGACTTAGAGATTGGAGGCCTTGGTCCTTTGCGAAGCCAGCGTAACGCTGACGACGCCTGTGGAGTTGGTGTTGGATGGGCCTCAAGGTCTTCTTTCTCTTGTGGGAGATCATCCCATGAAGCATCCTGAGAAATTGGTGTGAGAGGACGACCAATGCTGATGAGTTCGCTGTGCGTTAGCACAGGCGATGATACCTGTTGGTGCTCGAGCTGAGGAAGGACTGCATCATCTTCAACATGGTCATGGTGACCAATCTCTTCAGCAGCGATGGGATCAGCTGCTGGAAAGTCTTCAGCTTCATGAGCCTCCGTGAAAGCAGGCTCATGGACAGTCAGTTGACGTTCTTGTGGTTCAGCGTCAGGGTGAACCATGGAAATGGGTTCAACAATCAAGGGCTCTATGTGAGCAGCCCGTTCTTTCTTGGTCTTCCTCTTCTTCTTGGAGGGGGCAGTAGGAGAGGCTTTAGGATGTTTCCTCTTCCTGGCTTCAGCCTCAGCAGTCCTTGTCTTCTTCAGCTCTGAAGCGGTTGACCGGGCTTTTGGCTTCGAGCCAGTCATGCTGGCTGGGAAGACAATGGGATCTGCTTCCTACCTTGGTGCGTCAGGTTCAGCCGTAGCAGGTTTCTTCTTCTTCTTTGTAGCCATCCTGGGGTCGATGCCAGGACACCCAAGGGCCTTGCGCTTCTCAGCCTCATTGTAGGCTTGCACACACCTGTCAGCCAGAACCTTCATGCGCTCACGAGAACCCTGAGCTTCTGCACGTTTCGTGAGAAAGGCTTCCTTGAGCTCGTGCAGCATAATCTTGAAGTTCTTCACCTCTTGCACGCTGATCTTGGCCATATGCTTCTTGAACTGAGATTCCTCAAAGTCAATCTTCTGCTTCAGTTCAACAATGCGCTGGGCGATAGCTAACTCTGAAGCAATGGCGCCATGGAAGGCGACACTGAGGCCAATGGGAAGTTGCAGATCGTCGAAGCTGATGTTGGGCGTGTCAAACCATTCATCAATGAAGTTATGGATGATTGCCACGTCAAAGAGAGGCAGATTATTGAAGATTTCTGCTTCTTCTTTGCTCTTGATCAGTTGCTCAAGAGCGTCATCTACAAGGTCTTCATCGCTGGACAGATCAATGGCATCATTACGCAGAACAGCAGCATCTGTCAGTTCTTGGCCGGTGTGTGGCAGAGGCATCTTGACCTTCTATGGCTTGGAGATGCGTGACAAATCTTCAGACTGCACACTGTCTTCAAGAGGTACAGTTGCTAGTGGCTTCGCCCGTGAGATTTTTGGGCAGAGGCAGGCTTTGAAGCTTTAGGCTGCTTCTTTGGCTTTGGTGCTGCAGGCGCTTCATCTAATTCAGCGTCATTTGCAGGCTCATTCACGGCTGTCCCTTGAACCAAGATATGGGTGATGAGACCTTCATGGTTGTAGAAAGGACCGACGACATTGGGTTCTACATCACGTGTGCCGTCAACCCTTGGAGCAGAAGGACCAGGGTTGAAGTCTAGTCCCAATGTCTTCTTGTTCTGCTTTGCTGAGTTCTGGGCAAACTGGAAGTTGCGCTTGAACAGAATGTCGTCACGACACCATAGCAGTGATGATGGGTCAGCATCCGTAGGCTGTGGTCCACGGACCATGTAGGGATAGAAGCCTTGTTCAATGGCTTCATCTCTGGTCCTCGGTTGAAGATTTTTGTAGAGGATGTCTCCCCATGGTCGCTTGATGGCATTCTTTTCAGCATATTCCTTGGTCACAAATCTGTACTTGAACCACTGTTCTGCCCAATAGCGTCGAATCCATTGGATTCGTGTCTTGCTCTGATTGTAATCCTCTTCAGGATCTGTCTTGTACAGCTCTGAGAGGTCATCGGGCAGATCTCTTGATGTTTCTCCTTGACGCTTTCTGCCACCCTTCCTTGCAGACTTCTCTGAAGCCATGAATTTTAAACTGAAAGGCTTCAATACGTTCAAAGGCTTCAAAGGTTTTCGCTGGCTGGACAAACAGGAACTGGCTTCGGGAGAATTTATGTGATGCTGTAAGAATTCTGCAAATGAATGCAGACTATGAGAACCAAGGGATTCTCCCACGGACATGTACCTGTGACAGCATTAAGGTGCGAGGGAAGGGGAAGAGGTCATATGCATTCTCAGAAGATTTTGAAGATAAATCAGTTTAGAAGACATTGACTTCATCGTGCGAAGACATTCACTCATAGATAAGGAGTTGGTTCCAGATTTGTACAAATCCATGGATCAGTACAAGTGAGGAATCTAACTACTTGTGAAGCATAAGTGAATATACTAGGCATGTTATGAGATGCAGTATGAAAGAGATCCAACTTGGGTGAATAGAAACTTTTTGTGGTAGAAAGTGATAACGCTATAGGATCAAAGGGGCCGTAAAAAGGAAGTTTTATTTACCACACGAAGAACTGCTAGACGAAGTGGAAGAGGAGGCCGAGCAGTTTGATCTTCCGTGCCCTAACTTGGAGACGGAGGACACCTACGGCGACGGCGGAGAGGACGATGTCCGCGGTCGGCGTGAAGACGGCGTCGGAGAGGTTGCGGCAGCGAAGCGCTTCGTCACCGGCGTCGTCGAGGGCTAGCGGTGGCGCTAGGGTTCGTGCGAGAGTGGAAGAAGAGATAATGACTACTGCGAGGCGTGTATTTATAGGTACAGGGGCGGCACTGCGTTATTACACAGGTGCCCCTGGCGATTCACATCTAAGGGACACGTGGCTGTCATGCAGCATATCGGGGGTTGTTCCACGTCCCACGCACGCCTGGATTGTCGGGTGGTCATTCCCACTTCTCCGGGTTTCAGGTGAAGGAATGAGCATTGAAAACAGACTTAATGTTTGTCTCTGTGTCTTCTGCTGACAAGGATGCATAGAAGACATTCGACAGTTTCAATAGAATGCATATGATTTGGAGAGATAGAGTTTGAGATAGAAAGCATAGAGAGGTTAGGGTCCGATCACATTCACTTAGTTCAAAAGATTCAACAAGAAGACATAGCTATAAGTGAATGTTGTAGAGGACAAAACACTAGTATATATATATATATATATATAATCAACATAGTGAAGATAATCATGAAGACATGTTGAGATTGAAGCCAAACCAAATGTGAAGACATAGCAAATGTAACGCCATGAGTGAAACACTTCAAACAGAAAATTTGGTGGTGGCGTTACCCACCGTATAGGAAGTATTAGACCCAGACATGGCGCACAATTATCGTGGCGCTCCGAAGTCAAATTCCACATTAATGTATTCACACTTAGAATGTATGTCTTCATTGATTGAAGATATACTTTACTTTGTGTGTTGCACATCTAAGTCATCAATATGCATAAGTGTTAGGATGTGTGCCTGATCACAGGACATTTGAGGATTCCAAGATATTTAGCTCACACCGTAACTTGCAAAATCTCTTCTCATCCAAGGGCTTGGTGAAGATATCTGCCAATTGCTCTTCAGTGTTGACGTGTATGATATCAATATCTTCCTTCACAACATGATCTCTGAGAAAGTGATGACGAATTTCAATGTGCTTTGTCTTCGAGTGCTGAACTGGGTTGTTGGCAATCTTGATGGTGCTTTCATTGTCACAGTAGAGTGGCACTTGCTTCAGATGAATACCATAGTCCTTGAGTGTTTGCTTCATCCACAGAAGCTGAGTGCAGCAAGATCCAACATCAATGTATTCAGATTCAGCAGTGGAGAGAGATACACAGTTCTACTTCTTTGAAGACCAACATACAAGTGATCATCCCAGAAAATGACATGTGCCTGATGTAGACTTGCGATCCACCTTGTCACCAGCATAATCAGCATCCGAGAATCCAACCAGATCAAACTCTGAGCCCTTTGGATACCATAATCCTAGAGTTGGGGTGTGAGCCAAATATCGAAGGATTCGCTTCACAGCTAAGTGATGCGACTCCTTTGGTGCCACTTGAAATCGAGCACACATGCAAACACTAAGCATAATATCTGGCCTAGATGCACATAGATAAAGCAAAGAACCAATCATGGAGTGGTATACCTTTTGATTAACTCTTTACCATTGTCGTCAGGACCCAGATGATGTTTGGTTGGCATTGGCGTCGTGAAGCCTTTGTAGTATTGCATACCAAACTTCTTCAGGCAATCTTTGAGATACTTCTCTTGAGATATGAAGATGCCATTGCGTTTCTGTCGTATTTGAAGACCGAGGAAGAACTTCAGCTCTCCCATCATGGACATCTGATATTGCTCTTGCATCATATATCCAAACTCTTCACTATACTTCTGATTGGTGCAGTCGAAGATAATGTCATCCACATATATTTGGCACACAAACAGTTCACCATCATATGTCTTCGTGAAGAGAGTGGGGTCGAGGGAACCAGGTATGAAGCCTTTGCTCTTCAGGAAGTCTTTGAGTGTGTCATACCAGGACCGAGGGGCTTGTTTGAGGCCATACAGTGCCTTGTTGAGCTTGTATACCATGTCAGGATGTTTTGGATCTTCAAAGCCAGGCGGTTGTGCAACATACACTTCTTCTTCAATTTTGCCATTGAGAAAGGCGCTCTTCACATCCATTTGATATAGAAGTATGTTATGATGATTTGCATAGGACAGCAGTATGCATATGGCTTCAAGTCTAGCCACAGGAGCAAATGTTTCATCGAAGTTAATGCCTTCCACTTGAGTATATCCTTGAGCAACGAGACGAGATTTGTTTCTGACAACTTGACCATTCTCATCTTGCTTGTTGCGGTATATCCATTTGGTGTCTATTATGTTGTGCTTCCGAGGATCAGGACGCTTAACCAGTTCCCATACATTATTCAGCTCAAACTATTGAAGCTCTTCTTGCATAGCTTGAATCCATTCAGGTTCCATGAAGGCTTCTTCAACTTTCTTGGGTTCTGTTATTGAGACGAATGAGAAGTGCCCACAAAAATTTGCTAGCTGAGTTGCCCTTGAACCAGTGAGCGGACCGGGTGCATTGATGCTATCAATTATTCTCTCAATCTGCACTTCACTGGCAACGCGAGGATGTACAGGACGAAGATTTTGCTCTTGCTGATCATTGTCGTTGTTAGAGGGATTGTCTTCATGCTAAGCATTGTCTTCAGGTTGATCAGGTGCGGAGATGATGAGTTCCTCTTCAGGTTGAGCTTCAGAGGGCATGATTTCTCCAGTTCCCATCAGCTTGATTGATTCACTGGATGGAACTTCATCTAGCACATTTGGCAGGTGTTCTCTTTGTGAACTGTTAGTCTCATCAAATTGCACATCCACTGTTTCAACCACTTTATAATGAAAGAGAATGAAGACTCTGTAGGAGTGCGAATCCTTTCCATATCCAAGCATAAAACCCTCATGTGCTTTTGGTGCAAATTTTGAAGTGTGATGTGGATCCTTGATCCAGCACCTGGCGCCAAATACTCTGAAGTAACTGACATTTGGTTTCTTGCCAGTAAGGAGCCGTAAGATGTCTTGTTCAGAAGCTTGTGAAGATAAACACGATTTATTGTATGGCATGTAGTATCAATGGCTTCAGGCCAGAATTTTCTTGGAGTCTTGTATACATCTAGCATCATTCTGGCCATCTCAATGAGTGTTCTATTCTTGCGTTCGACGATGCCATTCTGCTGTGGCGTGTATGGGGCTGAGAATTCATGTGTGATGCCCATGGTATCAAGATATGTATCAAGGCTAGTGTTCTTGAATTCAGTGCCATTGTCACTTCTGATGTGCTTTATCTTGGCGCCATAGTTGTTCATTGCTCGATTGGCGAAGCGTCTGAAGACATCCTGCACTTCAGTCTTGTAGAGGATTATGTGCACCCAAGTATATCTAGAATAATCATCAACAATGACAAAGCCATAGAGACAAGCAGTAGTAGTAAGAGTTGAGTAATGAGTGGGACCGAAAAGATCCATGTGGAGAAGTTCAAAGGGTCGAGTAGTTGTCATGATTGTCTTTGAGGGATGTTTGGCCCTCGTCATTTTTCCTTCTTCACAAGCACCGCATAAGTGATCTTTCTTGAACTTGACGCCCTCGATGGCTATGACATGCTTCTTCTTTGCAAGGGTGTGGAGGTTCCTCATGCCAGCATGCCCTAGCCTCCGATGCCAGAGCCAGCATTCTGAAGCTTTTGCTAGAAGACATACGGCAAGCTGTGGTCCTGCTGAGAAATCTACCACGTACAAGTCATCTTTCCGATACCCTTCAAACACTAGAGACTTGTCAGATTCCATTGGAACAAGGCAGCAATATTTTCCAAATATTACGATCATGTTCAAATCGCAAAGCATTGAGACAGACATTAAGTTGAAGCCAAGGGATTCAACAAGCATGACTTTATCCATGTGTTGATCCTTTGAGATTGTAACTCTACCTAGACCCAATACCTTACTTTTACCAGTGTCAGCAAATGTGATGTGACTCTTGTCGGATGGACTTAAGGTTGAGTCCATAAGAAGGCTTCTTTTGCCAGTCATGTGATTGGTATACCCACTATCAATAATCCATTCTGAAGACACTGGTGTCGTACGCTACAGTGAAGCAAAAACATTTAACGAAGCAGTGGGTTATGAAAGATTAGAACGAGGTTAGGACTAATAGGGCAAGTAGCAAGCGACTCAGGAACAATATACATAATAAGACCATTTGGGCATTTGATCTTGCGCCCTACAAGATGTTTAAGGTCCCCAGCAATAGCTTCAGACGAATTTGATTGTCAGCTAGAGACCTTTCCCTGCAAAAGAGAGTTAAGCATTCTTAGCCACCCACATCTTCAAGGGTGGCTTAGAAGCAATAAGTCTAAGTGCAGCGTCTAAGAACTTTGGCTTTGGAGCCCTAGCAAAAAGTCTTGCAGGCGGACAATAGTACTCATAAGAATAAGCAGAGTAGTTCTTGGTTTTATGAACATGGCGGTTCGATGAACCGCGCCCAATCACTCTGGTAAGTCTTCAAGGTAGACTCCCAAACCTTCACAGACTTCGTTCACCGGCGATCCACAATGTCTCTTGGATGCTCAGAACGCGATGCCTAACCGGCTGGAGGATTCACAGTCCTCAAGTGTAATAAGTCTTCAGATCACACAGACAAGAAGACTTAAGTGATGCCTAATTCTCTTTCGCTCTGGGTGGTTAGGGCTTTATCCTCACAAGGAATTCTCTCTCAAAGGCTTCGAGGTGGGTTGCTCTCAAACGACAAAAGTCGTACACTAACTCTGAGCAGCCAACCGTTTATGGTTGTAGGGGGTGGGCTATTTATAGCCACTAGGCAACCCGACCTGATTTGTCCGAAATGTTCCTGGGTCACTAAGTAACTGACACGTGTTCCAACGGTCAGATTTCAAACTCACACGGCAACTTTACTTGGGCTACAAGCAAAGCTGACTTGTCCAACTCTGGACAAGATTCGCTCTCATAGTCTTCACTCGAAGAGATAGGTCTGATGCCCTTTGGGACTATTGTACATCCCTGTTTCAAGCAATGTCTTCAACCTAGCATTCTCATCAGCAATAGCAGTAGTATCCAAAGTAGAGGGGTTAGTTCCCACATCAATAGTTGAAGATATTGCAATAGTAGCAGAAGTAGAACATTCAGCAACAGAAGTAGCATTTTCACGCTCAATGCATTTAAGACATGGTGGTTCAAGTCCTTCCTGAGCGGAACTGATCTGTTTGGCGCGAAGTGACTCATTTTCTTTTTGAAGATCTTCATGAGCCGCTCTCAATTTCTCAAGATCTTGCTTCCTTTGAAGATAATCATAGGAAAGCTTTTCATGAGTTGTTGAGAGCATTTCATGACGACTTTCAAGTTCCTCATACTTAACGTGAAGATTTTTTATGTCTTCAATTAAGGACTCAAATCGAGTCATTTGTGTGCCCAACAGATCATCGCTTTTGTCTAACAGTTTTTGAATATGTTCCATGGCTTTCTATTGTTCAGTTGCAATTTTAGCAAGTGTTTTGTAGCTGGGTTTTGAACCACAATCAGAGTCATCGTCACAAGATGTTTGATAGTGAGTAGTGCGTGAGTTTACCTTCGCACCGCGTGCCATGAAGCAGTAGGTCGGAGCAGAGTAGTCCTTCTCATTATCATCGGTGTCGGTGGTGAAGTCATTGTCTTCAGTGTTGAAGATGGACTTGGCAACGTATGCTGTAGCCAGACTTGCAATGCCAGAATCGGACTCCTCCTCAGACTCCACCTCCGCCTCCTCAGAAGCGGACTCCTCCTCTAAATCCATTTCCTTGCCAACAAACGCACGTGCCTTGCCAGATGAGCTCTTCTTGTGTGATGAAGACTTTGAGGAAGACTTGGAAGAAGACTTTGAGTATTTCTTCTTCTTCTTGTCATTAGAGTCATATTCCTTGCTCTTCTTCTTCTTTCTGTTCTCATTGTCCCACTTCGGACACTTAGAGATGAAGTGGCCAGTTTTCTTGCACTTGTGGCATGTTTTCTTCTTGTAGTCATGAGTAGAAGCTTCATCATTCCTTGAGCTTGATCGTGAAGACTTTCTGAAGCCTTTCTTCTTGGTGAATTTTTGGAACTTCTTCACAAGCATAGCAAGTTCCTTTCCAATGTCTTCAGGGTCATCAGAACTGCTCTAAGATTCTTCTTCAGATGAGGAGACAGCTTTTGCCTTCAAGGCACGAGTTCGCCCATAGTTTGGACCGTAGATATCTCTTTTCTTAGAAAGCTGAAACTCATGTGTGTTGAGCCTCTCAAGTATGTCAGATGGATCGAGTGTCTTGAAATCAGGACGTTCTTGAATCATCAGGGCTAGGGTGTCAAACGAGCTATCAAGTGATCTCAGTAGTGTCTTGACGACTTCATGCTTGGTGATCTCAGTAGTGCCGAGGGCTTGAAGCTCATTTGTGATGTCAGTGAGTCGATCAAACATGAGCTTGACATTCTCATTGTCATTTTGCTTGAAGCAGTTGAAGAGGTTGCGAAGGACACTGATTCTCTGATATCTCTGGGTTGAGACGCCTTCGTTGACCTTGGAGAGCCAATCCCAGACCAGCTTAGATGTTTCCAAAGCACTCACACGGCCATACTGTCCTTTGGTCAGATGACCACAGATGATATTCCTGGCGGTAGAGTCCAGTTGAATGAACTTCTTGACATCAGCAGCAGTGACACCTTCTCCAGCCTTGGGAACGCCGTTCTTGACGACATACCATAGGTCGACGTCAATGGCTTCAAGATGCATGCCCATCTTATTCTTCCAGTAGGGATATTCAGTTCCATCGAAGACGGGGCATGCAGCGGAGACTTCAATTATCCCTGTAGTCGACATAGCTAAAACTCCAGGTGGTTAAACCGAATCACACAGAACAAGGGAGTACCTTGCTCTGATACCAATTGAAAGTGCGTTATATCGACTAGAGGGGGGGTGAATAGGCGATTTTTATGAAAGTCTTCAAAACATGGAAGTTTCGAAGACAAACAAAAGAAATAAACCTATTACCATGTAGCGGAAGGTAGACTACACTAGGCAAGCCATAGTCAAGTATTCAATGGAGTGAGAGCACAATGACTAATAGCAGCAATGTAGTAAGGATCAGGTAGGAAGATATTATGAAGCCAAACAGAACACGCAGTCACTCAGTGAAGACAAAAGGTAGTGCAATCATACAATGACTTCACAAGGAGTAACAGTAAGTAGAGGGAAGGGAAGAATGAAACCATTGACTCGTTGAAGACAATGTTTTGTTGGACTAGTTCCAGTTGCTGTGACAACAGTACGTCTGGTTAGGGTGGCTAGGTATTTAAACCTGAGGACACACAGTCCCGGACACCCAGTCCTGAACACGCAGCTCAGGACACCCAGTCCTCACCGTATTCCCCTTGAGCTAAGGTCACACAGACCTCGCCCAATCACTCTGGTAAGTCTTCAAGGTAGACTCCCAAACCTTCACAGACTTCGTTCACCGGCGATCCACAATGTCTCTTGGATGCTCAAAACGCGATGCCTAACCGGCTGGAGGATTCACAGTCCTCAAGTGTAATAAGTCTTCAGATCACACAGACAAGAAGACTTAAGTGATGCCTAATTTTCTTTGGCTCTGGGTGGTTAGGACTTTATCCTCGCAAGGAATTCTCTCTCAAAGGCTTCGATGTGGGTTGCTCTCAAACGACAAAAGCCGTACACTAACTCTGAGCGGACAACCGTTTATGGTTGTAGGGGGTGGGCTATTTATAGCCACTAGGCAACCCGACCTGATTTGTCCGAAATGACCCTGGGTCACTAAGGAACTGACACGTGTTCCAACGGTCAGATTTCAAACTCACACGGCAACTTTACTTGGGCTACAAGCAAAGCTGACTTGTCCGACTCTGGACAAGATTCGCTCTCATAGTCTTCACTCGAAGAGATAGGTTTTGGTTAGGCATCACTTCAGTCATTCTGACTGGTTCTCTTGGACCCCACTTAACAGTACGGTGGTTCCTATGACTCAACACAGAAGAAAAAGAACTACGAAAGATCTAAGTCTTCGAGCTCCATAGGCTTCATGCGATGTCTTCTCTTGTCATAGTCTTCAATGTGAATATCTTTATATACCACCTTTGACATCAATGTCTTCATACATTTTTAGGGGTCATCTCTGGTAGGAAAACCGAATCAATGAGGGACTTCTACCTGTGTTATCCTGCAATTCTCACAAACACATTAGTCCCTCAACTAGGTTTGTCGTCAATACTCCAAAACCAACTAGGGGTGGCACTAGATGCACTTACAAAAAGCATGATGCAAAATGGACGTATCATGAGGCCATCCTCACGAACACTTCCCCGGAGAAGCACTCTTCGTAGGATGATGATCTTAATGTCTTTACGGTCTTCGAGACCTTTTCTTCAAATAATCAGCACAAAAGGGCGCTCTATGACCTCGCAAAAGTCAACCAAGTAGCCGCAATAAATCCTTGGAACAATATGGCAATAACTTTTACTGCCGACGATGAACCAAGGGCCAGATCAGTCCGAGCACCAGCCGCCTTGGTCTTAAACCCAATTGTGGATGGCTTTCGACTCACAAAAGTGCTCATGGACGGTGGCAGCGGACTGAACCTCATCTACGAAGACACGCTCAATAAAATGCAAATGGACAAGAGCCGCATCGAGCAAAGTAGCACCAACTTTCGAGGCATTATCCCCAGTTGAGAAGCACGATGCTCGGGGAAAAGTAAACTTGACATAGTATTCGGCACGCCGGAGAACTACATATCCAAAGAGTTGCTCTTCCACGTGGAAACTTTCAATAGCGGATATCACACCCTGTTGGGGCGAGACGCCTTCACGCGCTTTCAATCCATACCCCATTACGGGTACATGAAGTTCAAAATGCCAGGGCCCAACGGAGTTATCACCATCACCAGTGATCCGGATATAGCACTCCGCGCCGAAAACAAAACTGCATCCTTGGCCATCGAAGCACTATCTGAATCCCTCATGGCCGAGGAGATGATGTCTACTACGCAAGTTAGTTCTTGTAGACACGTGGTGGGCCTCCAAGCGCAGAGTTTTGTAGGATAGTAGCAATTTTTCCTCAAGTGGATGACCTAAGGTTTATCAATCCGTGAGAGGTGTAGGATGAAGATGGTCTCTCTCAAATGACCCTGCAACCAAATACAAGAAATCTGTTGTGTCCCAACACAACCAATACAATGGCAAATTGTATAGGTGCACTAGTTCGGCAAAGAGATGGTGATAAAAGTGTAATATTGATGGTAGAATTATATTTTTATAATCTGAATAAATAAAAACAGCAAGGTAGCAAATAGTAAACGGGCACAAAAATGGTATTGCAGTGCTTGAAAATGAGGCCTAGGGTTTGTACTTTCGCTAGTGCAATCTCTCAACAGTGCTAACATAGTTGGATCATATAATTATCCCTCAAAATGCAACAAAGAATCACTCCCGAGTTCCTATTAGCGGAGAACAAAAGATAGAAATTGTTTGTAGGGTACGAGACCATCTCAAAGCTATTCTTTCCGCTCGATCTATTCAAGAGTTCGTACTAAAATAACACAAAGCTATTTTTTCCGTCCGATCTATCCTATAGTTCGTACTAGAATAACACCAAAGCAAATTCATATTCATAATACTCAATCCACACAAAGAACTATAAAGATACCCCAAAGTTTCTATCGAAGAAAAGATAATAAAAACGTGCATCAACCCCTATGCATAGATTACCCCAATATCACCGCGGGAATCCGCAAGTTGAGTGCCATAACATATATCAAGTGAATCAATATGATACCCCATTGTCACCTCAAGTATTCATACCGCAAGACATACATCATGTATTCTCAAATCTGAACGTTCAATCCGACATGACAAAACTTCAAAGGGTAGAGATTCAATTCATCACAACAAGAGTATAGAGGGGAGAAACATCATATGCGATCCATCTATATTAAAAAAAGCCCATACTATAGATCACAAGAGAGAGAGAGAGAGATTAAACACATAGCTACTGGTACAAACCATCAGCCCCGAGGGTGGACTACTCCCTCCTCATCGTGGTGGCCGTCATGATGATGAAGACGACCACCGGAGATGATTCCCCCCTCCGGCAAGGTGCCGGAACGGGTCTAGATTGGTTTTCAATGTCTACGGAGCCCTGCGGCAACGGAACTTCTGATCTAGGTTAACCGTGAAGGGGTTCGGAATATTTGGGAATTTATAGTCCAAAGAAGGGGTACGGGAGGCCACCGAGGTGGGCACAACCCACCCGAGCGCGCCAGGGGGGCCTGGCGTGCCTGGTGGATTGTGCCCCCTCGGGGCACCCCCAGGTGCTTCTCTGGCCCATCAAGAGTCTTTTGGACCATAAAAAATCCACAAAAAGTTTCGCGGTGTTTGGACTCCATTTAATATTGATTTTCTGCGATGTAAAAAACAAGCAAAAACAGCAACTGGCACTGGGCACTGGGTCAATAGGTTAGTCCCAAAAAATGATATAAAGTTGCTATAAAATGATTGTAAAACATCCAAGAATGATAATATATTGGGATGAATACTTCATAAATTATAGATATGTTGGAGACATATCAGCATCCCCAAGCTTAATTCCTACTCGTCCTCGAGTAGGTAAATGATAAAAGAAATATTTTATGAAGTGTGAATGCTAGCAAAGTGCACAAGTTCAATCAATGATAATTTCAATCACTTTTCCTAGCATCATAACAACAATTATTTCTTATGAAACTTCTCATGTTATAGTGGCAACCAATTCACATGTTAAGGTTCAAACAATGAATTCTCTTGAAACCCAACAACCTATGTTCTCAGTCACCAAGCAATTGCAATTCAACTTATTCAACAGAGTTTAAGTAAGAGCTCCACAAACTCAACTATCATATAGTCTTCTATGATTGCTAACACTCACCTTGTACACATGAGTAAAACATTTCAACCGGACACATAGAAAGATAGGGGCTTATAATTTCGCCTCCCAACGTATTCACCTAAAGGTTGATGTCAACAATAATAAATCATGCTACCCATATCCAACTGGATATATGTGCCTAGATCTTTCCTCACCACATGATGCTTACCAAAAGAGAAAATAAAAAGGAATATAGAGGAATACTTTGACTCTTTGCATAAAAGTAAATACTGAAAAGTAAAAGATAGGCCCTTCACAGAGGGAAGCAAAGGTTGCCATGCACTTATTTGTTTGTATGCTCAATCCCTTAGTGCAAAGGAACGTCACGTTATATTGCCCATTGTGATAGCAACCTTTATTATGTTGTTTGTCGCTTTTATTGCTTTACCATCACAAGTTCGTAAAACGTTTAATTTTCTCTTACCCTAAATGATCTTACACTCTTAGAAGCAATTTTTATTGCCTTATTGCACCAATGAAAACTTACTTGAAGGATCTTGCTCAATCCTTAGGTAGGTATGGTGGACTCTTGAAAATAAGATTTGGGTTTAAGGGTTTTTGGATGCACAAGTAGTATCTCTACTTGGTGCGGAATTTTTGGCTAGCAAAGATGGGGGGCAAGCACTACATGTTGAAGGATCTATGACAATATAAATTCTATGTGAATATGAACAAACATAAACAATTACGTTGTCTTCCTTGTCCAACATCAACAATTTTGGCATATAATATTTTGATGGGGCTCACAATCACAAAAGATTTCCATGATAGTGTATTTATATGTGAAAGTTCTCTTTGTTATACTAATTATTCGGGAATTGCTTGTATGACCAATATCATGATTATCAAGCCTCAAAAGATTTCACTTTCTAAACCCAATGTGAGGCTACCACTAGGCATGATATGATTTCAACTTCATGACATTCAATTTATTCAACAATTTACTCATAGGATATAAGTGAAGCACAAGAGTAAATGACATAGGAAAGAGCTTCGTTGACAGGATGTGAATGCCACTTACTTAGCCTCCTTGGCAACTATTTGAGGACTCTCTTTTATTTAAAAAACGTTCAGATCTAAGTATTTTATTAAAACATCAAGCAAAACAAAAGAAAATGACAATCCAAGGATATCACACATCATGTGAAGAAGCAAAAACTTAGGCTCAACCGATACTAACCGATAATTGTTGAAGAAAAAAACGTGGGATGCCTATCGGGGCATCCCCAAGCTTAGATTCTTGAGACTTCTTGAAATATTATCTTGGGGTGCCTTGGGCATCCCCAAGCTTGAGCTTTTGTGTCTCCTTAATTCTTCTCATATCATGGTTTTCCTAAATCTCAAAAGCTTCATCCACACAAAACTCAACAAGAACTTGTGAGATAAGTTAGTATAAACCAATGCAAAAACCTTATCATTCTATACTGTAGCAAAATCACTAAAATTATTATTCAACGTTGCACACTAAATTCTCTTCATATTTAATATTCCTATCCTCAAATAGAATCATTAAACAAGCAAACATATGCAAACATAACAGCAATCTGCCAAACCAGTACAGTCTGTAAAGAATGCAAGAGTATCAATACTTCTTTGACTCCAAAAATTGTGAAATTTTACCACACTTTAGAAAATTTAGCAGAACTCATTTTGCAAAAAGTTTTAACATTTTATCACATTCTGACTTCTCTAGGGAATTTTTGCAACAACGGTAAACTTTCTATTTTCAAACAGCAACATGTATACTTGCAAAATAAGCATTACAAAGGCTATCATTGCCACTTTTATTGAAATAAAAGATGCAAAACATTATTATAAATAACATAAAGCAAATCCTAACAAAATAAAATGATGATCCAAGCAAAACACATATCATGTGACGAATGAAAACATAGCTCCAATTGAGGTTACCGATAATGTTGGAGACGAAAGAGGGGATGCCTTCCGGGGCATCCCCAAGCTTAGTTGCTTGGATCTTCCTTGAATATTACCTTGGGGTGCCTTGCGCATCCCCAAGCTTAGGGTCATGTCACTCCTCATTCTCCTCATATCGACATCTCACCCAAAACTTGAAAACTTCAATCACACAAAACTTAACGGAACTTTGTGAGATAGGTTAGTATGATAAAGAGCAAACCATTTCACTTTCGGTACTGTCAAAGACAAGATTCATAATTGTTCTCACACAATGCCTACTATAACATATCATTTCCACAATTTATAGTACTGAAATCCTCCAAAAGAACCTTCAGAAATTGTAGTACATTGTCATTGTAAACTTGGAAAAAGGTGTCACAAATTGAGCTCCCTTCTGGTTAACATTTACCAGGAAAGGAACATCACCTCGATATATTGCTTCTCCTGGCACGGAAAGCATCTCAGGAAACTGACAACTTGCTCCAGGCCGGGCCCGATAGATTCTAGTGCCAAGACCTTCATTGTGCGTAGTTTCGGGGTCAAGCTTGTCGGAATCATTTTCTGAATGACAGGCGAACAAACATCTTCAAAATTAGAAATAATGTTAATTTGTAGAAGGAGAGGTAGAAGGCAGCTGTTGTACCTGAACGGGTGTGGATCCAATAACAAGTTCGTAGTATTTGTCAGACCAGTAGCCCACCACTGTCAATTTCGGCGTAGAAATAACATTGTTTCTTGTTGGACCTTCTTGATCAACTACTAGTAATCTCTCAAGTGCAGGTGTGTCCTGGATGACCATACCGTGGTCCACCTTTTGTGATGTCTTCCTACCGCACCAGCAACACACATAAATAGTCCGGAGAGTCATGGAGGTGATGTGGAAGGTACTCAACCCATTTATGCCTGAAGACGAAGGTACTCGAGTGCAGTACAGCCATGGAGCAGGCGCTCCATGTCACCCTTTGAGAGGCAGACGGCGACGAGCTAGAGGTGATTCAGTCGTGGTAGAATAAGAGCGGGCGCGTCATTAAGGGGCAGGAAATGGCAGTTCCTAAACTTGGCGACGCGCAGCGTGGGCGCGAGGCAGAGTGCGGACGTTGGCAGCGAACGCATATGCCCATCATCTAAAGTGAGCTCCTCGAGGCTTGGCTCGGTTCTTGCCGTTGGAATGGAACTTGCCCATTCTAAGGCCTTTGGTTGGGCCAAGGTGACTGCCGAGGATCTTGGAGAATGCATCCAAGCTTTTGCGATAGCCATGGCAGAGCTCGTGGGTGTCGATGAGGTCAAGAGGGCTGGAGTTCCATAGGGGGCGCCACCGCTGGGAAAGGAGGGTTGTTCGCGCCCCATATTTGATTGGGAGGAGGGAGATGATGACTCTCAACATATCATCGGGGAGGCTGCTGATTAAGTCTAGGCCTGCTGGAGTCGCTTGCGATTCTAGCTCACCCCGCCTTCGCTTGTTGGTAGCCCCATTCTCCACCTCCGGAGTCTCCTTGTCAGCGGCGCTTTCTGATAGAAATGGGAGTAAGGGAATATTTAGTTAAAACAGGACAATAGAAAAGTGTATTGGTAACTAGAAGTTATTAGGTAGGAATATAGTAAGATAAGGGAATAGCAATTGGTTGCTTAAATACTACACAATTCATTTGACATTGCTGGGTAAGTCAACATATGCAGATAGTTGAAAAGAAAACTTACTTCGAACAAAGTTTGGATGGATGATTTTGTCAGGGAAGTTAGCATATATCTCATGACCAGGCCCTTCTATGTGCAGTGCAATTTTAGTGCCAGCTTTCAGTACATAAAAATTTACAATTTCATTCCAAAAGCCAGTGCCAAAATAGGAGTCACCACGTCATCAAGTCTTACAGTAGCAACAATTGTAAATCCATGGTTTGTGCGCAGTATGACATTCGTGGAGCCTTGATGTATGTAAAGGTAAAAATGGCGCACTACATAATCTGTTGCATAGCGAGGGATGTCCTGCAGAAAATAGTAGGGTTGTTAAAGAAAATATGGTAACATGCAAATATGGGCCCAAATTGAAAGAACTGTATAGCAATTGAAATTGAAGGACAAAAGTCTATAATTAAACAGATAGGGTAAACATGATGTCATGGAAATATGAGAGTAATCGAAAGAACAATACATCATTAATTTTCCTAATATAGAAAGAAGAGGGAAAAAAATCCCCTTTGATGTATATGGTGCACGTGGCACCTTTTATCCAAATGTAGCAATATTTAGAATATGTTCAGGAAAGTAGGCCATGCCAACCGATTTAGGGTGAGATTGAACATACCGCACACGTCCTCAAGTTATCTAGTACGATGATATGGATTCTCTGGCGGTGGTCGCCAAGTCCTGAAGTATCGGTGCACTGTACATTCTATGAATGAAAGAAAACCCTCAAATCAGCTCGAATAAAAATGAATTCACGGCGATTTCAGCCGGGTGATTAAAGGAGGTAGATGAACTTGGATAAGACATGAGATAATATCTCGTTAAATTAGTTACCTTGTCGTCCATGAGAAAGAACCCTCAGTATGGCAGATTCCCCAACCGAGCGGAGTTGGGTCGACCGCGAGCAGCATCAAGAAAGTCGATGGTGATAGGCGGCGACAAGCGGAAGTGGCGAAAATGCGGTGGGCTTCGTCGGCAGCCTGGCAGCGGTGGTAGGCGTCGAGCTACGTGTTTACCACCGCGATAGGCGGTGCCATGGCATAGATGTGAAGGAGCTTGTGCATGTGTGAATGGGGAACGTACCGGAGGGGCCGAGGTGGGTGGTGGGTGGGGTGAGGGTTTTTGTGACGCGGGGATGGTGAGGGTTTTCTTTTTTCTTTTTTGAATTGGGTGGTGATGGTTTTCTGTCCCACAAAGAATTTTGGGGGCGACGGTTTGCTAGAGCGAACCGTGTGTGATTGATGCAGTAAGAAAAATGATAGTCATTGCACACGGTTCCTATTTTGGGAACCGTGTGTGATTGATGTACTACCTCCATCCTGGTTTATTTGTCCCCCGTTGTAATTTTTACCAAAATTTGGCGAAATATTTAACATACTTAGACATAGATAATAAGTGTATACGTACATAAGCATATTTCAACCATAAGTACATAGTTCAACCATCATTAAGCATACTCAAGAATACATAGTTCGATCCATCCCACATCTCATCTCACACGCGGCTGGCACGATCCTGAAGCTTCTCTAGGTACTCGGCGTACGCGCCATGCACCACCCTGCGAGAATACTTCTGTTGGATTTTGGGTTCCGGCAAAATCCTTGAGGTTTGAACACTGGGGTGCGCATGAAGATCTCCCCCCTCTCTAGCTCGCACACTCAATGATCTCACGGCCTAGCTTTGTCGAACTCAAAGAACACGGGACACAAGATTTATACTGGTTCGGGCCACCGTTGTGGTGTAATACCCTACTCCGGTGTGGTGTGGTGGATTGCCTCCTGCGTTGAGGATGAATAGTTACAAGGGAAGAATAACCTCCTGAGGAGAGGTGTTCTTGTGCTTAGTGAACTGGTGTGAGGCTAAGGATGGAGTGGCTCCGATCCAAGATGAGATCGATCCCCCAGCTGTGGTGGTGGCTAGTCCTATTTATAGAGGCCCTGGTCCTCTTCCCAAATATTGAGCAGGAAGGGATCCCACAACGGCCAAATTCGAAGGAAGACAACTAGTACAAGTTATCCTGACGAAAGTAGTCTTCGCCTGCCAAAGTCTCTGGTGGTGATGCCGTCTTGGGCTCCACGGTGACCTCCGTCCTGCTGCCCTGCTGGTCTTGGTCTTGTTGCACCGATATGGAAACCTTTGCGCCTGATGCCTTGGGACTCCTCGCCTGCGGTTGCCTCCTTAGCACCAAAGAGGAAGCGAGGACACTGTGCTTGCTGGTGCCCGCCTAGTGCTCGCCTGATCTTGATCATCATGGCTTACGTTATTGGAACCTCACGAGGTTCGCCTTGCCTTGATCTCTCTGCCCCTCGCGAGCCAGCCTGGTGAGGCCGCCTCTAAGGAGGTCTTGCGTCATCCGCCTCGTGAGGCTTGGCCCCTCACGAGGGTCTTGAATGTTTGCTGGTGAAGATGGGCCGTACGGGGCCGCTGGATGAGCCACACGGTGGGCCGCGGGCAGGTGAGTCTGGGGACCCCCGTTCCCAAAACACCGACAGTAGCCCCCGGGCCGAAGGCTTGCTCGGGCTTGGCTTCGAGGCAAAGCTAAAGGGCAAGTGCGGAGCGCTGCGTGTTGGGGTATGGGGTCCCGGCAAACCCTTAAGGTTCGAGCACTGGGGTGCGCGCGAAGTCTTTCCCTCCAACCGATCTACGCTCTAGCTTGCTAGGATCTCGCGGACGAACTCGACGAACTCACAACACAGATGGACACAGGGTTTATACTAGTTCGGGCCACCGTTGTGGTGTAATACCCTACTCTAGTGTGGTGGTGGTGGATTGCCTCTTGGGATGATGATGAACAATACAAGGGCAGAACGGCCTCCTGAGGTTGAGGCGTTCTTGTGCTCGGCGAGCTTGTGTGTGTGGGGGTGGTCTCTCTCTCTCTAGCTCAGACCAGATCGTCTCCGGCCTCCCCCGCCTACAGTGGTAGCTAGTCCTACTTATAGAGGCCCTGGTCCTCTTCCCAAATATCGAGAGGGAAGGGAGCCAACAATGGCGGGCTAATTTGAAGGGGGACGGCTATTACAAGCTATCCTGACAAAAGTAGTCTTAGCCTACTCAAAGTTCTGGTGGTGACGCTATTCTGGGCTCCACGATGACCTCCATCTTGCAGTCCTTTGTCTTGGTCTTCTTGCACCGAAATGGCAACCCTTGCCTGAGGCCTTGGTACTCCGTGGCTGCGCTTTCCCCCTTTGCACCAAAGAGGAAACAAGGACGCTGTGCGCGCTGGCGCCCGCCTGCTGTCAATCGTCACGGCTCACGTCACGAGAACCTCGTGAGGTTCACCTCACCTTGATATCTCTGCTCCTCGTGAGCCTGCCTAGCTAGGCCACTACAGAGGAGGTCTTGCATCGTCTGCCTCACGAGGCTTGGCCCCTCGCGAGGGTATTGAGTGCTTTGTTAGTGAAGATGGGTCATACGGCCTGCTGGCCCAGCCATGCCGCGGGCCGCGGGCAGGCAAGTCTGGGGACCCCCGTTCCCAGAACGCTGACAGTAGCCCCCGGGCCCAAGGTGCGCGCGGGCTTGGCTTCGCGGCAAAGCCAAGGGTCAAGCTTGAAGCGCCGCGGGCCCCCAAAGCCCGTGGCCTTGGTTGGCGTGTGGCAGTTGACTAGATGTGGGCGTCTCCGTTTCCCCATGCTGTTTCGGTGACTGCATGACTTGACAAGTCCCTATGACATGCAAGGGAAACCATCATTACCTTTGATCGTGGGAGACGCCGGTTGGCCTTCTCTTGCTATAAATGGGGAGGGGGCGGAGCCCCCATTGCCCATCTCTTCCTTGCTTGCTTCCTCCTTCTCACTTCAGTGCTTGCTCCAATGGTGCCCATCAGAAGATTCTCCGCCGAGGAGAAGGGGAAAGCCCCCTGGGATGCCCCGGAGCCGCTCCCACCGAAGAAGAGGTCGATCCATCGACGTGATGAGGCGGCGATGCAGGTGGTGGCGAGGCCTTTGTGCGAGCGGCCTCCACCGGGGTACCCACTACCCCTGTACGCCCAAGCCGTAGGCTCAGGAGGACGAAGTGGCGGGCAGCGTCACCCACACCGCCCCCAGGGTCGCCGCGCCTCGGCGACGCGGGCCGTCCACGCGGCGGACTCCTCGCACGAGCTGGTGCTGTGGACACCGACGCCTCCGAACTCCTGGATCCGCTTCCCACGGTTCTTCTCTGATGTGATGCTGCCGAGGGGGCCTCTCGAGCTCTGGCTGCAGCATGCCGATTGTGGCGCTCTGGCAATCAGAGCGAAGATCGAAGCAGTCGCCGTTGGCAAAATCTTCATGACTCGTGGCTGGGGCGAGATTGCACGGATCTGTCGCGCGAGGGGTGCCCTCGCGATCCACTTTGAGTACGATGGCGCCTCCATGCTTCTCTTCAAGGTCTTCGATGCCGAAGGCCGCCGCCTGGAGTGCTGCTCTGGAGAAGAGCGTGAGGCTGATGCGTGCTCTGCCCGCGACTACTCCAGCAGCAGCAGCCCTTGGGAGTCTAGCAGTTCTCCTGAGCTCTACGAGACTCTGGAGATGAGCGATGACAGCTACGTCCTCTCGAGCTCTCGCCGTGCCCGGGGCAAGGTTGCGGCGTCCGGCCGCCGCCGCCGCTAATCTGGATGGGGTTGGCGCCGGCCTCCCATGGCCCACTGTTGATGATGGCGTCCGCCACAGGAGGATGTAGATATGATCCCCCTTAGCATCAACTTTTGTTTCCTGCGAAGGATCATGAATTACCCCGTGGGGGCATGTAAGGATCTGCAATGCCTTTGTACCTATTTTCCTTGTTATGAAGGTTTGACAAATGTGCGCCCTTTAAGGCTCGGCCTCCCCTTTCTTTCCTCACGATAGCTTGTTGCTCTACGCTGACGGGTCCCGGTCCCAAGGCGGCTACAGCCATCGCTGGTATGCCAGGTCGTGATGCCATGGTCAAGGCCAGGAGGTGTGCGGCCCGAGGTCCAGTAAGAGCCCCTGAGGCACGATGCTCAGGAGGTCCCCCTTAGTGCCCAAGCGGCCATGGCAAGGGAAGAAAGGAAGATGACTTGGCCGCAACGGGGTTGCGGCATGGGGTGAGCGACTATTAGGCCCAAATGTTTTGCTGATCTGAGGGCGAAACTTATCTTGATGACTTCGCGGTGATTCCCAATGTTGCGCTAGGGATGCGTCTCAACTCACGCGACATAGCTAGGCCGGCCCGTGCGAGTTTTCTTTCTCTCGAGCTCCTCTTAATGCTCTACGTCCTCAGGTCCCGGCCCTCGAGCGAGCTCAGCCGCCGCTGGTATGCCAGGTCGCGATGCCGTGGTCAAGGCCAGGGGGTGAGGGCTGGAGAGCCAGTAAGAGCTCCCGAGTCGCGATGCTCAGGAGCCCCCCTTTAACGCGCAAGCGAGTCGCACGAGAGGAAATGAGACTCGCGGTGCCGCCTGCTACCCTTCCTGCGGGGTTCCTATGAACAGGCATAAGGAGAAACATGGTTTGCCGTTACTGCCGCCTGCCTGCCGCTGGTTGGTCCGGATGAAGTGAAGTGAAGGCACTGAGGTCCTGATGAGATGACGTGCGCAGCGCGTGCCGCGAGCCAGAGCTCGACCACTCAGATTTGTCGGTCGTGGCAGGGACGGACCCATGCACCAGCGCCGTGCATGTGTAGGGGCCCCGAGGGGGGTGATGATCGAGCAGGTGATAGAGGTTGGCAGGTTAAGCATGGAGAGAAGAATGCCTGAGATAAACGCAGGAAGGTACATGCCACTGGGTCTGGCCCGAGCGGCGTGGGGATGATGCAGCCCGAGGGGCGCCCCCAGCGAGGTAAACTTAGGAACATAAGCAAAAGGGATACATGCCACAGGGACGGACCCACGTGGCCTGCGAATAGTGCAGCCCAAGGGGCGGTCCTAGATTAAATGAACTTGGAAGATGTCACCTGGGTCTGTAGACGAAGTAGATTGGTGCAGCTGAAGCCACACATCGAAGGAATGAATCCTCATGAGCCACCAGGACCCTGAGCCTCGGGAGGCTCTGGGGGCTCAGGAGGTTCCCTGAAGGCCGCCGCCATCTCCTCCTAAACGGCATGGAACCTAGCCTCCTGAGCCGCCTGGACTTGTCGCACATGGTGCTGATGGGCCGACGCCACGTTCGGCAAGCCGAGGGGCATGCGAACGAAGCTGTGTGGTGGACCCTCACAGCGGCCCGTGCATGATGGCCAGAAGCGTTCCTGAGATGCGGCCCTGTTGAGCCCCGGGATGTCGTTGCTGGCACGCAGCTCAGCACCCTCGCCTGGGTGGTGAGCCACACTCTGTGAGCGGCTGTCGCCATGCATGGTTCTTGCGTCTTGTAGCTCTTGGGTGGTCTTGGTGATGAACTCCTGGGTGGTGGGCATTCCTTGCCCCATGCTCTCCTGAGGAACACGTGCCGCGAAGCATGCTTCCAAGTGGTGCCCAAGCGCCTCCCTCGTGAGATTGGCAAGGTCTGAGGCCCTGCAGAAGAGAGCCCCCGAGCCTTGCCTGAGGAGGGAGCCAGGCGCGCTTTCCTATGTGGTGGAGGGAGGCGCCCCTGGAGCGGGCGCCAATCCTGACGAGGCTCCTGATGCGACGCCATCTTCCCGGGGTCCTGCACGGCGCGGTAGCTTCTTCTTGGGGATGGTCTCCGGAGGGCCTTCACTTCTGCTATCAGGGTTGTCGATTGCCGCGACTTGGAAGGCGCACTCAGGGGAGCACACCACATCCCTTTCTTCACATGGGACCGTGATGACCCTCCCGCTTCCTAGCATCTTGATGACGTTGTAGCTGTGGTGAGTGACTGCCATGAACTTGGCCAGGGCTGGGTACCCGAGGATGGCATTGTACGACAGGCGGATGTGCGCGACGTCGAAGTCGATGAGCTTGGTGCGGTAATTCTTGCGCTCCGCGAAGGTGATAGGCAGGTGGACTTGCCCTATTGGTGTGGTGGATCCGTCAGTCACTCCTGAGAAAGGCTTGGTTGGCTGGAGCTGCTCATAGGGCACTTGGAGGTTGTCGAATGTGTCGGCGGATATGACGTTGAGCCCCGCACCGCCGTCGATGAGAGTCTTGCTGACTTGCACATTGCTGATGACTGGGGAGCACAGCAGAGGGAGTGTGCCAGCGGTGGCTGCACACTTGAGCTGGTCGGCCGAGCTGAAGGTGATGGCGCATTGGGACCACCAGAGCGGGCGCATGGCCTCGAGCTTGGGGAGCACCGTGTTCACCTCGCGAGCGAACTGTTTGAAGATGCACCGAGAGGCTGGGGCCTGAGCACCGCCCAGGATGCAAGCGACTGCGCGCGGCTCCTGGAAGCCCCCAGCCCCCTCGTCCTGGTGGTGGTCGTTGTTCCTCCTTGGCGGCGGTAACGAGGGAAGACCAGCGCTGCCCTGGGGGCGATCATCACGAGGCGGGTCCCTCCAGGCGCCCTCGCGAGATCGGTCCTGCCAGCAGTCCTCACGAGGCCGGTCACGCCACTCCTGGCGTGGGCCACGGTCGTCCCAGCGTCCGCCTCCACGTCCTCCTCCGCGGCCGTAGCTCCGGTCGTCCCAGCGTCCGCCTCCGCGTCCTCCTCCGCGTCCGTAGCCCAGGTCGTTGCGCTCTGGGCGTTGGTCGAAGCATCCTTCACGAATGGCTCTGAGCTCTTGACAGTCGCTGGTGTTGTGGGTGTTCAGGTTGTGGAAGGCGTAGAATGGGCCGCCGTTCTTGGATGACTCAGGCTGATCTCTGCCTCGCTTGGTGTCGGGCTCTGCTGCGAGCACTACTGCCTCCTTACGCTTCACGTACTTGGCCTTGGTCTTCTTTTCCTCCACTCCTGCATCTAGCAGCTCAAGGAGAGATAGGCGCCCCTCCTCAGCTCTTGCGCACCTGGTCGCCAGGTTGAACAGCTCCTGAGATGCACAAAGCTCCTCATGGATTGCCAGCTCTTCCTTCATCTTGACGTTGCGGACACCATCGGAAAACGCGGAGATGATGGCCTCGTCCGTGACCTTGGGGATCTTGAGGCGGGTGCTGTGGAACCGCTGGATGTACTCCTGGAGGGTCTCTCCTGGCTGTTGCTTGATGCGGCGTAGGTCGCCTGCGACTGGTGGGCGGTCACGAGTGCCATGGAAGTTGGCGACGAAGCGGTCGCGGATCTCGTCCTAGGAGGAGATCGAGCCATGTTGCAGGTTCCGGAGCCAGGAGCGGGCACCATCCTTGAGAGCCAAGGGAAACCAGTTCGCCATGACTTTTTCGTCGCCGTTGGCCGCTTCGATGCTCAACTCATAGAGCTGCAGGAAATCTGTGGGGTCAGCGATGCCGTCGTACCGAGGAGGCAGATCTGGCTTGAACTTGCCTGTCCAGGCAACACTGCGTAGCTCACGGGTGAAGGCACGGCAACCTGTCGTGGTTGCCGGGGCCCTCTTTGGGGGCGGAGCTTGGTCTTGGCGAGGTCCACGCTGTGCCATTGCAGGCAGCGCGCGGTCTTCACGAGGTGGAGCGGGGAGCGCTGGTGCAGCTTCTCGTGGCCGCGGGATTTCTTGGCAGCTCCTTTCTTCATGCACAGGCGCCGGGCGCGGCGGATCGCGCCGCGGAGGCGCGCGCCTTGGTGCCAAGGCACCATCTTGGGGTCGAGGGGTGGAGACGCGCCACGAGCCCTGTTGCCCGCGGCCTGCTGAGGGGGAGGCAGAGAGTGAGATGGCGCCAGAGAGCCCCCCACGACATGGACGAGCTCGGCGACGCGGTCGAGCCACTCCTCATAGACGTCGTTGACCGTGTGGTAACGCAAGAGCTCGTTCGCCGCGATGAGTGCAGCCCGCGCCTCCAGGGGAGCGCGGTGTGCGTGAGACGAAGAGCCAGCAGGGGTGAGCGATGGAGTAGCGGTGCGGCCATCCTGCCGCACTGAAGGATGCAGCAAGGACACCTGCTGCTCGTTCCCCATCGGGCCGGTGGCAGCATTGGTGGAGGGGGACGGAGAATGAAGAGGCGGCCCGCCGACAGGAGCTGTCTGGGTGACACAGGCGGCGAGGGCGGCCCGATGCTCAGCTCGAGCGCGGCGAGTGTCCGACATGGAGACGACGGATCAACGGAGCGACGAACCGATGGAAGGGAAGCTACGACGCACCCCTACCTGGCGTGCCAAATGTCGGGGTATGGGGTCCCGGCAAACCCTTAATGTTCAAACAATGGGGTGCGCGCGAAGTCTTTCCCTCCAACCGATCTACGCTCTAGCTTGCTAGGATCTCACGGACGAACTCGATGAACTCACAACATAGATGGACACAGGGTTTATACTGGTTTGGGCCACCGTTGTGGTGTAATACCCTACTCCAGTGTGGTGGTGGTGGATTGCCTCTTGGGATGATGATGAACAATACAAGGGAAGAACGGCCTCCTGAGGTTGAGGCGTTCTTGTGCTCGGCAAGCTTGTGTGTGTGGGTGGTCTCTCTCTCTAGCTTAGATCAGATCATCTCCGGCCTCCCCTCGCCTACTATGGTGGCTAGTCCTATTTATAGAGGCCCTGGTCCTCTTCCCAAATATCGAGCGGGAAGGGAGCCAACAATGGCGGGCTAATTTGAAGGGGACATCTAGTACAAGCTATCCTGACAAAAGTAGTCTTCGCCTGCACAAAGTTCTAGTGGTGACGCTGTTCTGGGCTCCACGATGACCTCCGTCTTGCAGTCCTTGGTCTTGGTCTTGTTGCACCGAAATGACAACCTTTGCCTGAGGCCTTGGTACTCTGCGGCTGCGCTTGCCCCCTTTGCACCAAAGAGGAAACAAGGACGCTATGCGCGCTGACGCCCGCCTGGTGTCGATCGTCACAGCTCACGTCACGAGAACCTCGTGAGGTTCACCTCGCCTTGATATCTCCGCTCCTCGTGAGCCTGCCTAGATAGGCCACTCTAGAGGAAGTATTGCATCGTCCGCCTCGCGAGGCTTGGCCCCTCGCGAGGGTCTTGGGTGCTTTGTTGGTGAAGATGGGCCGTACGGCCTGCTGGCTCAGCCACGCCGCGGGCCGCAAGCAGGCAAGTCTGGGGACCCCCATTCCCAGAACACTGACACCGCGGGCCCCAACAGCCTGCATCCTTGGTCGACGCATGGAGACTGATTGGACATGGGCGTCTCCGCTTCCCCATGCAGCCTTGAAATCCTCCTAGCTAGGCGGCCACGACATCCTACACAGTTACCTCCCCGCTGCTGGCAACGCACTCTCCGACTTCTTTGCTTCCTCGTATCTCTGCCTCCTCTTCCAATCCAACTTGAGCTCTGCCCTAATTGCCATTGTGCCGAACCGGACAGAGAAAGGGAAGAAGCCCCTGCCCTCTGCCAACTCAGCTCCGGCCGTGGAGCCCGCCGTCGGCCGGTTGCGGGTGCTCAACGGGAGGCTATGGACAAGGTCCGTCTTGATCTTGCTACCAGCTTCAACGAATGGGGAGGGACGGTGGCCTGGCCTGTGTCTTGAGCCTCCATTGATAGGACGGCCACCGAGGTCCTGTTCTTCGTCAACGCTCTGTGGGTTGGCTTGGTTCCCTCCTTCTCCGCCTTCATCGATGTCGTGCTTTCTCATTACCAGATCCATGTACTGCACCTTGATCCCCAATCTGTTACCCTTCTCGCCGTCTTCGCCTTTGTCTGCGAGGCCATGGTGGGCATTGCCCCTTCTATGGCCCTCTTGCTCCATTTCTTCTCGCTGCACCTGACCAACCCCCGGCAGTGCTTTGGGTGCGTGAGCTTCTAGGCCGTGGTGGCGCCGGCCGGCTTGGGGATTGATTTTGATCTCCCGCAGTCCATGTGCGAGTTTCGAATGCGGTGGGTGTATGTCGATGTCGGAGTACTCAGTCCCCTGCTCTCGCTTCCGTCGTTGCCCGCCGTCCCTAGCTCCGACTGGGGTCACGAGGAGCTCGCGGGCTCCTGTCTCGCCTTCGTCTGGATCCGGCTGAGGAGGCTGAAGGATCTCGATGTGACTACGCCCAAGGTGATGAAGGAGTCCTCCGACGCCGCACTTTCCCACTCCAATGCCATTCCCAGCCGATGTGGGCCCTGACCAGCGACCAGGATCACATGAGGCTTTAGGCGTCGGGGCTTACGGCCCAGGCACGAAAGACGGTCCTCAAGGTCCTGGCCGGTGACCGCTCGCTGGGTGACTTGCCGCCAGTGGGTTGTTGCTTGTACGACAGCTCGAACAGGGTGGAGTTCGCGGGGTAGATGCCCTCCTTCGATGAGTGGGGGCTGCGCCTAGTTGGCCTTGTGGGGCCTCGTGAGAATCCCATTGTCGTGGTTCCTCTTCCTGCTACTGGCACCGAGCTCGCCCCAGGGGTGGACACAGGGGGGCAAACACCGTTGGAGGCCGAAGGCATGGGCGCCGAGGTGTCGATGCTGCCTGGGGCTCCCGAGGCGTCATCCTCGGGAACCCGTGATTCCTGCCCTGGGGCGGCAACTAAGGAGGTGGCGTAGTGCGCTGTTCCTGAGGCCGAAGCTCCTGAGGCCTTGGCAGGTCGTCGCGAGGTGGAGCCCGATGGCTCTCCTCAACATGGCGCTCCTGAGGCCGTTTCCTTGGGTGCCTCGCCAGTCGTGCACCATGCTGGTCGTCACGTGCAACGCTTGGGCTGGTTTTGCATGGACTTCGCGGCACTCCGAAAGAGGAAGGGGTCTCCGAGCTATAGCAGGGGCGCTGTCCGGCCGTTGAAACATAGGAAGTACATCTCCGTAGATGCGTAAGTACCTTATCTCTGAAATTCCTCAAGTGCCGCTTCCCTTCCTAACGGTGGTTCTCCAGGATTCCTACCGCCAAGGCCATGAAGCCCCTAGTGACGCAACCTCCTCCTGCCTCGAGTCTTCCGCAGGCCCTGAGCGTCCCAAGCCGGCACACCGCCCCCGTCACAGGGTCGGCCAGAGAGATAGGTGCGTCGGCTTGGCGCCTTGAGCCCGCGCTCCTGTCGTCTCTTCTTTGTGGCCTCGTCGGGGGTGTGACGAGCGTGCCAAGGTGTCCTCCTCTGGTTATGGACAGCGATCGAATGGCTTTGGTCTTGGTCCCTTCTTCGAGCGGCGAGCCTCATCCCAACCGGGCTTCTGCTGAAGCCCAGTTGGCGTCCGAAGGGGCACCACCGCAGCCCCCTGCAGGAATGGGGCGAGCCGCTTCGGGCCCTGTCGACAGCCCCTGCTGTGGATGACGGAGCCGGCTGCATGCTCAAAGCTGCGCACGAAAGGAGCATCATCCGCCACGAGCTCTTCCGGGAGGCGATGGGCGCGATGCACCAGCTTGGCAGGGAGCTCGCGGATGTAGACGTGTGCCTCGAGGCCGAGGGTCTTCGGCTAGTGGAGGAGTGGCATAAGCTGAAGGTGGCCATCAACCTTGGGCGCTACCAACGCGAGCTTGATAATGCAAAGGCCGAGGCATCTCTTGTGACCTCGTGCGAAGCTTGCGCCCGCGCTTTGGAAGAAGCTCGGGAAGCTGATCGACGCCGTGAGATCGCAGAGAAGCGCGCATGGGAGCTCCAAGCCTGGAGTGCCTCCCTGGAGCAGCAAGTGGAGGCACGCAAGGCCATCTTAGTGTCGATGAGGGGGACACCTGTCGAGGAGGAAGAGATCCTGAGGCGCGAGGAGGCGCTGGCACTTGGAGCCGCGGAGCGCAGCCTTGAGCTCGAGTGGTTGGAGACGAGGGAGCACTAGGTTGCCCAAGCTGAGGACGTTGTTGGCGCGTGTCAGGCCAAGGCCCAGGAGGAAGTCGATCGCTGAGCGGCCGAGGCTCGCACGGATCTTGTGGGCAGGTACGACCTGAAGTTGAAGCTTGTGGAAGCCGAGGCTGTGGGCAGGACCAAGGCCCTCAGGTCAAGGCTGGACGAAGCCGAACATCGTGAGAAAGTCGCTGTAGCCACCCTGTCTTCAGTGCAAGCCAAGCTAGCTTCCGCACATGTCGAGCTGTCTTCTTTTTAGCAGCGGGCCGCCGGCGCCGAATCTTCCACGCAGCGGGGCAGGGAGGAAGCGCTCCGGCAGCGGACGTTGGAGCGCGAGCACGCCCCCATGCTCCAAAATCTCAGGACCATAGCCAACGTGGTGCTGGGCGCCGTCTGTAACGAGAATGCGCCTCATACCCACTCAGACGACTATGCCAGTCACCTCCTTTTCTTCACCAACGTGGTGACATGCTTGGAGAATCGGTCTGAGAGGGCTCGCGCGTTTGTCGAGGAGAGAAGCCGCAGCCTGCTCAAGCGTGCGTTCTCTCGTGTCTTCAACCATCTTCAGAACACCTACCCCAATTTCAAATTCTACGCCTCCATTGCTCCAGTGTCCCAGGTCATCTGGGATGACCTGGAACACTGGGTTGAGGACAATGTGGACGCCCTGGTCAGGGCCTTCACCTCCGAGGATGACGGGGTGGTGGTCGCTGGAGATGGAGGCGACATGGTAGATGATGGCGAGGGTGGTGCCGGCAATGGCGACGACGATGCCGGTGACGATAACGAAGATGTCGGCGGTGGTGACGACGATGCCAGCGATGCATCTGAGGGCAACCCGGAGGATGCGGTGAGCAACATGTCCGATTGAACGCGCGCTTCTTTGTCGCTAACCCTGCATATGAAAGCTCGGGCATGACCCTGAAGGTTGTAAGAGCATTTTGGGAGGGGATGCCCCTCATGTAAACAGATTATTGCTTTTGTTCTTTAGGCTAGGCTAAAGATGTGTTTCCATAAATCCACGAGTCCCGCCATAAACCCACTGCTGCATTTTACCTTTATCCGGGCCAGTTCCAGACCGGGCCATGAGGTCTTGAGTTCCGGAGGAGCCTGTCAATCCGCCTGAGGGGGCCTCGTGAGAAGCGAGCGTTTAGCCATGGAAGGACACGTGCGTAGCACCGCATGCCGTGCCCAGCCCTCGTTCGCTAGGAGCTCTTGAGGGAGGGACAGTAGCAGGGGTGAACTCTGAACTAGGGCAAGGAGCCAAATCGCAAGAAATCGCACGAACGAGAAAAGACACCCCCCGCGCTTGTCAATGAAAATCCAGCTTCAACTTAAATCCAAAGACAGAAAACAAGGCTACAAAAAGAGACATGAAAGCAAATGACCGTGTCCGGCACCTAGTCTAGTCTTCTTGTCTTCTCACCAGCGTGGAGCTAAGTGTTGCCACTAGTCGTGGGAGGGAGCCCTTGAGGCCCAAGGGCGGCACTCCTGAGATTCCGGGGCGTGTACAACCCCACTCATTATTACATGAGAGTGTCACGAGCGGAGATCTTCACAGGCGCGAGCCTTACTTCATATCAACAGACAAGGGCCCCGCCTTGCGCCACCCTCGACCACCACTGGGGGCGACCGGTAACCAGGACGACCAGGGGGCAAAGGGGATGCCAGCGGCGCCCCCGATGACCACGGGTCCTCTGCCAGGGGAAGGCTCGCCGGCACCTCGCCAGCAGAGGGCCTACCTTCGGGGATGTCTTGCTCTGTGCGATGTGGGGAGGGGCCTTGCTCCTGGCTCCTCCTTGGAAACCCCCGGTGCGCTCCCCCTGGCGGAAGGGGGGCCGCCGAGCTGGGGCCGCCGTCCGCCACCGCGACCTGATCCTCCTGCCACCCATGGTTAGCGTAAGCTTGTTCCTAAGAGATTAGTGGTACCCTATAGCTGTTGTTGTTGGCATGGTTGGTGAGGCTTCCGAGAGGCTCCTGGAAAGCCCCAGTTTCTAGTGCCCCCTCCTCCTAGCTCGGCTCGAGGAACAAGCTGGGGTCATCTTCCAGCGCGTACTCCTGGTCCATCATGCGGGGTACGTAGGCCTCCGAGGCCGCCGCCTCAAAGACCTCGCCGTAGTGCCCCACGCTCCATGTCGCCCGGCCTAGCGCACCAACCAGAGGTTGGTAAGGCGGCACCTTACCGGGGCCGTAGGCGGCGACGCTCGTACCTGCGCTGGTTGGAGGCGGTGGGGGTGCAATTGGGCGTCTGATGCCGTTGGCCTCGCCAGTGTCGATGGAGCCCAGAGGCATACCCTGGGGCGCGCGGGTGCGACGAGGCTCGCCATGCGTTCTGGCCGTGGCCTGAGGTGTGAGCAGGGAGCAGAAGGGAGGCACTCCTGAGGCTGCGGTGTCCAGTAGCTCGGCGACGCTCTCCAGCAGTGCATCCCGGCCGCTCTCCATCAACCGGGATCGCAGCAGCTCACGGGACACCGTAAGCGCGACCCTCACGTTTGCTTGTTCCCGTCGGGTGTGCGGCGCCGTGGCCGCAGCATGGCTTGAAGCCCTTGCAGCTGCCTGTACTTGGCGTGGAGTAAGGGTGGATGGCGCTTGACCGCGCCGCCCGCGCCCAGCAGCACTCGGCGGGGCGCGTGCTGCCTGGGGCACAGGGTTAAGGTCTTCTTGGGCAGGCGGGGCCGCCTGGGTCGGCCAGGCTCCCCACCGGTCGGTGTTGGTCCTTGGGTCGCCGGACATTGGAGCTACGCAGTGCCGGTGGATTGACTGGCGATAGGAAGACTACGGCACACCCCTACCTAGCGCGCCAAATGTCGGATTTCGGGCTCCGGCAAAACCCTTGAGGTTTGAACACTGGGGTGCACACGAAGATCTCCCCCCTCTCTAGCTCACACACTCAACGATCTCACGCCTAGCTTTGTCGAACTCAAAGAACACGAGACACATGATTAATCTTGGTTCAGGCCACCATTGTGGTGTAATACCCTACTCCAGTGTGGTGTGGTGGATTACCTCTTGGGCGGAGGATGAATAGTTAGTGAACTGGTGTGAGGCTAAGGATGGAGTGGCTCCGATCCAAGATGAGATCGATCCCCCAGCTGTGGTGGTGGCTAGTCCTATGTATAGAGGCCCTGGTCTTCTTCCCAAATATTGAGTGGGAAGGTATCCCACAACAGCCAAATTCGAAGGAAGACAACTATTACAAGTTATCCTAACGAAAGTAGTCTTCGCCTGCCAAAGGCTCTGGTGGTGACGCTGTCTTGGGCTCCACGGTGACCTTCGTCCTGCTGTCCTGCAGGTCTTGGTCTTGTTGCACCGATATGCAAACCTTTCCCTGATGCCTTGGGACTCCTCGCATGTGCTTGCTTCCTAAGCACCAAAGAGGAAGCGAGGATACTGCACTCGCTGGCGCCCGCCTGGTCTTGATCATCATGGCTTATGTGATTGGAACCTCGCGAGGTTCGCCTTGCCTTGATCTCTCCGCCACTCACGAGCCAGCCTGGTGAGGCCGCCCCTGAGGAGGTCTTGCGTCGTCCGCCTCACGAGGTTTGGCCCCTCACGAGGGTCTTGAATGTTTGCTGGTGAAGATGGGCCGTACGGGGCCGTTGGAGGAGCCACGCGGCGTGCCGCGGGTAGGTGAGTCTGGGGACCCCCGTTCCCAGAACGCCGACAACTTCTGCTTGAAGGAGCCAATGGCCCGTCCTCTTGCATGCGCAAGAGCACTTATATATGCATCATGAATCTTGTGATTGCAAAATGGGCATCCATAGCCGTCGTTCCAGGTCCTAATAAGCCTGTTATGCATTCCCGCATAAAGCTCCCTCAGGATTCGCCTCTTGTACCTCCTCTAGGCATCTTCATCCTCGCTGTCCACATCGTCAGACAGCACCTATACATATAGTAAAACAAATTTGGCATCAGATCACTGATTACATGCCGTGATGTAGGATTATGAATTTATGACTATTTATTTATACATATTCAGGGATTATGGTTTGATATTTAAGCACATTCGTCTATGTACAGACCAATCTTGAAGAAAATAATGGCACAAACATATGTAGGTCATTCAAAATCAATTGTCAAGTCCTGGCTAGGAATTATTAGTGTTGGGGATATTACTACTGGAGGTAAACCAGCCTTGGGTAGCCGGGTTGACTCTTTGAAGATTAGAAGCCCATGAAGATGTAAAGATGCTAGTGCTTTATGGAGGGCACAAAGGCGAGTTGTAGTATGTAAATGTAAACCGGCCCAATCATGTAACTTGTATAGTAAGATAGAAAGAGAGAGGCCGAACCGGATACGTTTATAAACCGGCTTCGGGACTCTGTAGCCCGACGGGCGTCAACCTATGTATATAAAGGGACGACCCGACCGTGGTTTAGAGACAGACAACAACAACTCGAAAGCCAAACAAAGCGGATTCGCTCCGTGGCCTTCGAAACCCTAGCAATACCAATCACAACTAGACGTAGGCTTTTACCTTCATCGAAGGGGCCGAACTAGTATAAACTCCCGTGTCCCCTTGTCCGGTTTAACACCTTTAAGCTAACCCGTTGCGATGGCTCCACAACTAAGTCCTTTCACGAGGACATCTGCCGTGACAAACCCACGACAGTTGGCACCCATCGTGGGGCTATCGCACGATGGTTTTGAGTTCTTGAAGGGCAGCTTCGAGGGACTTAAGGGATACGCTACGGGTCGGATAACGAAGAGTCGCCGCGGCAAGCTCTACATCGACAATGCAGGATGGGGTCCCGAAGCCGATTCAATCAAATACGGGTACCGGGTCCCCTTTGGTGGGATTCACGTCTTCATCGGCAAGATCGGTGAACCAGCCCCCGAGCCAGACATCTGCACCGACATCATTGAAACGGCTCGGCGTGCAAGTCCTTCGCCGGTTCAGCCCAAGGCAAGGCATGTTTTCATAGGTGTCGTCCATGGATCAGGGCACGAGGACGGACCGGTGTCCGAAGGAGAAACCGTAGTCTGCTCTAATGACGAGTCTTCTGGAGAAACCGAATCGCTTTAACAGTTGCAGGACGGCCGGATTGAGGGAGGATACGAGGGCAACAGTATTCCGGATTCCCCCGGTCTGCCAAACCGGGCCACCATCTTCATGGCCGGCACACAATCGGTGCCTCATTCATCTACCGCCGCAGCAATGCTCTCCGGTTCAACGACGGCCACACCAGCAGGGGCAGGAAGCTCGGCGCCACCTCTGGCCCAAGTATTATCTAATTTGTTCCACGCTCTGGCAACATCGATGACCGCGGAGGTAGACACAGCAGCCAGGGATCAGCACGATGCGGAGATCGCAAAGGTGAAAGATCAGATAGCCCGGGACTAGGCGGACCTGGCAGCAGAGAACGTCAGGATGGCTACGGAGCGGGCCGAGTTGGAAGCACAGGCTTACCGGATTAGACTGGATCAGAATGCTTCAGAGGAAGTTATGAGAAGAAGGTACCGATCACGTCTCCCGTTGGTTTATGAGCCACAGAATCTTTTCAACACACCAGGCATAGGAGCTGGTAACCAACCCACACTAAACCACGCGGGGGTGGCGGGAGCAGGAGCGCCGGTTCAACCGCGCACGACGGACCTGCCTCGCCAGAACAACATTGTACCATCAACGCCGCCCGGGCATTATTCCAACCCGTTGGACAACATTGTGGCCGCTGCATCACGCCTGGCGGCCCTCCCAACCAACGGCGAGTCACCAGTGGTAGTGGAAGCACATCGGGCCAGGGATCTCCTTCAGACGGCGCTAAATCAACAACAAGCATATTCACATAGCCGTGAGAGGATTCACTCCACTCCCCGCCCAAGCCGGAGTTATAGCAGACATGTGGAAGACGAACCGGCCGTGTCCCGTAGTGCACGCTGCCGAAATTCTCCATGAGGGAACAACCCGGCTGGGGGAGGTGCTAATGCACAAGATGTTGTGGATCATGGCCGCGCATGTCGAGAGGCCGAGTTGACAGCTAGACACGAGGCATGACAACATACTCCGGTTCACCCCACTGCCTCCGTGGAGCTAGGGGCGATGTTCAGTTCCTTAGGGGTACCGTGTTTATCTCCTGCTTTGCGTAATGTGCGACTACCCAAGGATTTCAAGGGACCTCGTAATGTACCGAATTATACCACTGATTTGCAGCCAGAGGCGTGGGTGGAGAGCTATGAGATGGCAATGGAGATGTTAGATGTGGACGAGGCGGTGTGTGCTAAATATTTCACCATGATGTTGGAAGGAACCGCTCGCACTTGGTTGAAGAGCTTGCCAACCAACTCTATTGGATCATGAGCCGAATTGAAGCACCGGTTTATCCAGAACTTCAAGGATACGTGTAAGCAGCCGATGTCAATTGTAGATCTGGTTGCTTGTGTCCAAGAGGAAGGGGAGTCCATGACCCATTGGGTCAAACGGGTCTTGGCGATTTTGCATTTGTCAGATCGTATCAACGCAGACACCACGGTGTTAACGTTAGAGGGTAATTGCGGTTTCAAACCGTTGAAACAGAAGTTGGGAAGGCTCAAACGTCATTGCAACGACATGTCAACACTCATGGCTGCTTTGGTTAAATACGCCGATTCAGATAATATCAAGGATCCAGATTCATAGGAGGACAAACCGGAGAAGGGTAAGAAGACCGGCAATGCCAAAGGCCAACAACACAATCCGGCAGGCCATGGAAACGCTGGTAAGCACAAGGCCTACAGTGGTTTGGACTTTGTCGCAAATACCAACGCGTAGGAGAATGGCCAGCGCCGTAAAGGCAAGCAGCCCCAGAGGGGTGGAGGTCCAGGCAACAATTTGGAGCATTTGTTAAATCATCCCTGTCCAAAGAATGGATCAAAGGAGAAACCGGCATCACATCTCTGGAAAGATTGTTATATCATGCGGGATTTCAAGAATTCCAATATGTTCCAGTATGACAACGACCCGCCCGACGGTTCAGGAGGAGGTTTCCACGGGCCGGGTTACGGAGGCGGTGGTTCTGGTTCAGGGTTTCCAGGCAATCAAACCGGACACGTCAATCAAGGACACCAAGGCAACCAGGGAGGTTACAACCATCAGGGGAATCAGCAGCAGCAGTAGCAGTCGGGTTATCAGAGCAATCCCAAACAGCTGAACAGCGGGCAATATCATGTCTTCACTACTAGTTTGTGCAAATGTTATCAGAAGCTTCATAAAAGGGTAGTCAACTCTGTTGAGCCGGCAGTACCTCAGTATTTACGCTGGTCGGAGCAACCTATTTTGGGGAGCAGAGAGGATCACCCACCCCGGGTTGATAACCCAGGTCATTTGGCCTTGGTGGTAGCCCCTCAGGTTGGGGGATACAAGTTCACTAAAGTGCTCATGGATGGGGGAAGTAGTATCAATATTTTGTATTATGATAAATTCCGCCGTATGGGGCTGACAGATAAGGATCATAAACCGTCGAATATGATATTTCATGGTGTGCTGCCTGGTAAGTCTGCATATCCTATTGGTAAGATAGCTTTGGAGGTAGCTTTTGGAGATGACTACGATTCAAGATCAGAAACAGTGACATTTGAGGTGGTGAAGATCAAAAGTCCGTACCACACTCTGTTTGGGCGGCCGGTTTATGCTAAGTTTATGGCAAGGACATGTTATGTTTACCTGCAGCTTAAAATGCCAGGTCATAAGGGGACTATCACAGTACATGGAAGTAGAAAGATTGCTTTGGAGTGCGAAGAAGGCGATGCGGCTTATGCTGAGTCGGTTTGTGCTACGGAGGAGTTAACATTCTATAAGGAGCAAGTTCATCCGGCAGACATGACCTCCTTAAAAAAGCCAACCACGGAACATGATCCAGCATTGAAGTTCAAATCAGCTACAGACACTAAGATGGTTGACTTTGTCCCTAGCGATTCATCCAAATAGTTCAGCATCAGCGCTAACCTGGACCCCAAATAGGAAAGCGCGCTCATCGAGTTCATCCATGAGAATCGGGACATCTTTGCATGGAAACCTTCTGACATGCCAGGTGTACCGAGAGAACTCGCTGAGCACACACTCAACATTGATCCGAAATTCAAACCGGTCCGACAGTTCCTCCGCCGCTTCAACGAGGAAAGGCACAAGGCTATAGGTGAAGAGGTCGCCCGTTTGTTGGCTGCTGGGTTTATTGTTGAAGTTTTTCATCCAGAGTGGTTAGCCAATCGGGTGCTGGTTCTTAAGAAAAACGGCACTTGGTGCATGTGTGTGGACTGCACAGATTTAAACCAATCTGGGGCCTAATGTTGGGGATATTACTACTGGCCGGTTTGTTCTTGGTGTAGAAGGGACTCAGGCCGGTTTGACTACAGACCAGTTCCGATTCATTCAGAATCTTCTTTACACCTTCAGTAACTTCTTCCTCGGATAATTGGATGTTGTAGTGGCGTTGAGGATCGTCAACCTCACCGGTATATTCGCACATTAAACCAGGACGCCGGCTTAGCGGCAAGATACTCCAGGATATCCAACAACGTACAAAATCCACACCTGTTAAACCGTTTGCCATAAAGGCCCGGAGCTTGGCGATTTGAGGAGCATATTTTACCCTTTCTGAGGAGTTCAGGCGTTGTGGCATTGGGTGAGTATTGGATAATCTATGATATCGGAAGCCGGGGAGGGGATTCTCATCTTCAGGCGAAGTGTCTCTGCAATAGAACCATGTTTGGTTCCATTCCTTTGGGTGGCTATGGTGTTTGGCATGAGGAAATTCCACTTCTTTCCGCTTTTGAATTGAAACACCACCAAGCTCTGTATTCGGGCCATTCACAAACTCTGTGCGCCGGTTTAAGTGAAAGAAATCCCGGAACAATTCTGTAGTTGGTTCTTCCTGTAAATAGGCTTCATAGAAGACTTGGAAATTGCATAAGTTGGAGACTGAATTGGGACCAATATCTTATGGATGCAGTTGGAAGCTGGCAAGCACATCTCGATAAAATTTTGACCCTGGACAAAGATTACCACTTCGCCTTGTCTTGGGGTTGGAGGATTCTCAGTTCCTGGGGCTCGCCATTTGATCTCAGTTTTCTTAGGCAGAGAGCCGATGCTAACCATCTCATCCAGTTGAGCCTCAGTAACCCGGGAACGAGCCCAGTTGCAGGCAGTGAATTGTTTGGCCATTGCAAAGCGAACAAACTAAAAATGAAAGGCTGGTTTATAAATTATGCATGATCATACACAAGAGATAAGGGAGTAAGAAGCGTACTGATATAATAAATGGTACAACCCGGAGACTAGTATAATGAGAAAGAAGGTAATGCTAGCGCAAGATTGATCAGACACTGTTAAACCGGAGCGTAATTATGAAGGTAACATGCTCTTCCGGTTTATCAGAGGGCTAATGGCATAGACTATTTATCCAATGTCAAATCGCTTATATTGGTGCGAGGAGAAACAGATCTCACAGTGATGTATAAAACTTTCGGATCTAGAGATAAGATAGAAAAGCAAAAATAATTGGATCTTGAAGGGGTGCAGAACTAAAGCAATTTTTGACAAACAGATCAGTTGTTTGCGCATAAAGATTTGTGATGATCATGGTAGGTAAGCTACGGTAAGAGATGTATCAAGCACGAAGTTTCCATTTATTAAAGGAAGAACATGGAAGAATAGCACTGATGAACTTCGGAAGAACTGCGAGGAATATCGAAACCCTAGAACATATCTATGGTGGAAAAAGCAGAGAACTTACCGGTGCTAGTGAGGAAGCGGAAGAGCGCCGCAGTTCTCTGGTGCATTCATGGCGATGCGATGCAGCGGCCAAGGTCGGAGCAGAAATGACAGTCGACAGTGGCGGCGGAGTTCCAGAGGCTAAGCGGCGCGAGGAAGACGATGCGAAGAGGCACGGGGGAAATGGTGAAAATGACCCCTCGGTCCTATTTATAAGGCGAAGTGAAAAAATGGCAAGTGCGGGAATTGAGGAGTCCAAAAACTGGATAAGTTAATAAAGGTGTCGCCTCAATAACTGGATATATATTAAATGAAGGAAATCTCCGATATCAACGGATGGATGACGTCAGGACGGTTTATCGTAATTTTGAAGTATGACGTCACGGCGGTTTACAAGATCAAAAACGAAGACAAGAGAGAAGATTTTTTCTAAAGTGTGGAAGATTGACATGAACAAGTTCAAACCAACCTGGGGCCTAATGTTGGGGATATTACTACTGGAGGTAAACCGGCCTTGGGTAGCCGGGTTGACTCTTTGAAGATTAGAAGCCCATGAAGATGTAAAGATGCTAGCGCTTTACGGAGGGCCCAAAGGCGAGTTGCAGTATGTAAATGTAAACCGGTCCAGTCATGTAACTTGTATAGTAAGATAGAAAGAGAGAGGCCGAACCGGATACGTTTATAAACCGGCTTCGGGACTCTATAGCCCGGCGGGCGTCAACCTATGTATATAAAGGGATGACCTGGCCGCGGTTTAGTGACAGACAACAAGAACTCGAAAGCCAGACAAGCGGATTCGCTCCCTGGCCTTCGAAACCCTAGGAATACCAATCACAACTAGACGTAGGCTTTTACCTTCATCGAAGGGGCCGAACTAGTATAAATTCCCGTGTCCCCTTGTCCAGTTTAACCCCTTTAAGCTAACCCATTGCGATGGCTCCACAACTAAGTCCTTTCACGAGGACATCTGCCGTGACAAACCGACGACAATTAGCATGAACACTAACCCTAGTCTGATTACTAGTAGAAATCATTTGCATAGATGAAACAACTAATCACTTATCACCTGTACCATTCAAACAATCAATAAACTACACGGATCTAACGAAACTTACTCATATTTCATGGATTGGGAGAACATAACCACATGATTTATATTCCAAAAAGGGGGAGGTAGGAGTAACCAGAGAAACCCTATGATCTATTTGACACACAAATGGGTATAGATGACTAACCAGCTGTCCGTCGTCGTCGGAGTAATCGCCGGAGTGGTCATCGGAGTCGTCTCCGTAGTGGTCGTTACAGTCGGTGCAGAACTCCGCCTCCGACTATGGAAGCTCGACGCCGTTGACGACAGGGTGCAGCGATAACTCGCCGGCGGTGACGGCAACCTTTGTCTCCATCTCCACGCCGTGCTCCGGTGCTTTAGCAGCCCCGATGTCGCCACTCCCTCCGATGGGCCACTTTGACGACATCCTCATACACTGACGGCTTTGAGGACTGAGAGCAGCGTCGAGGTTGCAAGCGGAGAGAGAGGATTGTGTGTGCGTAGCGAGGATGGGTGGTGCGGCCGCTCGGGCGCACCATTAATATGGAGTAGTGGGAGTTGTGGGAGAGAGGCGGGCGGCGGTCAAACCGATGGCTCGCCTCCCGGTGAGCCTACGCACCGGACTGCTGGCATGCCTACCAAAGTTTCACATAGCTACTCGCACGCCTCCCGATGACACTTCGCAGCGAGCACGCCTCCGTCAATTCACACACCTGCACACACGCCTCTCCGTCTGCCTGCGCGGTGGACTGCTCGCATGCATCCCATCAACTCACGCCTGCTCGCATGCCACATGGTCGCGTGGTGGCACGTATATTGTTTTTCTATTTGGATGATTAATGCTGCCGCTTTATTGCTTAACCAAAGCATGGCATGTATCCCTTGTTGGTCTAACGCTCACGGTTCTAATAAATAATCCCTTTGGGACATTGGTTCCCAATTATTAATAATCTCCTATCTGTAATTAAGTAAAGATTACATGAAAACTGGTCTCAAATTTGACAAAAAAAGTACAATGCCACATTGTATTGGTGTCCATATGACAACACGATAAGTTTCATGAACTTCAAAAAAGTTTTAGATGTACTAGAATTTAAAACTCAAGATTCTCAATGTTTGAAATTTGTTGCACGGGGAGTAAACATGCACCCACTGAGACACATGTGTTTTTGCAATCCATTTAGGTGCACTGTCACGTGTGCATGTAGCTCAAATTTGATTTTTGCACATAATACCCATAGAAAATCAATCAATCAATGTACTAAAACATCTTAATGATCTGTGTGAATTTTTTGAAATTAAAACGTCCCTCCTTTGGTAACATGCATGTTCACCGCAGGATAATTAATTTAACATGCATCATAGTTGTGGTGGATTCATGGTGTGTGCGTCTGGGGGTGGCGGGTGGCTCGCAGTACACTATGAGTTGTGAGGCACCGTGTTGGTTGGCCGTTTTGTTAGGCAGGCTGGTGCCACCTCAGAGTCGTGAAATCGTTATTTAAAACATTACACAACCCTTTCATACATAAATGTTTTTTCCACATGCAGTCGATGGTTATCCTACACGACACTCGATACTCGTGTGTGACGCTTCCTATGGGCCCGCGAGGTCGTCGTCCATCACTTCGAACAGCCGACAGTGAGGTTAATTTGACCAGCAAGGTATAATCTTTTTGTTTGTGTTATGGTGGTATATAGTACACATCGAAGAGGTGGGAGGGGACTAGCATATATACTATACGTATGTGTCCGTGAACAAGTACACCTCACTCAGTGTCGGGACTTTTTGGTTAACGAGGCACGTGCCACATCAAAATTGTGAAATTGGTTATTCAAACATCACACAACACCTTTTTGGGCCACATGCATATATATATATCCTAGCAAGGACAGTCATGTGTGACGCTTCCATCTGTGGGCCCACGAGGCCATCGTCGATGCATGCATGCATGCATCACTTTGACCTACATCGGGAGAGGTTAATTAATTTCACCACCAATGATGATTCTTTAGGGTTGTACATACATTATGGCAGGAGCATATAGTATGTGGTGAAGAGGGGGGAATGGGACCATCATATGTAGTACGCTTGATATGAACCTCGCTTTGTGTGGGTGCATGGTTTACAGTTTTTGAGGCATGTGGCACATCAAAGTTGTGCATTTTGGGTATTCAATATATATATATATATGTTTCGCCCACATGCAAAGCAGTGGTGGTTGTCCTCTCGCACCCACTTAAGCGGTTATCAGCGATATCGATGCTTTCCATCTGTGGGCCCGCTTGGTCCATCACTTCTTTTTGCCTGAAAACAAGAGAGGTTAATTTGACTTAGGAGGGGATTATTATTTTTGCTCTAGGATGACATGCATGATACACTTTGAGCACACACATATGCATGTGTACGCATGAATCCCTCCCATCAAGTCAAAATGGCTAGTACAAGGACACCATCATCAACCGATGTCGCTCTGTGTGGGGAGCTAGTGTACGATTTTTGACACACGCACCAGATCAATGTTGTGTATTCAAACATGCATGCACGCATCACCTCCATACATATGCATGTAGTGGTTTCCTTCGAATGATACACTCCCTCGCATGGTTATCGGTGACAAGCCTATATATTCATGGGCCCGCGTGGACATCCATGATCACCTTGACCAACAACAAGATAGGTTACCATGTTGGTTAGTGTTATCGTAGTATAGGTCATGGTGAGATTCAAACCTAATTAAGTTTGAGCGGATATACTAAGCACACATGCATGCATATATGAATCCCTGTCGTTGGCTTGAAGTGTGGTGTAACATACATATGCATCGTCAACCTAACCCTCACTTAGTGTGGAGATTTCTAGTTTGAAATCACGGTGCCACATCAAAGTTGTCCATTGTTACTCAAAAACACACCTCTCCATACATATGTTTGGGAAGATGCATGCAGTGGTTGTCTTCGGGGACTAGCTACTTGCGTGATTATTGGCGAGCTAGCCCATCTCCGGGGTCGCATGGATGGCCATCACTTTGACCAACAACAAGAGAGAGGTTGTACGACCAAGGTGGATTATTCTTGGTCCGGTTTACGACCCATCTTGGTGAGATATATGCCTCTCTAGCCCGCCG